>NC_090745.1:29418926-29428926 GCF_036898095.1 Palaemon carinicauda
AAAACATAACATCACATTCATTGAAATGCTTTGAAAATAAAATGTGATTCCATTGGCTACTCCAGGGGCTACTGGCCGTATTGGCACAGGCCAGCTTCGGCTAAAACATCGACAAACTGTGTTGCAAAGATACTAAGAAAGACTGAATATATAGACCTAAATACGCGTAAAATCTCCAGGAGCTACTGGACGTGCTGGCATTCCTTTTTCATACATTTAGATGCAAAGATACTAAGAGAGACTGAATATTTAGACCTTATCTTGGCTTTCCAGTAGGTGTACGTAGCGTTCGATAATGTCTCATTATGAGATAGTTGTTGACTTGCAAACCACAAAGCGTTTCAGTCATGGACCAGTAAATTAATTAAATATTTACGCCGATTATCACCCACCCTAGCCGCAACACATTCTAGTGACTGACACACACACACACACTCTCTCTCTCTCTCTCTCTCTCTCTCTCTCTCTCGTGCTATTGTCGGAACGCTTTTAGTTGGAAGCCAGAAGATCCCAAGGTTAGTTATCGGACTGTACAAATAATGCCTCTATTCATCTAGAAAAGAATTACGTACCTATTTGTTAACAGAGAGAGAGAGAGAGAGAGAGAGAGAGAGAGAGAGAGAGAGATAAGCGTCTTTTTATCTGACATAACACTTGTACACCATCAACACGGGAGGGCCTCGAGGAGGTCATTTTCATCCCACGGGAGTGAAGCCATTCAAAAGATATTCATAAGAAAAGGAATATCTGTCTGTCTGTCTCTCTCTGAGAAATAATTTCTCAAAACTAACAACCAGAAGAGTAAACATGTTTGGTATTCCGAGAGACAGTCTGCATGTAATCAAAATAACACCCACGCTGTACAATCCTCGTAGGTATAAACCCATATAAAAATCTCACAAAGGAGAAAATCTCCCCTTAGCAGCTCTGGACATTAGCCTTCAGTTGATAAAATATATTCTATTTAAACCAGAACCAGGGTCAAGTTCTCCCGTTATATTGATTCATTCCTCTCTGTTCTTGGAAAAAAAAAATAATTACAATAATAAAGTTATATATCAGTTTTGCCGTTGCTCAAGTTATTTACTTAAGATATTTTTGGTATCGGTTAAGATTTTCATGATTAAAATCTACCGGTCGCTTCTTTCCACCATAAATATTGTGGCTACGAAAATGACAGTTTGATTTCCAGCCAGATTACAGACATTAGGGCAAAAAGCCTAGTGTCCTCTCCTTGCCCAGACCTGAAGAATAATTTTCCCCGAACTTTCTTCCGTCTACGAAAACTAAATGCACAATGCTTTGGCTGTCAACTGGGAAGTTGACAAATCATAACCACGGTTTATCCTTATTGGTAAGGCAATCAATTGCAGTCACATATTTATGCATTTCTTACACATATCAAGTCTTCAGTTATAATGACAAACAAACGCCTGAATAATAATAATAATAAAAATAATAATAATAATAATAATAAGGAAAACTAAAAGAAAATGAAGAGAACCCTTACAAGGGCTTCTTTGGCATTGAGAGTTAAAGCACCTCCGTAATCTCTCTCTCTCTCTCTCTCTCTCTCTCTCTCTCTCTCTCTCTCTCTCTCAATCTAATTGTTAAAATGAAACCACGGTAAAGGTCATATCTGTATCCCCTTACTTTACAGCTGGAAAGTTCTGAGAAGGTTTTATCGAATGCATTAAGTGGTGTATAAAACAAGACTCAAGTGTTGTTATCGATGAAATCCCAAACAACAGAAAATAGCTTCAGATATATAACAATCCCATTGTTTCTCGCGTTGCCCTTTCAATTTAGCTTTCCTTTCCATCGTAACTCGCGCGATATTGGAATCATTTACGCAGAAGCCAATGGAATGAAGTCCATCAATTAATTGTTATTTTCATATCTCTCTCTCTCTCTCTCTCTCTCTCTCTCTCTCTCTCTCTCTCTCATATTTTATATTAATTGTTCATTACTCTCATGTAGCTTATTTATTCCCATGTTTCCTCTCCTGACTGTGCTACCTTTTCCTGTAGGAGCCCTTGGGGTTTTAGCATTCCGCTTTTCCAATTAGACTGTAACTATCCTTCCTCATACGCGATTTCCATGTCCTCAACCTCCCCCCTTCTCTCTCTCTCTCTCTCTCTCTCTCTCTCTCTCTCTCTCTCTCTCATACCTTCCATTTATCTCTACTTCCTCCGACAACATAAGTTTCCCACCACACATGGCTTCCCAGTGTCTCGTGACACGTGATTCCAACAGAAAAGAAAAAGAAGAGAAAGAATGACGTCCGCGGAGCAGCACAACTCCGGAACTCCCTCTCCCTCTCCCCCCTCCTCCTTTCTAGAAACAGCAAACCACTACCACCACAGCCATTAAACGTGTCGGTTACGTTTCTATGGGTTTATACGACCACCACATTACCTAACTTATTCGAGGACGATGTGCTGACTAAATTTCTTTAGGCTCGAAGTACAAAATTAATACTTTAGGCGTGAAAAACATAATTATTTTAGGCTTGAAAAACAAAATTGCTTCAGGTTTGAAGACCAATGTTAATTTAAACTTGAAGAATAAAATTACCTTAGACTTGATTATTATTATTATTATTATTATTATTATTATTATTATTAATTGCTTAGCTACAACCCTAGTTGGAAAAGCATGACGCTATAAGCCTAGGGGCTCCAACAGGGAAAATAGCCCAGTGAGGAAAGGAAACTAGGGAAAATAAAATATTTTAAGAACAATAACATCAAAATAAATATTTTGATGTTGAAAACCATAATTGCTTCAGGCTTTGAGACTAGTGTTATTTTAGGCTTGAAGACTAAAATTACCTTAGACATGAAGGACAAAATTACTTTAAGCTTGAACTCTAAAATAATTTTAGGCTTAAATACTGAAAAATTATACTTAGGGTTTAAGACTAAAATTACTTTAGGCTTGAAGACCAAAACTACTTTAGGTTTGAAGACTAAAAACACATTAGACTTGATGACTAAAATTACTTTAAGCTTGAAGACTAAAATTACCTCAGACTCGAAGACCAAAATCAAAATTATTTTAGGCTTGAAGACCAAAAATACTTAACTCTAAGATAAAATTACTTTAGGATTAAAGACCAAGATTACTTGGCTTCAATGAAAATAATTACTTTAGTTTTGACAGCCAACAATTATCTTAGCTCGAAGACCAAACAATTTGAAGTAGATGCGTGTTTACTTTCTGATAAATTAGGTCTTTTATATCTTCCTCGTTGACAAAGGTTGATATTCTCCTCTTTCATGGAGTTTGCAGGACCCTAGATCCTTTTTTCCCAGGATATCTAGACCTCCCATATGGCCAAAGCCCCCCAAAGTCTTCCTTTTATGGGCGGCCATGGTGGGGCCGGGGAGACCATACGTTTCAGGAGTAAGATATGGAAGAGAATATGTTAAAAGAAGTTAGGTCAGTAAATGGTTGGAGGGGTGGCCATTATTAGAACAAAGACGTCTTACTAACGTAAGCTGCTTGAGCAATCCTGCAAGATATTTTCAATCTTGCATTTCTGGGGTTAGCGACCATATACTACATGTATATATATATATATATATATATATATATAGGCTATATATATATATATATATATATATATATACATATGTAGTGTAAATATATATTTATATATATAGATAGATATATATATATACACACATATATATGTATATATACACATACATATATGAATGTTTAAAAGCCCCTCATGAATGGCAGAGGCAAGGGACAGTGACATTGCCCTATAAAGCAGGGCAATGCCCTAGAGACTGACTATATATACATATAATCAGCGCAAAAGCCCCCTATCCATCAAAACTAGGACTAAGGAGGGCCAGGCAATGGCAGTTGATGACTCAGCAGATAGACCTATAGGCTCCCCTAAAGTCAAAACACCTCTTCTTTAGCTCACAAGGATGGTGAGGTTGCAGTAACCAAAGGAACTAATGGGTTTGAGCGGGGCTCGAACCCAAGTCTGGCGATCACCAGGCAAGGACGTTGCAACAGGCCACCACCACCCATGCTTTAAAATTCTTAGACCATGAGGTTGGAACTACTAAATTCAATCCCATCCGACATATATGGTAAAATTACATTAATTAGCAACCATTTCTTTATTTCCTCTTTTCTTGCAATTTTTCTTTATTTCCATTTACTCAAATGATACGGATGTTTGATCATCTTAGTTTTTTGTATTTGAAATACATACATACATAGCCTACAAACAAACTTCTCTCAGTAGACTATAAATAAGGATATGCATGAACACTATACATAAATATTTTCATTACTTTTATAGTTTTGGGCTTGAAATGTGGCAAAGCTAAATAGTTTACTTATACTGTATATGCCCAAATACATCTGTATATGTATATATACATATATATTTAGATAATACATATATACAATACATACATACACACACATATACTGTATATGCACATACAATATATTATATAAATATATATATAGTATAGATGTGTGTAAATAAATAGATATACATACACATGCATATATGTATATATTTATTGTGTGTATGTATATACACGTACATAAACACACACACACACACACACACATATATATATATATATATATATATATATATATATATGAAAGTTATATCTATTCGCTCAGTTAATTTCCAGTAGGCCAAAATTCGATCTCGATACCTTGAGGAAAATCTTTTAAGCTGAAGTTATTTAATAATATGGTAATTCACTTTCGCCATTGCAGTCAGCATTCCTTCTGATTGAACATAAATATCAGAGATTACCATATCCAGCATTACTCGGCAGAAAATAGAACTTTCATATTTAGCAATATAATTATCTGACATGAAAAGGTTTCAAGACACGCTCTTGCATATGTAATATGTATGTATATGTTTGAATAAATCATCTTTACAAATATGCAGTATGCCTAGGTATCTATCTTATATGCATATATATATATATATATATATATATATATATATATATATATATATATATATATATACATATATATAATGCCACTTTATCTAATAAGAGAAATATCTAATAAGATGGTCCTACCAGTATTAATTTATGCATCAGAAACTTAGAGCCTTACTAAAGCCTTAGAACATGAGCTAGTTATAACTCCAAGACTAAAGGAAAGAATGATGATGGGAATAACACTAAGAGACTGAAAAAAAGAGAAACATGGATAAGCAAGCTAACTAAAATATATTGTAACAATATGTAAGAAAAATATGTGGGCATAGGCAGGACTTATTATGAGAATGACAAATAGATGGACAAGAAGAATAACAGTATAGGTCCCTAGGGACGTGAAAGGAGGGATGTGTCTGAGGCCTTTGTTCTGCAGTGTGTGTGTGTATCAATACAACATTATCATCATAATTACTCTGAAGCTATCCTCTGTTAAGTGAAGCTGTTTAGATCCTAAATGGGATTAAGAACATCTGTGCATATCAAGTTATACTCCAATCCGATTTACTACACCTTATCAACACGGTGCCTGCAACCCTGATTGACACAGAAATGGCAGGTAAAATTATGGGATGGTTCTATTGCTCTGCAGGTTGTAGTTGAATTACGTCTCTAGGTGAGGTTCTTGAAGGCTCTACAGTGCTCTCAAGCATTACAAATAAATTCAGATTCTGAAGCGCAAATAAGACTAGATAAGTATAAAGGAAAATATAAATAGGTAAGAAAGTGACACACAAAATCAGATCTTCCCACACAAAGAGGTCAGTCAATGCGCATGGAGAGAGAGAGAGAGAGAGAGAGAGAGAGAGAGAGAGATGACTTACAAGTCTTGTTGGAGATGACTGCTGATAGATGTTTGAAAGAGTAACCACAACTAAGCTACATTTTTCCTCCAAAAATTACACTACACATATTTCATACACACACAAGCAGAAATGTATAATAATGAAATATTAATCATTATATATATATATATATATATATATATATATATATATATATATATATATATATATATATATATATATATATATATATATATGTGTGTGTGTGTGTGTGTTTGTGTGTGTGTGTGTATTTGTGTAAGTGTGTAAACAACGACAACAACGAATGCAGCCGTTTCTAGTTCACTGCAGGACAAAGGCCTCAAACATGTCAATTCATGACTGGGGTTTGGCCACTTTTCCTTACCACGCTGGCCTTTCAGAGTTGGTGATGGTGGGAGCTTTACTTCTGATCACACAGCAAACCAACCTAGTATGAGTGGCCCTAACTAGTACAGTTATGTTGATCATGGCAATACGCAAACCCTTTCACCATGTTAAGATATCCTCACTCAGAAAGCGGTGTACGTGTGTGTGTATATATATATATATATATATATATATGTATATGTATGTATATATATATATATATATATATATATATATATATGCATATATATATACATACACACATATATATATATGTACATGTGTGTGTGCATTTATATACATAATATTCGAATAGCAGTAACAAACGACTCTAGCAAAGTTCATTTTATCTTAAGCATAATTTTAACTCACATGAAATTATATACGATGAACTTTCCTACCCTGACTAACATTCGAACTTTTCTTTTTGTAGATTAGAATGATAATAAAAAAAAAAATGACAGACTTTGTGGCATTGGAAAAAAATGTGGTCGGTGGTTGCATCAGTGACCACCAAGGAAAAAGTCACTGACGGCATAAAAAAATACTAATATTCTTGAGGCAGGTCGTGAATCTCTTCAGTTATATAAACATTATAGCCAACATGTCATTCACCATTGCTGTGGTGGCCAAGTGGAGCCAACAGTGACTCGCAATCTATGGGGACAGAGTTCGCAACACGATTACGGCTCAATAATATTCATTAATGTCAACATGCTTACAGTCATTGAGTTGAGAATGGAAAGAGTTCCTTAGAGCTGATCATATTCTGCGTATATGTTATGTATCTGTAGCATTGTTTAAGGTTTAGAGGTCACTCACGAGTGGCAGAGGCAAGGCACAGTGATAATACCCTCGAAACTAACCATATAGCCATATGATCAGCGTCCAAGGTCCCTTTCCATACAAGCTAGGACCCGGGAGGGCCAGGTAATGGCTGCTGATGACTCAACAAGTAGACCCACAGGCTGCTAAACTCCCCACCATTAGCTCACAAGGATGGTGGAGTTGCAGACGCTATAAGAATCTATCGAATTTGAGCGGGACTCGATCTCTTGTCCAGTACAACACTAGGCAGGGACGTTTGCAATAGGTCACCACAACCATAAATGACTTCCCCCTTGCCTCTACCAATCAGGAGCAACCCTTAAACATATAGACGTCAAGTCGCTTAAAAAATCTTCAAGGAATCTTCAATTTTCCCTTTATCTCTTGATAGTATCTAAATAAAATGGACAATCAATTCTAATACCTCAATCAACCTCTTCAAAGTTCGAACCTTTGGGTTTTTTCCCCTTCCAGCAAGAGAACCAAGCAATCTTTCAACACACACAGACGGACGAGACCGCCCTGAAAAAGAACCACTAGATAGAACAGACCAGGGGACGGTCACCTGGTCACGTTCATGAAGCCTATTCTGCCTCGATGAAAAGTATTCGCCCAATTTTATTGCATCCGGCATAAATAGATATTAAAGGTTACGCACCATTGTACGTCTGCACGCTCTCTCATTGCTTCTGTGCCTTATCAATCACCCGTTGCTGGAAACCGCTTACTATCTTCACTATTCTATTAGGATAATTAGGTGGAAAGGTGTCTTTCTTTGTGGTTTACTCCCCCCCCCTCTCCCTACCCAGAAGACAACCTTGGACTACCAACAACCTCGACTAGAATAAGGCTTTATTTACCGACTTCATAGTTCATCTCCTAAACTTACAAATACACAAATTACAAACCTTTTGGCGTTATTTTCCCTTCGAATAACATTTTTTCACCATACAACGATAAGGTAATTGTTTGTAGTTTTCTTCAACTCTACAGCTTTACCCAATACAAAAGAAAATTATTAGAATCATTATAAATTACAAAAAAATTTCTCACCCCATTTATAATGCATGTAAAATTATACCAGTTAAACTATGTCTTGTAGATATCAGTTAGAAAAAGAAATCTTTGCCCATAGAATGCACAGAGACATTCACGGACACGTTTACGTATGCATGTATATGCATGTGTATATATATATATATATATATATACACATATATATATATATATATATACACACACACACATATATATATATATATATATATATATGGGCTCAAGCCATGGAAGCTACTAATGAAGGAACTTCCATCAGGACGACATGGCTATCTCACCCAAAAATAGATTTCGTTATATATATACATTAAATGAATTAGTAAATATATCTAAATATAGGCTACATGTAATATATATAAATATATCAAGCTAAATGTACCTTATAGTACTCTATATGCAACCTCAAGTACCTACAAAAGCGTATGACAATATTAGATCATTACTCTGCATTGATTACCTTCTACTCACTGTAGCAAGGCTTCGTCAGAGCCATTACTATTATTTGTGGTAAATACCAATTTTGCCTTTGTATCCAATTACAATATATACAGTATATACCACATAAACCACTGGTTTATATGTGTGTCCATTTCTATTTTTACGAAAAAATTGCGTAAACACAATGAATAATAATTTTTGACGGAGCCATAATGGTAGGCCGTTTGTGTTTATCATGCGTAAGTATAATAAGTCCATTGCACACACTACTATGGGATATCAATGCACGAGGATGATAAACATCTTATTGAGCAGTACTGATTTTACAATAACAAGTTTGTGTGTGTGTGCACGTGTGTGTGGATGGCTCTCGAAGCCTTATATGTATCTTGACTAAATATGTGTGGAATTGTCACTACACTAAACTGCCTTACATGACCAAACTAGAAAATAAATGTTTTACATTTTTGTTAACTTGTTAACACAAACGTGTTATGTGTATGTGGGTAGCTTTTAGATCAAGTACTGTTTCTTCAAGATTGATTATATTCCTCAAGACTTGAAGAAATCCCTAGAGTCATAACGTACTCTCGTATTGAACAGTGCATCAAATAACACATACTTGTACATATTGAAATACATTATATATACATACTCGTACATATATATATATATATATATATACATATATATATATTATACACAATATATATGCGCGTGTGTGTATATATATATATATATATGTGTATATATATATATATATATGTGTATATATATATACTGTATATATATATATATATATATATATGTATATTTATATAAAGAATAAATATAGTATATGTATATATGTATATATTTACACACACATTATATATATATATATATATATACACACATTATATATATATATATATATATATATATATATATACTGTATATATATATTATGTGCATGCATATACTGCATATCACTTCTTAATCGATAACTTTACGCATTTAAGGAATTGGCTTCAGAAAATAAACCTTTAAGCTAAAATAAATAGAACTATTGCTTCCAAATGATCTCCCTACCAGATTCAGACCCACCACAATTGATTTCCCACCAAGTATCTAATTTTTTGATTGACCACAAGATGTTTCTCCTTCGTGGGATGCAAATAAGACAAAACTAAAAGATTTTGATACAGAAAAACTTTCACAAGTAAAAGAAAAAAAACAGCAAGTTACTACAAGCAAGGAAAGAAGAGCACTGGAAGACAGCTAAAGAGGAAGATGAAATTTTGCATATATTCCAGTGTTCGCTTTTGAGGATCTTCAACTCCGTGTCACCATCCTCATAAAACAAAATGGATAACCCTACTCTTCTCTGATACTACTTCTGTGACTTCACACCCTTTTCTGTAAGGCACTCTCTGGAGTCACATATTCTGAATACACTCAAACTAATCATATTCTTCCCCGAATCACCTTGCTGTAACA
>NC_090745.1:29438926-29446426 GCF_036898095.1 Palaemon carinicauda
TTGTTACGCAGTGAACTACGCCACGATAACACCCAGAAGAAATGAGTTTTTAAGCGAATTAGAGGAAAAGGGATTAGCTATGGAGAGCAGCAAGGCAGTGCCAGAACCACGTATGGGAGGCAGCCCGAGGTTATAGGCCCAGTGACACAGATATGGGGATTACGGCCGCACGTGACGGCTTGGCACGAAGAGAGGCCTACAAGGCTTAAAACAATTTCCCCATAGACAAACGTACAGACTCAGCGGCGCTCTGGCAGGCCACCTTTAAAACGGTTCCTCAAACTCACAGAGAGGGGTCGTGGAGGCCGTGGGAAGTAAAGATGTATGTATATATATATATATATATATTTAAATATATATATATATATATATATATATATTTAAATATATATATATATATATATACATATATATATATATATACATATATATATATATATATATATACATATATATATATATATATAGAAAGAGAGAGAGAGAGAGAGAGAGAGAGAGAGAGAGAGTAATTCTTTAGACCTAAATCTCCAAAAAAAAAGAAATATTTTAATATTAATCATTATTGTGAGGAGAAAAAATAACTACTTTATATGTGTCTTATGAAGGCTCCGTTGCTCTGAGATTCTGAAGTAATGTCTCCAAAGAGAAAACAAAAAAACGATTGTATGGCTTCGTTTCACGTTGGACACTCGTTGTTGGCAACATTTTCCAGTTTCCGTTTGTCTGAAGTTCCAAAAGTTCAGGCTTTCTATTCCAGTAGTACTAAAGAGCTTCTTAAAGGACAAAAGCAACTTCAAATTATTTCAAGATATCAAGTCTAAAGGAAACTGTTTTCAAGTAGTTAAGTTTTTTTTTTTTCAGGTAGTTAAAGTTCCTTTTCCAGATAGTTAAAGTTTCTTTTTCAAGCAGTTAAAATTCCTTTTCCAAGTAGTTAAAGTTCTACTTTCAGGTAGTTGAAGTTCCTTTTCAGAGTAGCTAAAGTTCTTGTTTTTAAGTTATGTTCTTTTTCAGGTAGTTAAAATTCATTTTTCAAGTCGTTAAAATTCTTTTTTCAAGTGGTTAACGTTCGTTTTCACGTACTTAAAATTACTTTTTTCAATGGTTAAAATTCCTTTTTTACGTGATTAAAATTCTTTTTTCCCGTAGTTGAAATTCCCTTTTTACGTGGTTAAAATTCCCTTTCACGTAGCTGAGATTCGTTTTCACGTAGTTAAAATTCCCTTTTCATGTAGCTAAAATTCATTTTTTACGTAGTTTAAATTTTGCTATCACGTTTTTAAAATTACCTTTTCACGTGGTTAAAATTCCCTTATCATGTAGTTAAAATTCCTTTTTCATCAAGTTAAAATTCCATTTTCACGTAGTTAACATTCCTTATTCAAGTGGTTGAAATTCCTTTATCATTCAGTTCAAATACCTTCTCTTTTCACGTAGTTAAAATTCTATTTTAATGTCGTTAAAATTCAATTTTCATGTAGTTAAAATTCCCTTTTCACGTAGTTAAAATTACCGTTTCGCGTAATTAAAATTCCCTTTCCATGTAGTTAAAATTTCCTTTTCATTAAGTTAAAATTCCCTTTTTACGTAGTTTAAATTCACTTTTCACGTAGTTAAAATTCCCTTTTCACGTAGTTAAAATTCCTTTTTCACGTGGTTGAAATTCCTTTTTCATGTAGTAAAAATTGCTATTTTACGTAGTTAAAATTCTTTTTTTCATACAGTTCAAATTCCTATTTCACGTAATTAAAATTTATTTTTCTCGTAGTTATAATTCCCTTTTCACGTAATTAAAATTCCCCTTTCACGTAGTTAAAATTGCCTTTTCACGTAGTTAAAATTCCTTTTTCACATAATTAAAATTCCCCTTCCATGTAGTTAAAATTCCCTCTTTTACTTAGTTAAAATGCTCTTTTCACGTAGTTAAAATTAATTTTTCACTTTGTTAAAATTCCCTTTTCACGTGGTAAATATTGCTTTTTCGTGGGATTAAAATTTCTTTTTTATGTAGTCCAAAATCTTTTTTTGCTGTAGTTAGAATTCCTTGTTTACGTAGTTCAAATTTCTTTTCCACTTGGTTGAAATTCATTTTTCATGTGGCTATAATTCCTTTTTCCCTTAGTTAAAATTCATTTTTCGTGTAGTTATAATTCCCTTTTCCCTAGTTAAAATTCCTTTTTCCCGTGGTAAATCTTCCTTTTTCCCGTGGTAAATCTTCCTTTTTCGTGTGGTTAAAATTTCTTTTTTATGCAGTTTAAAATCTTCTTTTCATGTAGTTAAAATTGCTTTTCACGTAGTTGATTTTTTTTTTCACTTGGTTAAAATTCTTTTTACATTTGGTTAAAATTCCTATTTTATGTAGTTTAAAATTCCTATTTCATGTAGTTTAAAATCCCTTTTCATGTAGTTAGAATTCCCTTTTTACGTAATCCAAATTTCTTTCTCACTTGGTTAAAATTCCTTTTTCATGTAGTTAAAATTCCTTTTTTACGTAGTTCAATTTCCCTTTTCACGTAGTTAAAATTCCCTTTTCACGTAATTGAAATTCCCTTTTAACGTAGTTAAAACACCTTTTATTCACGCAGTTGAAATTCCCTTTTCACGTAGTTAATATTCCCTTTTTACGTGGTTGAAACTCCTTTTTTGAGTAGTTCAAATTCTTTTTCATGTAGGTAAAATTCCTTTTACGCATAGATAAAAAAAATTTTCGCGTAGTTTAAATTCTTTTCCCTTAGTTACAATTTTGTTTCACGTGGTTAAAATTCCATTTTCACGTAGTTAAAATTGTTTTTTCGTGTAGTTTAAATTTCTTTTTCACGTGGTTAAATTTTTTTTTTCACGTAGTTAAAATTTTTTTTTATGTAGTTAAAATCCTCTTTCACGCAGTTAAAACTCCTTTTTCATTTAGTTAAAATTCCTTTTTCAAGTAGTTAAAAGTTCCTTTTCACACTTTGCCGGTTCTGTCACACTATAATAGACGCTTTAGAGAACACACCTGATGAGACATCTAAAACATAAATAGTAATCATGAATTGGAAATTGTGTCGTAAGCCTTTGCGGCCATTTTCATATTCTATAAGCGAAACTAACCGACCTTTCGATGCCCCATATAGCTGTAGAAATGTTACAAACTACGATTCTTTGTTTCATCTGAAACAAGAATGGGGTTAGGGAGGCCATTCAGCGGGTGCTGTAACGAAAATTGAATAATGCCTACAGTGTACCGTATGAGGTTCACCAAGAGCACTAATCTCCCCCTGACAACCGGGCTTTAAAGATATCGTCAAGACTTATGACAGAGAACAGAATCTTAAATTCCTTTCAAGAATTGAATAGGATTTAAGTAATGGTGATAATTTTTTAATTTTCCCCTTTCTTTTCTGAGCGAGGTGGTGTTAATGTAGACGCTATCTCCGACCGTCGTTTTTACTGTGTTGTGTATCACTGGACACATCTGCTTTAGTTCTCCGCTCGGTTTCAAAATACCATTTTCCGTTGACAATGCTTCAACATTGCTCTCGTAACCAGAGATGTGCCTTTACATTCATTGCTTTGATGTTACTTCTCAGTTTATCATCTCTCTCTATCTCTCTATCTCTATCTTGAGGAGAGAGAGAGAGAGGAGAGAGAGAGAGAGAGAGAGAAAATAACATTAAACATCATTACAATCGATGTTTTCTTCACCCAAATTACTTCTCCCATTCAAGGTTTACCAATGCTGTCTCGAAATAGTACTTTGTACAAAAAATCAAAATAGAATAACAGAGGGAAATTAAACACTGAAGTAGTAACAGAAACCAACAAATTCACAAGAAAGAATGATATGAAAAACCTCTCATAATTCACTCGTCTTGACTGCAACCATGGATTTTTCCAGAACATTTGAGAACAGATAAGAAATGGACGTGGGCAGGATATATAATGAGAATGACCGATAATAATTGAATGGACATTAAGAATAACAGAATGGGTCCCTAGAGATTGCAAAAAGCATGGGAAGGAAGAGAAGACGATGAATTGACGTACTAAGAAAGTTTACTTGTGTAGCTGGCAAAGAAAGACTAAAAAGACACAAATGGAAGGACATGTCTGAGGCCTTTGTTCTGCAGTGGACTATTAATGGCTGATGACGATGATGATAACAGGCATTTAGGAATATTGCTATTGTGCTAATAATTGATCAAACTAGTAAAAAGAAAGAAATGTTACAATTACAGTAAGACTCTTGGAAAAAATTAAGAGTCAGACAATGTAGGCCTTTCAATTAAGGGATTTCTTAATGTCGCACAATTGAAACCAAATTGATGATAATGAATAACCTTTCACGTTTAGATTATTTCTTGATTTTTTTTTTCTGTCGTAACGGATATTTCATGACAACAACGTTACCTGTATCTTTATATATATATATATATATATATATATATATATACAGTACATAAACACACGAAAGGTAAACACAACACATGGTTGCTACAGCAAGGTGATAAAATTGACGTGATGTCCATCAGTTTGACCGAGGAAGCCGTAACGACAAAAAAATCATGTTCCATGCCCACCATGGCAAATAATGCTCAACGGCACCATACATTCATTCACACTGATTATTAATCGAATGCACTCCCTCTTCATTGGGAACTTATATATGATAAATTACATCTGCAAAGCCCAAAGATGTTCTCGATAAGTTTCATCGTCAGATGAATATACATGAAACTAAAAGATCTTTAGCAAACTAAAGGCCATTGATAAAAATTTAAGATATTGTCATGATTGGACGACTGTCCTTCAAGAAATTGATTTGATGTTCAGGTGAAAAATAAATAAATTGAAAGGTCAATTTCTGTCGGTGATTTGTCAAAATGTCATTGACGACGAATCCTGCCAACCACTTAAATGATAATAATCAAATAGTTATGTAGTGTGGGTGGTTACAACCTCCTTTTATGAGAAATGAAAAAAAAATATAGTTGTAAATTATAGTACAATAGGGTGTGTAAATTTACCATAAAGGTAATAAAGAAATGAAATAATAAAATAAGTGAAAATAGTAATATGATATTATAAGTACAAGTGATGAAAAAAAGGTAAATAAACACAAGACTAATATTCTTTATAAAACTGTAGGTTAAAAAAATATGTAAAAACAATAGAATAAGATTGGACGTAAAAACAAAGTAAAAAGTAACGTGAGGATATTTAAATAAAAAGGAAACAAATACATATAATAAAAAGTACGTAATAACAAGCGAATAAAAGGTATATGTGATAGAATAAAAAGAACGTATATACATCTAATAAAAGGTAAATAAAATAAGAATAAAAACACGCAAATCATACAATAATGAGGTACCTGAACCTAATAAAACAGACATGTGAAATAAGGACAAAAAAGAATGTAACACATAAGATAAAAAGGCACGTAAAACCAATTAAATAAAAAGTACATAAAATATGAATAAAAGTACGTAAAATTTATGAAATAAAAAGGCACGTAAACCGAACAATGAAAAGGTACGTAAGTACGGATAAAAAAAACAAGTAAAATCTATGACAAGAAAACGAGTAAACGCATGGAATAAAGCGGTACGTAGAATAAGAATAAAAAGTGCGTAAAACATAGAAATAAAAGGCATGTAAATCCAGTAAAAAAAAGGTACATACGTAAAATAAAAATAAAAAAGTACGTACAATGAAAATTTAAGGTAAAATGAAAATAAAATGGACTGAACAAAATAAGAATAAAAAGATGTAAAAAAAAATGCAATAAAAATTATCAGAGAATATATATATATATATATATATATATTATGAAAGGCAAACATCTATGGCTTCCTTTGAATGCGGAGAAAAGCAAATAAGAGCAAAACGTCGAAGAAAAACAAGGTTATAAATATGAATTTAAACAACCAGACAGAAATGATAGAAAAGCGAACACAAAAATCCTCACATGCTGTTAAATAGACCTCTTTAAGATCGCTCAATACAACCTCCTCCCACACTACTCATTTTTGACACATTAAAATGCCTCATGAAAGCTCCCAACTGCCGGTACATAGACACACAGGGATCACTTTAGTAACAAGGAAAAAAAAAACCAACATTGAAATAAAACGTGCAACTCTTTTGGATAATTCAAACAGGTTCTTTACAATGGTGCCTTTTGATTAACGGAAAAGTTTCCAGTCACAAAAAAACTCATTGAAAATAAATATAGGATGAATATCCGTCACTTGCAACATTTTTTTTTTTTTTTTTTTTTTGCGATGATACATCGCCACATTGGTAACACTGCTTATTCATCACATTCACGTTCCACATTACTCAGAGAACATTTATTATTAAATATTTCACACGGATTTCGTTGTGCACCAGAATCTTTTCTTTTCTGTATGTAGTTTATTCATTTTCCACATCATTTGGATGACACCAATCATCATCGAATATAATGAAATCATTTTACGTGATCGAAGTGATTTATTCCCTGAATACATTAGGTAAATAGCATTTACCTTTCCACTTCCGGTCATCGTTAGAGAGAGAGAGAGAGAGAGAGAGAGAGAGAGAGAGAGAGAGAGGGGTCACTTTGATTACTTTGACTGTTCGAATTAATTCGAAACAAGTGTAATAGCTTATTGAAGATGTAGGTAGAGAGGGGAGGGGTGTCCGATTGAAAAGGGGGGGGATTCGTGAATGAGGGGAGAGTAAAAGGGGGGGGGGGGGGGGGGTGAGGGGGGCATATTGTTGATGCTCGGTCACGTGGCACTAGAGTCACGTTTCTCGGAGGTCACGCGACATCGAGCTCTAGCGCAGAGAGAGAGAGAGAGAGAGAGAGAGAGAGAGAGAGAGAGAGAGAATCATCCTTATGCCACAACTATTCCAACAATTCCCCCAATAAACAGAGGGTACGGGAAAAGGTGTGGGCAGGTGGTTTGCAACTACCGGTTGGGAGTTCACGGGGAACACACGCAGGTGTTGGGGGGGGGGGGGGATGAGTATTGGACCATAGGAGTAAAAGGGGAGAGAGACAGAGGGGGGCGAGGGGGGTTGCCAGCCATAGGGCCAGCCGTGGCCTGGGTCACATGGTGGTGTTTACATCCGTGGCCCACCTTCAAATTCGGCAGCGATCCCACTGATTGAGAAGAGAGAGAGAGAGAGAGAGAGAGAGAGAGAGAGGAGAGAGAGAGAGAGAAGAGTAGCAGTGGCAGTAGCAGCAGCAGTACGAGCCTGCCGTTGCAAAGCGGCCCTTTCTCTGTGCCTGACTCCTCGAACTTACCTCTTATAGTGCTGGGCATGGTGCAAAGGCGACGGATAACGACGGCTGTGACAATGTCGCTGAGAAAGCCTGGGGCATTGTCTGACGAGGGTATATATATATATATATGCTGTATATATATATGGAGAGGAGAGCAGCCCAAGAGATGACGATTCTTGTATGTTTTCCGAGTTAACGGTCCACTGCTAGATCGGTGACGAACGAGAGGTTAATAACTGAGACAAAAA
>NC_090745.1:29451426-29483926 GCF_036898095.1 Palaemon carinicauda
AGCTTGGCCAACAGAATCTATTATAGTATCAATTAGAGGCAATGGGTAAGAGTCAGGGATAGTTAAATCATTAAGTTTCCTGTAGTCTGTGCAAAGTCTGAAACGTCCTCCAGGTTTTGGGGCGAGTAGACAAGGCGAAGCCCATGGACTACAGCTGTGTTCTGCTAGGCCATGTTCGAGCAGAAAGTTTACTTCATCTCGCATGACTTTCCTCCTTTCTGGACTCAGACGATACGGTGGCTGTTTGATAGGGAGAGAACCAAATTTTAGACGGATGTTATGTTCTATCAAATTACATTTCCCTACGGCATCACTCAACACATTAGGAAATTGTTTGAATAGGTTGGCCAAGTCCCTAAGCTGAGACTCTGATAAATGTGTTAGAGACCCTTCCAGGTCTTCTATAATATTACTGTTGGTCGTAATAGGGTTCGGTAAACATTCATCCGACGCTTCAATTGGTTTGTCAGAATTTGTTATACATAGATTAGTTTTTGAACCAGCCTCATCCGATGTTCTCTTTAAATATTCTTTTAATAAATTTATGTGATATTTCTGGGTCTTTTTCCTTTTATCTGGAGTAGAGATTAAATAGTTATTTGACTTTAAATTATCAATTACGGTATAAGGACCTTGATATTTAGGTGAAAAAGGAGATCCTGGTATAGGCATTAAAACTAACACCTCATCTCCAGGCTGAAACTGTCTGACTTTAGCGGATTTATCAAAGTGAGCTTTCATAGATGCTTGACTCTCCTTTAAGTATTCTTTAGCTAATTTTCTTACTTTAGATAACCTCTCTTTCAAGTTGTTCATATATGTCTGCACATTAACCTTTGAGGATTCTGAATCAAAGTCACTGGCTAGCAAATGATCTTTTACAATTTTTAAGGGACCCCTGATCTCTCTACCAAACAGCAACTCAAAAGGAGAAAATCCCAAAGATTCTTGCTTACATTCTCTAACTGCAAATAATAAAAAGTCAAGACCTTCATCCCAATCGTTTGAACTTTCTAAACAGTAACGTTTCAGCATGGATTTAAGGGTTTGGTGGAAATCTCTCTAAAGCTCCTTGAGACTCAGGGTGGTATACAGAAGAGTTTACAGTAAGCACACTTAATTCTTTTAGTACCTCTCTAAAAATATCCGAAGTGAAATTAGTTCCTTGGTCAGATTGCAAAACCTTGGGAATACCAAAATTTGAGAAGGTGTGTATCAAGTTAGTAGCTATATTCTTAGCAGAAATGTTCTTGAGAGGTATAGCTATAGGAAATCTGGTTGATGTACACATGATAGTAAGGATGTATTTATTCCCTTTGCGAGTGGAAGGAAGTGGACCAACACAATCTATTAGTATTTTCTCAAAGGGTTCCTCTAATACAGGGATAGGAATGAGCGGAGCAGGATGAATAGATTGATTGGGTTTACCTATAACTTGGCAAATGTGACAAGATTTTATATATTCTGTAACACTTTTCTTCATTCCTGGCCAAAAGTAATGTACTTGGAGCTTTTGATAAGTTTTCTTTATACCTAAATGTCCATTGAGACCATCATGAGCCAAAGAAACAATTTCACTTCTCAAAGAGGATGGAATTACTATCTGAAATTCATCGGCCCAATGTTGTTCTTGAGCTAAGTGGCTAGGTCTAAATAATCTCATGAGAATGCCTTCATGAAGGTAAAACCCTGGCTTTTCTTTAACTTCTGTAATGTGGGAAGCTACCTCTGACCAACATTGGGTCAAAGTAGGGTCAGACTTCTGTGCTGCAATTAAGGAATCCTTTGACATCTTTATTTCTTTAATGTTAGGTAAAGGCACAGATTTAATTCTAGTCTGACGAGACTTTGACCTAGTGGTTACACAAACAGGGAAAAGATCAGGCTGAGAGGATTCAATATTTAGAGTAGGGTTATTTTCCAAAGGATGATCTACTACAACTGGACATGGAACAGTAAGTTTCCCAGCAATATAATTTCCTAGTAAAAAGTTAATTCCAGGGACCGGTAAATTTTGTGTTACTCCTACTTTTACTTTTCCGGATACAAGTGGAGACTTAAGATACAATTCCGTGAGGGGAATGGTGGAAATTGAAGAGAGATCACAAATTACTACCTTTTCATTTAGAAAGAATTTCTCTAAGTTAGGGATTACTGTATTAAGCATTATACTTTGAGCAGAACCGGTGTCTCTTAGAATGTTGACAGGATATTCTACATTATTTAGAGTTACTGTGCCTGTCATTTTGAAATCTTCAAAAACATCTATGCAAGGAGGGTGAGCAGCAACGTTAGATGTGGGCTTATTAAATGGGAGCCGAGATTTTACTGAAGTTTTGGAAGCTTTATTAGGGTCATAATATTTAGAGTGTTTACAGTGGGGACTCCAGCATTCAGTAATGTGATGACCAGATTTCTTACAAAAACTGCATATTATTTTAGTTTGGTATTTATCACTACTACTATTCCCATCCTGAGTCTCTGAAACTACAGATGAAGCAGGTTTTACAGGAACTGTCCTTTTATCAGACTTAGGATTAACTTTGTGTACCAAGGAATATACATCAGCACAATTTGCTGCCTCTTTCAATTGGGTTTCACCTCTATCTTCTAGGTGAAGCTTAACATTCAGAGGGATTTTCCTTTTAAACTCTTCATAAACTAATAAGTTAACTAACTGATCGAAAGTGGTGACATTACTCGAGAACAGCCATTTATGAAAATACCGTAACTTCTCTGTAGCAAATTCAACATAAGTCTGAGATGGAGTTTTAATTAAATTGCGGAAATTTTGTCTATAGCCCTCAGGTGTAATAGTGTAAGCATTTAGGATAGAAGTCTTAACAAAATCATAGTCTTGGCAGTCTTGTAATGATAGAGTAGAATGTACGATCGAGGCTTTACCTTTAAAGTTTGTGCTAACTAGCCATGTCCAAGAGGTTCTGGGCCATTCTATTTGAATTGCTGTCTTCTCAAAATTCCTAAAATAACTTTCAGGGTCATCTTCATTAAATTGAGGAACTAGCTGTGCTTGTTGGGCAATGTTAAACTTCTTATTAGGAGTACCTTGGATAATTGAACGGTCATAAGTCTGAGCCTCTAGTTCTGCTAACTTAACTTCTCTCTCTATTTCTAGCTTCCTTGCTTCGAATTGTATTTGTGCTAACTTCAACTCTCTCTCTATCTGTAATTTCTGTATTTCTACATCAGCAATACTCTTTTGCACGGAAGGTGCATCAGTCCCTAGTGACAATTTCTGATCATGAATTTTATCAATAAATTCTTCGGTACTAGATAATGAGAGTCTATCATGCTCCTGGTCTTTATCATCTAACAATGTCACAGATTCTGGCAAAATTAATCCCTGTTCTACCAAACCATCTATAGCTGTAGTCATAAGGTCTCGTAAGGTCATGGAAGATGTGAACGAAATCTTAAAGTACATAAGAATAAACTTCCATTCATCTTTACTTAAAGTGAATTTACTCAAGTATGTAAAATCTGGCTTAGAGCAAAAGGCATGGACATCAAATTCACTCATTGTAACAGCAAGAAAATTCCTCTGAAGGATTGAGTGTTGGTTACAGGTTAAATATACAATACACAAATTGAATACAAAAGGTATTAAGTACATGTGAAGCTGTATTATCACTACGTTCAGTGATGAGGTAATATTCAGTGATGATTCAATATAAGATTCAGGCAAGATTCATTTCAAGATTCAAGCTGGCTTGTTGCCTTAAGTGCAAGATACGAACATTAACTACCACAAGTTGATAGCAAGTTGTAAAGATTCTTGGAACACTTGACAGTTTAAGTTCTAGATAAGATTCTAATGTCTAATTAAAGTCAAATCTATTAAGGATTCTCGGTTTAAAGAGTCTAGTCAATGTGACTTCAGTGGAAATAAAAGGTCATCCGAGTTCTGTATCATGTGTCAAAAGACAAAGTGTTGATGACCTAAGAAAGATTAAGGATCGGCATAAGAATACAAAGTACTAACACTTCTGTATAACAGCACCAACGACTAAGTTACTTTCACAAAAAGGCAAGGCGAATTGATATACCTATATAAGTGCACATGGAAAATTATCCCGGTCAGGCCCCCATATGTTACAAGCCCTAATTACCGATGAGACCTGATGTCGTAAAATTAGAGGCAGCCCCAAAATGTGCAATGTCAAAATTGAACATGAAAGGAAAAAGTAACTAAAGGCTTGCAAACATAAAGATTTATTATATAATTATAATTTAAATAATACTTATAGAACTTAATTCTCAAGCTGAATACTCAAAACTTAATGTGTTGACTAATTAAAACAAATGCATTTATAACCTAAGAAAAATTAAACTTAAAGCAAAACACTAACGTAACACAAATAAGAAACATGAGGAATGGTGTGTGAATATCCGTATACCCACAAATATATGATAAAATCAACACTCGTAAATAATTATAACAAAGTCATAAATAAATCCAACGCTCAAACAAATTACATATTACAAAATATACTCAAGAGGCAGGTGCAGATGTATAAGTCCGTGAAGTACAAAAAGTTGATCCTCAGCTGAGTACAAAAGCAAGAACAGAACTAAAGATATGAAAAATTTAGGTAACAAACATAACCTTCGATGAAGGAACTACGGTGGCGTGACGGGTACTTCAGCCAATCACAAGCAGAGTAAGTCGAGCGACGAGGTGAAGAAACTATGATCGTTAAAAATCGTAACCAGGCCGGCAACGTAAGCGGTAGTTGAAGAGCGTTAAAACTGTTATCATGTCGGAGTCATGAGAATATATATATATATATTAGTTCACCAAACATTCAGCTGAGCTCCACAAGGCACTAGAAGAGTAGGAAGACCCAGATCTACATGGCTGAGGACTATGAAGCGCGCAGTAGATGATGAATAGAGAAGCATTGTATTAAAAGCTCAAGATAGAGACGACTGGCGAAATCTAACCGAAGCCCTTTGCGTCAATAGATGTAGGAGGAGATAAAATATATATATATATATATATATATATATATATATATATACATATATATATATATGTATATACATATATATATATATATATATATATATATATATATATATATATATATATATATATATATATATATACTTACAAACCTGGTCTACATGAAAGTAGAATATTTTATTCACGTATTTCATTTGTGTATTTAAAAGATGTATAGCCAGCTCATAAAGTGAGTTCCACTCACGTAGGATTTAGTATTGTACATAAATTACATAAATCTTTCATCATTCCTTTAGTAGTATTTTCATTCAGTTTTGTAAATGGAAATTTACGTTATTTTAAAGAATTAAACTTTTATTTCCCATAGTTTTGTTATGAAGACTTCTGTAACTTGTTAAAAGGTATGCTGTATGATACATGCTAATTACATCATATTTCCATATGGTTGGAAGTTGTAGGAGGATTCTAGTCTAAATTTTAATAATTTTCTTTTTAATGTTACGAGAGGAAGTGGGAGGAGTTAGCTGAGAGAGTTTCCTCGCAAGCAATGATAGTACCCCTTCTTCAAATTGCTAAATTGGCAACCTTGACGCCACTAGACCATGCCCCCATGCTTCCAGTCGGACGAACTAGAAGATTCTGGAACGAATTAAGTTGATATATAAGGGCCTAATGATGCATAGGAGAGAGAGAGATCCAGCCTAACATCCCACAAGATTTGTGCTTCCACCACCCTCTATCCAGCCACTATGTTCATGGTGTCTCCTCTCAAAGGTGCATAGTTTTTTCACTCCAATGTGAATAGTGTTTCCTCTCAAACGTGAATAGTGATTTCTTTCTAACGTATACTGTGTATATTGTTGTTCAAACGTTGTTGATATTATGGTTTGTAATTGTACGTACATTTTATAAGATATTTTTTTTTGTGACTGGACCTGTGTAATTTGGTTAAAAAGTGAAGTGTATTTATTTCGCTAACCCATTCTGTAATCTTGTGTGACCCAAAGGACATGAGTAAAAGTTAAGAATATGTAATTGTAAATTTGATTTATTTTCTATAGTGTTAAAGTGTCAACTTTTTTCATTAATTATCAAAATTAAATATTTTCATAAATTAATTTCTAGTGAAACAAGTGATTGTATAATTTTCATGAAGTATCATTTTGTCTTAGTCTATGGTTTAGTTCAGATTTAATATTTCGAGTAATTTACTTTAGGTGATAATTTTTTTTGAATTTCTTAATTTTTCTATAGAATACATTTATTTTTGTAGTTTGTATTATTTCAATCACCAATACTTATTTCAGAGCTTTGCCCGTATCCCCTGACTAAGAACCGAAGTAAGAGGTTCATTTAAGAATAGTTCCCGTTAATAGTAAAGTAATCACCCATAATTTGTTTTGAGTGTAACAAAAAGAGACTTTTAGATAATCAGTATTCATACAAACTTTTATCTGGAAGGAGCGTATTATTCTCAGAGCTCGGGTGTTTTCGTATTATTCTTAGAGCTCGGGTGCTTTTCTCTTGTGTATTAGATTATGATATATAAACCAGGTGAGTTTTGGAGCTCAGGAATTTACGTAATTCGTTAGACGTGCTATATTTTTTTTGGTGCCCAGGCCATGGAATTGAGTGAGTCTGTTTTAAATATTGGTGATAACAGGGCTGTCTTTTTTTTTTTATTACAGGTTTGATCAGTTTAGTGTTAACAGGATTCTGCGTATTGTTAGGATATATTTTTTGGAGAGGTATAACTTTTTGTAAAGTAAAAGATAGCTCAATTAAATGTATAGGAGTTTTTGGAAAACCCAATTTTTCAGGAATTGTCGGAAGCTAATATAACTAAAGCTGAGTGGCTCGCTATTTTAATGGCATTTAGTGTCCATGCAACTAGTGGAATGATTAAAGACCAAATCAAGAGTCTAGTTTTAGAAGCGTTGATAAACTCATGAAAGTTGCCAGAAGATATTGCAGCAACTTGTGACCTTTTGGAGAAGGTTGAAGCAGAATTTGTAGAGAAGCAAGTATCAGATGACCCACAAACTGAAGGAACGAAAGTAGGAATGAATGTAGAGGCTGAGATTAGACGAGTTGCAGCAGAAGAGAATTTGATTAAGTTGAAGATGATGGCACAACGGGAAAAAAGAGAAAGGGAAGAGGGGAGAGAAATTGCAAGACATGCTTGGGAAATGGGAGCAAGAGAAATGGAAAAACGGGAAGAAGGAGAGAGAGAGAGAAGAAGCAAGACATGCAAGGGAAATGGATGTAAGAGAGAAGAAACAAGACATGCGAAGGAAATGGAAGAAAAAGAGAGAGAAGAAGCAAAAGAAGTTGCAAGACATGCAAGGGAATGGGAATTGTTGAATGCTCATCCTAGTTGCCATCAACTCAGACAGGTGTGACCCCTGCTATGCTAAGGCACACAGGTTGATCCCGAAATTCATGGAAGAAGCTCCCGACGAGTTATTCCATCATTTTGAAACGGTCGCGTTGACGATGGAATGGCCTAAAGATAAATGGTCTGTGTTATTGCAGTGTTTTGATTGGAACATATTCGAACATACTTGAGAGAGTGAGAGGTGAAGAAAATTAATAAAGCCGATTTGCTGAGTGAAGAATATAATATTATCAGTCGTAAACCCTCCCCGGGTATGATGTTTCAACCGTCGTTCCCAACTGGGTGTCAAGTATTCGCCGAACCATTGAAACCAGTTCAGTAATAACTATGGGAACAAGTTCGATAGTTATAGCAGAAGTACCACTGGTACTGTTCCAAAGCAGAATGCGATAGTACCACAAAAACCATCGTCAAATCGTCCTCCTTCAGGTGTTGTGAAAGTGTGGCAAAAAAGAAATATCAGTAAGGAATGTCAATCCAATCAACCTAAAGTAGTCACCCAAGTGGTTAAGGGTAACTCAACTCCATAGAATACGAAGACGAAGCATCAAACGGGAAAGGTCAACTAGGAAAATAAACCAGCTAATGTTTATATGACAACACAAAACAGCGGGGATGTCTTAAAACCATATATTTATGAAGGTATGTTAGCCGCTCTAGATGGGAGGGAGCAGATCCCAGTAAAGATATTGCACGACATGGGTTATAATCATAACGTGGTAACACGAGGCGTACACCCAATAGTGGAACAGTCTCTCACAGGAGATTCTGTCCTTTTGAAGGGATTAGGAGGTGAGGAAGTTACTCCTATTTGCCGTATGAAACTGTCATGCGAGTTGGTGACAGGTCATTTTGAATTTGCAGTAAAGGATTCATTGGCTGTCGAAGGAGTGGAAGTCCTGCTGGGTAATGAGGTTGGTGGAGCACCATTTGTGCCTTGTCCCATTGTAACGGAGAAACAATTGAACTATAGTCCTACGACTGAGCTCGAGAAGGACTACCCGTATCTCTTTCCTAGTTGTGTCATGAATAGGAGTATGATGAAGAAAATGGCTGAAGAAGAAGACAGAGAAACCAAAAGGAACGATGAACTTGGAAGATTTATTTCCAAAAGAAAAGGTTTCCCATGATAGTACGCAAGAGGAGAGCACCCGAGGGAGCCCGAAAGAGGAGGAACGACAGACAAATGAACAGGAAGACAAGGAAGCAATGGATTTGGAAGAAATAGAAAACTCAGCATTAGAAGTAGAACAAGTGAATTAGAAAAGGCTGATAGGATTGCAACGGAAGGATGTGACGTTAACAGAATTATTATACCGTGTGGTAGATGAGTCGGACGTGCAGCAGTATCCCACCTGTTATTACTTCAAGAATAGGTTGCTTATGAGGAAGCATAGACCCGCCAATATCACTGGGAATGCTGAATGGGGGCATGTACTGTCAGATATTGATTCCCATACTGCTGAGAAGACAAGTAATCCCTGTAGCGCATGAGACAGGACACATGGGAATAAGAAAGACGACAGAGAAGATAATGAAACACTTTTTCTGGCCTGATATGCATAAGGATCTGAGCCAGTTTTGCCGTGCATGTCACGTTTGCCAGATGGCTGAAAAGCCTAACGAGTACATCAAGAAGGCTCCCTTACACCCGATTGAAGTATGGGGAGAACCCTGCAGCAAGGTAATGATCGGCATTGTGGGACAGTTACCGAGAACAAAGAAAGGCCACGAATATATGTTAACTTTGATGTGTCCAGTGACAAGAGGCTATATCCATCTGGAACATAAATGCCACTGTAATCGCCGAGAGGTTATTAGACTTTTTACCAAGTTTCGTATTACGGAAATCGTTCAGGAACTAATTTCAAGTCAAAATTGTTTCAGGACATGATGAAACTATTGGATGTGAGACAACAACTGTCTACTGCTTATCAACCGGAGGCTCAGGGTGCATTAGAGAGATTTCATCAAGCCCTAAGGAGTATGCTAACAAAATACTGCAATGAAACAGGAAATGAATGGGACATCGGGATACCTTTAATGTTATTAGAGGTATGCAATGCTTATCAAGAAAGCATGGAATGTAGCTTGAATGAAATGGTGGCTGGACGATTAGTAAGAAAACTGATTAAAATGTTGGCAGAAAAATGGAAAGATCGAGAGGAAACGGATGGAGAATATATCAAGAATTTAAGGAAAAGGATCGGAAAGATGAGAATGTTTCCCCTCGAATACATGAAAATGAGCCAAGGAAAAATTAAGTAAAGGTTTCGTATGAAAAGTAAGAATAGGCAGTTTGCGGTAGGAGAACAGGTGTTGCTTTACTTATCGATAAGGAGATTCCCTCTCACCAAGGACCATTCCGGATTTTGTAGATCAGTGACCTGACCTACATATCAAAACACCAAGAAGAAGGAAAAGTAAAAGTAAGGAACATGTTAACTCATCGAAACCGATACTGGAAGCACTGGATTTCAACAAGAAATTCGTTATCCAATTGGATACGTCGGACAATAGGATTGGAGCTGTCCTATTGCAAGAAGGTAATGAAGGAATTCTTCACCCCATCTGTTTTATGTCGTCGAAACTGAAGAAGCATGAACGAGCCTACTCAACAGTTTAAAAGGAACTGCTAGCGCTAATCACAGCAATAAGGAAGTTTGAAGTTTATGTAAATAGACCATAGAATGAAGAAATTACGGTTAATTCAGATCACAATCCTTTAACTTTTGTTAATAAAATAAAACTAGATGGTCGTAATGTTTACAGTAATATTGTAATAATGTAAAGCATATATCCGGTAAAGAGAACGTGGTTGCAGACTATTTATCTTGGGCTGAATCAGTGGATTCAGGACCAGAACAAATAATCTTTTTGGGAACAGCTATTTTACGAAGCTAGTCTACATGAAAGTAGAATATTTTATTCACATATTTCATTTGTGTATATAAGAGATGTATAGCCAGCTCGTAAGGTGAGCTCCACTTACGTAATGATGACGTCATCATTTAAAGACCACTTTATCTTCATTATTTGTAGAAATAATTAGCTGAAACTTCTGAAGAGCATGTAGGATATGTTTCTGCATACATAGAAACAATAAAAAGATTTTTTATATTTTAAAGTTATGTCAAACACCATAACGAACGGTCCCCTCAAGTATTTGTCGAACCATGG
This sequence comes from Palaemon carinicauda, assembly GCF_036898095.1. Lineage (NCBI taxonomy): Eukaryota > Metazoa > Arthropoda > Malacostraca > Decapoda > Palaemonidae > Palaemon > Palaemon carinicauda. The sequence goes on from NC_090745.1 coordinate 29,461,992, forward strand.
TAACCAGTTCAGTAATAACTATGTGAACAAGTTCAGTAGTTACAGCAGAAGTACCACTGGTACTGTTCCAAAGCAGAATGCAATAGCACCACAGCAACATTCGCCGAATCGTCCTCCTTCAGGTATCATAGAAGACGTGCATAAGGTTAATATTGTCTCTTATAAATGTGGCAAGAGAGGCCATATCAGTAAGGAATGTTGGTCGAACCAACCAAAAGCAGTTGCCCAAGTAGTTAAGGATAACTCAACTTCACAGAATGCAAAGACGAAGAGACAAATCGGAAAGGACAACAAGGAAAATAAATCAGCTACTGTTTACATGACGAACACGACAACCTCAAACAGCGTGGATACCTTTAAGCTGTATATTTATCAAGGTATGTTAGCTGCCGTAGATGGGAGTGAGCAGACCCCGGTCAAAATATTGCGTGACACAGGTTGTAACCATAGTGTAGTGACACGAGGTGTACACCCGTTGGTGGAACAGTCTCTCACAGGAGACTCGATCATTTTGAAGGGAATACGTGAAGAGGTTACTCTATTTGCTGTTTGAAACTGTCATGCGAGTTGGTGACAGGTAATTTGATTTTGCAGTAAAGGGTTCATTGGCTGTCGAAGGAGTAGACGTCCTGCTGGGTAATAAGGTTGGTGGATCGCCATTTGTGTCTTGTCCCATTGTAACGGAGAAACCACTGAAGTATAGCCCTACGACTAAACTCGAGGAGACTACCCGTATCTGTCTCCTGGTTGTGTGATGACTAGAAGTATGACGAAGAAATTGGCTGCAGATGAAGAAAGAGAAACCGAAGGAGCGATGAACTTGGAGGATTTATTTTCGGAGGAAGAGGATTCCCTTGATGGTACGCAAGAGGAGAACTCCCGAGACAGCCCGAGAGAAGATGAACGACATATGATCAGACAAGAAGACAAAGAAGCAATTGATCAGGATGAAATAGAAAACTCAGCATTAGAGGTAGTGAGTAAGAAAAGGGTGATAGGACTGCAAGATAGGGATGCGACGTTAACAGAGTCATTGTACTGTATGGTAGATGAGATGGAGGTGCATCAGTTTCCCTCCTGTTATTATCTTAAGGATGGGTTGCTTATGAGAAAGCATAGACTGACCGATAACCCTGGGAATGCCTAATGGGGGATACTGTATACCATCAGATATTGATTCCTGCACCTCTAACAAGACAGGTGATTGCCGTAGCGCACGAGATGTGACACACGGCAATAAGGAAGATGACGGAGAAGAGTATGCAACATTTTTCTGGCCAGGCATTCATAAGGACGTGAGCCAGTTTTGCCGTAAATGTCACATTTGTTAGATGGCTGGAAAGCCTAACAAGTACATCAAGAATGCTCCCATTCGCCCGATTGAAGTACGAGGCAAACCCTTCAGCAAAGGATCAAATAAAATGTTGTCAGACAAAGGGAAAGATCGAGAGCAACCAGATGAAGAATATGTCAAGAATTTGAGAAAAATGATCGGCGAGATAAGGAAATTTTCCCTAGAAAACATGAAAACAAACCAAGGAAAGACAAAGAAAAGGTTTGATATGAAAAGTACAAAGAGACAGTTTGCGGTAGGACGACATGTGTTGGTTTACTTACCATTAAGGATATTCCCTCTCGCCAACGAGTTCCAAGGACCATTCCGGATTTTGGAGAAGAACAGTGACTGGACCTACGATATCGAAATATCAGGAAAAATGAAAAGTCAAAGGTCAACAGCCAAGAGCCTAGCACAGACAATTCTCTTGCAACCACCACAACCATAAGTGGTGATACACACGGACGCCTCCCTAGAAAGATTGGGAAGTCATTCGCAAGAAAGGAAAGTACAAGGGAATTGGTCGCACCAGTTCAAAACTTTTCACATAAACATCTTGGAGGCTATGGCAGTCTTCCTGACATTGAAGAGACTATCCCCTCGCAGAGCAGTCCACGTCAGACTGGTCCTGGACAACAAAGTGATAGTAAAATGTCTAAATCGACAAGGCTCGAGATCACCTCACATCAATCATGTGATGTTAGCCATCTTCCACCTGGCAAGGAAGAGAAGATGGCACTTATCAGCAGTTCACCTTCAAGGGTTCCGCAATGTGACAGCGGACGCTCTATCCAGGCAAAAGCCGATAGAGACAGAATGGTTCCTAGACGCAGACTCATTCTCCTTCATCTCGGAAAAAGTTCCGGAACTGCAGATCGACCTCTTCGCGACAAGCGACAACAAGAAACTATCTCGATACGTAGCCCCATACATGGACCCTCAAGCAGAAGCGATAGACGCCATGTCTCTCGGCTGGAACAGATGGAATCGGATTTACCTGTTTCCACCAACCAATCTCCTGCTAAAAATCCTCGATAAGCTGAGATCCTTCAGAGGAACAGCTGTAGTAGTGGCCCCCAAATGGCACAAAAGCAATTGGTTCCCTCTAGTTCTAGAATTGAAACTGAAGCTATTTCCTCTGCCGAACCCAGTTTTATCCCAACTGGTTCAGAAGTAGACTGTTTATGCTTCATCCTCGAGAACCAACAACCTACATCTCATGATTTTCTCGCCCTAGCAGCGAACAAAAAGTTTGGGATCTCGAAGGACAAAGTCGACTTCATTGAAGAGTACAAGTCAAGTTCAACCAGGAGACAATATGAATCATCTTGGAAGAAATGGGTATCCTTTGTGAAAACAAGGAGACCAACAGAAATTTCAACAGATTTCTGTCTCTCTTTCTTCATCTACCTACTTGAACAAGGCCTGGCTTCCACTACGATAACTGTGTGTAAGTCGGCCCTGACTAGACCTCTTCTATACGCCTTTGAGGTGGACCTCACTAGTGAAATCTTCAATAAGGTACCAAAAGCATGCGCTAGACTCAAGCCGGCAACCCCTCCAAAGCCCATCACATGGTCGTTGGTCAAGTCTTGCACTATGCTTCGAACCTAAACAATGAGGATTGTACTCTAAAGGATCTAACACAGAAAGTCATTTTTCTGTTCGCAATAGCCTCAGGGGCTAGAGTTAGTGAAATAGTGTCCTTATCAGGAATGTAGGCCATATTCAGTTCCTAGACACAGGAGAACTGAACCCTTTTCCTGATCCTGCCTTTCTTGCCAAGAATGAGCTACCCACCAAGAGGTGGGGTCCTTGGAGAATCTGCCCACTGAAGGAATATGTCTCTCTATGACCAGTAGAGTGTCTTAAGGTCTATCTTCATAGAACTTCAGACTTCAAGGAAGGACAGCTCTTCCGAGGCAAAACCTCAGGATCAAAATCTATCCCTAAGACAACTGAGAGCAAAGCTCACCTACTTATTCACAGAGCGGATCCTGACAGCTCACCCGCAGGTCATGATCCAAGGAAAGTTGCTTCTTAGTTGGACTTCTTCCAACACAGGGGCTTTAGAAGACTCCGCTCATACACTGGGTGGAGATCATCCAGAATCTTTGACAGACACTATACGAAGCAAGTACATGAAATAAAACATGTTGTGGTGGTGGCGGGTAGTGTTATAAAACCAGTCGTCTAGCGCTGTGATGAACAGAGAACTGCTTTAGGAATTCCAGTGCATCGGGTGCAGGGGTACAATTATCCTCGAGTACAAATCACAACGATGATTAACACGCTGTTCCATATAGGTACACATCTGACCAATAACACCAGTACCAAGTGAACGTTGCGTCACGGTGTTCATGCATTCCCAAAATCTGTACAAATCAGTCAGATTTGGTTTCACATCTCCATTGAGTGGCATCATTTCGATGAAATTACATATTTTTTTGACAAGAGAAAATATGGACCCTGATGTGTTTTCAATGCCGGATCCGATTCATACCATATTGTAACTACATTTGAAAATCTAGTCGCAAGGTAGAAATACTAAACGTATTTGCATCTTATTGCTGCTATCTCGGTTACAGACGAATAAAGCGTACTAGAGTTTTAATTAAACCCTAGAAGGGCTCAACTTGAAATCAGAGTACAGATTTCCAAGGTATGAGAAGGGTAATCTCTAAGTATTACCTTCCGTCCCTACGGAAAATCAAGCCTTGAATCCTTATTGGCGATGTCGACACTTTCCCTGCAGAGGGCAGGAAGCCCTAAGCCAGTTCCAAGCTTAGTGGAAATGACAGATAACGGTAATGTCATATACAGGTCTAAGGGACCAGATAAGGACCACATTCAAGGTAGAAGGCACTTATACAAACCACCATATATAGTACTTTCAAGTTAATTCTCTGGTATGCTTCCATCAGGACAACATGGCCAAGCCCAAAAATCGTATTTTGAGCAAAGCGAAAAATCTATTTTTGGGTGAGATAGCCATGTCGTCCTGATAGACCCACCCTTCTTTCTTTCTTAAATGATCCCACCCACTCTATCTGCGGCTATTCCAGCTTAAATGCAAGTTCGGAATGATGAGCCATAGTAGTACGGGGAGGGGTCCACCGGGTACCTAGATAAGGGCTCCCCTTTCGTTCGCCACTCTTCACCCTCAAAGAGTTAAATCTATTCGGGGTGAAGATTGCTATGTGTCGTATCTAAAAAATACGTCCCCTGATATTATGCAACATCCTTAAAGTTATATTACGGATGAATCGCGCCAGGAGTTAGAATTCTGGAAACCTTCGGTTTATTTCTCTGGAAGTATCCCTGTAGCAAATATCCCTTAGAAAGGCTACCTAAAGGAACCTTCCATCAGGACGACATGGCTATCTCACCCAAAAATAGATTTTTCGCTTTGCTCAAAATCTGTTTTTTATGCAAATTCTTTTAAAGTGTTGCAATTTTTATAGAATATGTTTATTTTTGTAAAAAGTGTATTATTTCAATCACCAGTGTTTATTTCATACTCGCTCGTATCCTGTTAATGAATCAAAGTAAGAAGTTGTTTAAATAAATCGTAATAATAATTACCCAGTTTTGTTTGAGTGTATTTAAGAGACCTTTGATTACTCAGTGTTTTTGTATATTGCTGACTGAGTTATCTAATAATCTCAGAGCTCGGGTATTAATATTTTCAAGTGTAACAGATTTAATGGAAAAACAAACAGGTGAGTTTGGAACTCGAGAGGGTTGTGTAGCTTGCCAGACGTAATATATGTAACATTATATTTTTGGTTCCCAGACACGGAACCATAACATAATATATTTTTGGTGTCCAGACCCAGGAGCCATCTTATAATATATTTTTGGTGCCCAGACCCTTGCGATCGATTGATTCAGTTTTAAATATTGATGATAACAGCACCATGTTTGACTAAAGGTTTGAACATTACAGTGTCGATAGAATTTTGTATAATGTTAGGATATATTTTTGGAGAGGTATTAAATTATTTGTTAAAGAATAAGATGGCACTGTTTATTATCCAAGAGTTTTTGAATAGCCCAAATGTTCAGGAATTGTCAGATGCTAATGTAACTAAAGCTCAGTGGCTCTCTATTTTAATGGTATATGGTGGCCATGCAACCAGTGGAATGATTAAAGCCAAATAAAGTGGTTAGCCTTAAAAGCCTTGATAAACTCAGGGAAATTGTCGGAACAAGATATTGTAGCAATTTGTGGACTGTTGGAGGAGGCTGAAGAATAATTTGTAGTGAAGCAAGGACCAGGTGACCAACAAACTGAAGGCATGAAAGCAGAAAGGGATGTTGAGGCCGAGATTTGACGAACTGCAGCGGAGGAGAATTTGATCAAGTTGAAGATGATGTCAAGAAGAAAAGAGAGAAGAAATATGACATGCGAAGGAAATGGAAGCAAGACGAGAAGAAGAGAGGGAAGTCACAAGACATGTGAGAAGAATGGAAGGAAAAGAGAGGGAACGAGAAGAAAAGGAGGAAGAAGAGGCAACAGATATTGCACAACATGCGAGGGGTTGAAGCTGTTGAATGCCTGTGCAAAGTAGGCAACACAGACAAGAGGCGACCCTTGCTATGCACGATCCCATGTTTAATGTGTTGAACGCTGAGAGGTTAATTTCAAGGTTCACAGAAGAGACTCCTGATGAATTCTTTGATCATTTTGAAACGGTTGCATCGACGATGCAATGGCCCAAAGATAAATGGTCTGTGTTATTGCAGAGTGTGCTCTTTGGGAAAGAACACAGTGCCTACCTGTCCTTTTCTCAGGACCAAAGGAAGGAGTATCAAGAAGTGAAGAGGAGCGATCTGCAAGTGTAACCGATGACACCTGAATAATATAATGAAAGGTTCCAAAATTTGAGGAAGGATGAGAAAATGACTACTTTCCTGGATTACTCTTATGGGGTACAACGATGTTTTAAGGGATGGACAGAGGCCGCTAACGTGAGGGAGATGGCTGATTTAGAAGAATTGATAGTACTAGAATAGTATCTACAAGGAATTCCTGAAAATATTCGAACATACTAGAGAGAGAGAGAGAGAGAGAGAGAGAGAGAGAGAGAGAGAGAGAGAGAGAGAGAGAGAGAGAGAGAAAGAGAGAGAGAGAGAGGTGAAGAAAAATTATAAGTCCACTTCGCTGAGTGAAGATTATAATATTATCTGTCGTAAACCCTCCTCGGGTATAAAGTTTCAACCTTCGCTCCGACTAAGTGTCAAGTATTTGCCTAACCATGGAAACCAGTTCAGTAATAACTACGTGAACAAGTTCAACATTTACAGCGGAAGTAGCACTGGTACTGTTCCTAAGCAGAATGTGATAGTACCACAGCAACAATCATCAAATCATCCTCCTTCAAGTATCGAGAAAGACGTGCAGGAGGTTGATATTGTCTGTTTTAAGTGTTGTGGCAAGAGGCCATATCAGTAAGGAATGTTGGTCGAACGAACCAAAAGCTGTCACCCAAGTGATTAAGGATAATTCGACTTCACAGAATGCGAAGACGAAGAAACAATCGGGAAAGGTTGAAGAGGAAAATAAACCAGCCAATGTTTACACAACAAATAGGACAAACCCAAACAGCATGGATACCTTTAAACCATATATTTAGGAAGGAATGTTAGCAACAGTAGACGGGATTGAGCGAACTCCAGTCAAGATATTGGATTGAGCGAACTCCAGTCAAAATATTGCGCGACACAGGTTACAACCATAGTGTGGTGATACAATGAGTATACCTGTTGGTGGAGCAGTCTCTCACAGGAGACTCGGTTATTTTGAAGGAAATAGGAGGTGAAGAGGTTACCCCTATTTACCGTTTAAAACTGTCATGCGAGTTGGTGACAGGTAATTTTGACTTTGCTGTAAAGGGTTCATTGGCTGTCGAAGTAGTAGATGTCCTGTTGGAAGCACCGTTTGTGCCTCGTCCCATTGTAACGGAGAAACCATTGAAGTACAGTCCTACGACTGAACTCGAGAAGGACTACCCGTATCTGTTGTGTGACGACTATGAGTATGACTAAGAAAGGGGCTGCTAAAGAAGAAAAAAGAAATCGAAGGAGAGATTTGTTTTCCAAAGAAGAGGATTCCCTTGACGGTACGTATGAGGAGAACTCCCGAGTAAGCCCAAGAGAAGAGGAATGACAGACGAGTGGACAAGAAGACAAAGAAGAAATGGACCTGGAAGAAATAGAAAACTCGAGTGTTAGAAGTAGGACAAGTGAGTAGGAAAAGGCTAATAGGATTGCAATGGAAGGATTGCTTATGAGGAAGCATAGACCTGCCGATATTCCTGGGAATGCCGAATGGGGCATATATCATCAGATATTGATTTCTGCACCGTTGAGAAGACAGGTGATCACTGTAGCCCAAGAGATGGGAAATGTGGGGATGAGGAAGACGAGGGAGAAGATTATGAAACACTTTTTCTGGCCTGACATGCATAAGGACGTGAGCCAGTTTAGCCATGCAGGTCACGTTTGTCTGACGGCTGAAAAGCCCAATGAGTGCATCAAGGAAGCTCCCTTACGCCCGATCGAAGTACGAGGAGAATGCTTCAGCAAATGACCGAAGAAAATGTTGGCAGGAAAAGGGAAAGGTCGAGAGGAAATGCATGGGAAAAATGTCAAGGATTTGAGGAAAAGGATTGGTGAGTTTTAGGAAATTTTCCTCAGAAGGCGTGAAAACGAGTCTAGGACGGACGAAGAAAAGGTTTGGTATGAAGAGTACGAAAAGACAGTTTACGGTAGGACGGCAAATGTAGGTCTACACATCGGTAAGGAAATTCTCTCTTGCCAACCAGTTCCAAGAACCATTCCGGATTTTGGAGGAAAGTAGTGACCGGACCTATGTTATCAAGATACCAGGAAAGAGGAAAAATCTAATGAAGACCATATTAACTTTGAAACCGATACTTCAAGCACCGGATTTCACCAAGAAATTCCTTATTCAAGAGGATGCACCGGATAATGGGATTGGAGCTGTTTTATTGCAAGAAGATAAGGAAGGAATACTACGCCTTGTTTTTTTTATGTCGTCGAAGCTGAAGAAACATCAGGGAGCCTACTCGACAGTTGAAAAGGAACTGCTTGCGTTAGTCACAGCGATAAATAACTTTGAGGTCTATATGAATCTACCACAATATGAAGAGATTACAGTGTATTTGGATCATAATCCTTTAACTTTTGTTAATAAGATGAAAAATAATAATCAAAGGTTAACTAGGTGGTCATTATGTTTACAACTGTATTGTATTAATGTAAAGCATATATCAGGTAATGATAATGTTGTTGCAGATTATTTATCTAGGGCTGAATCGATGGATTCAGGCGCAGAATCAATAATCTTTTCTGGGGGGAGCTATCTTAGGAAGCTGGTCTAGCGTAGAGTAGATACGTTATTCAGGTATTTTATTTGTTTTCATAAGTGCATAGAAGAGGTGAATAGCCAGCTCTGAAGATGAGCTCCTCTCATGTCGGTAAATGTTTGTTATGTAAATTACGTACCACTTTTGTCATTAATTTCATTGTATTTTTCATTCAAGTCAGTATATGTAAATTTACGTTATCTTTAAGAATTAACTTTTTTATTTCATGTATTTTGTTACGATGTCTTGCGTAAACTGTTTAAGGGTGTTATATGATCCATACGAGATATAAACAAGGACTTATGTCAATGTTTTTTTTTTTATATTTTCATGAGGTATTGTGTAATTTTTGTGAGAAAATATGCAGTTTTTATATTGGCCACGTGTTTTGGAAGGTTCTCGACAACTCTAGTGCTAGATTTTATCTTTTTTTATTATTTCCGAGAACGGTCGGTGGGCGGAACAGCTGAGAGAGTGAGTTGCCTGAAACCAAGGTTCGCCCCCTAAATTTCTATCTACAGTAGTTGATAACTGGTGGCACTAGAGGCCGGCCCCCAAGCCTCGAGAATAATCTATTAGAATATTCGAGAAGTTATTAATTCATATATATGTGGCCCCTCCCAGGGCTGCATAGCAGCAGAAGAGAAACAGCCATCATGTGAAAGAGCCAAAGTGTCCCCCCCCTCCCCCCCTCTCTCTCTCTCTCTCTCTAAGTGTTTCTAGTGAGTCCTCTCCAAGGAGATTTTGTGCCTCAACATATATTGTCTGTAGTGAGTTAGAACGCTGCTCTAAATTTGGCATGTGATTATAAATTTAATGTGCTGTGGTGAGTATTGGTATTGTGTAAGTTCTGTAACTGGCCCTATGCAAGTAAAATACATGAAGTTAGTAAGTTTGTTATGTAAGTTCTTAAGAGTACGGGCCGAGAGAGGAGTTGATTGCATCCTGCCTTTGAGTTCACAACTCCTCTCTCGGCCCGTCACAAGTATAAGCATTAGAGTGTAGTTATTTGCTTTTATCTTAATCTAAGGTTTATTCAGGTTTAATATTTTGAGTCAGGTGATTATATGATTTTTTCAGAGTGTAATATTTCTTTTGTCTTAATCTAAGTTTTGTTCAGATTTAATATTTCGAGTGATTTAATTTTTCTATTTTTTTATATAAATTCTTTCAAAGTGTTGTAATTTTTATAGAATATAATTAATTTTGTAAAGAGTGTATTATTTCAATCACCAGTATCTATTTCATAGTCGCTCGTATCCTGTTAATGAATCAAAGTAAGTTGTTTGAATAGATCGTAATAATAATTACCCAGTTTTGATTTGATTGTGCTTAGAGACATTTGGATATTCAGTGTTGCGGCCTGGGAGTTATATAATCGTCCCAGAGCTCAGGTATTAATATTTTCATGTGTAGCATATTTAATGTAAAAACAAACAGATGAGTTTGGAACTCGAGAGGGTTGTGTAGCTTGCCAGCCGTAATATATGTAATATTATAATTCTGGTTCCAAGACACAGGGCCATAAATGATTATATATATATATATATATATATATATATATATATATATATATATATATATATATATATATATATATATATATATATATATATATATATATATATATATATATACATACATACATATATATATATATATATATATATATATATATATATATACATATATATATATATATATATACTGTATATATATATATATATATATATATATATATATATATATTTATTTATTTGTATATCATAATAAAACAACAACAAATGCAGCCGTTTCCAGTCCACTACAGGATAAAAGCCTTAGACATGTTTTTATTGAGGTCTGGGCTTTAGCCAGTTTTCATCACCACCTGCAGATTATTGATATTGGGAGACATTTTTCTAATCACTCACAGCAAACCAACCTAGTATGAGTGTCGTTGACTAGTAAAGATTTGCTGACCATGGCGATACACAAACCCATTTACCACGTTAAGGCATCCCCACTCAGAAACGGATATACATATATATATATATATATATATATATATATATATATATATATATATATATATATATATACACACACACAACACACACATATATACATATATATATATATATATATATATATATATATATATATATATATATATATATATATATATATACACATACATACATACATACATATATATATATATATATATATATATATATATATATATATATATATATATATATATATATATGATTATCTACGAGAGACAATGAATCCAAACGTGGATGATCTATTTCCGGAGAGCAATGAATATCGCAAATTGAATTGTCTTGATCCGATAACAATCGTTAAACTGAGGAAACAATTAACACGGTAATCCGACGCCAAACTTAAACAAGGAAGGAAACAAAGGGAGATTGAAGCGCTTTCACGGTCTAAAATAAGACCGGAATGAGAGAGAGAGAGAGAGAGAGAGAGAGAGAGAGAGAGAGAGAGAGAGAGAGAGAGAGGAGAGAGAATGCTGAAAACATCCTACAGTTAGTAACAAAATTATACCATCATCATCATTTCCACCTACGCCTATTGACGCAAAGGGCCTTGGTTAGATTTCGCCAGTCGTCTCTATCTTAAGCTCTTACTTCAATACTTCTCAATCCATCATCTCCTACTTCGCAATTCATAGTCCTCAGCCTGTGTCTTCCAACTCTTCTAATTCCTTGTGTAGCCTAGGTGAATGTTTGGTGAACTAATCTCTCTTGGGGATTGGAAAGAGCATGCCCAAACCATCGCCATCTACCGCTTATCATGATCTTATCCACATATGGTACTTGGGTGATATCTCCTATAGTTTCATTTTTCAATCCTGTCAGCCATTTAACTCCCATGTTTAAAATTCAAATGCATAAACAAATACGTGAACTGTTTATATTAACGAGTGAGACAGTCAGGATAATAATGCTTTTTTAAAGCAAGAGGGAACCCCGCCCCCCGCCCCCCCCCCCCCTCCCTCTCTCTCTCTCTCTCTCTCTCTCTCTCTCTCTCTCTCTCTCTCTCTCTCTCTCTCTCTCTCTCTCTTTTGGTACCAAGCAAGGCCTTCCTGTCCAGAATGAACTAGGAAACAAAGATAAAAGGAACGAATTATTATTGTTATTATTATTATTATTATTATTATTATTACTTGCTAAACTACAATCCTAGTTGGAAAAGCAGGATACTATAAGCCCAGGGGCTCTAACAGGGAAAAGAGCCCAGTGAGGAAAGGAAACAAGGACAAATAAAATATTTTAAGAACAGTAACACCATTAGAATAAATATACCCTATATAAACTATAAAAACTTTAACACAACAAGAGGAAGAGTAATGAAGTAGAACAGCGTGCCGTAGTGTACCCTCAAGCAAGAGAACTCTAACCCAAGAGGCTATGGGACTGCCCAAGACTAGAGAACAATGGTTTGATTTTGGAGTGTCCTTCTCCTATTAGAGCTGCTTACCATAGCTAAGGAGTCTCTTCTACAGAACAGTTATAGTGCAGTAATCCCTTGGATAAAGAAGAATTGTCTTATATCGAGTATAGTATTAACTTTATTTTCTTACACAGTCAGATAGGTAACTGATTGCTAAGAGTGATCAGTACTAGGTCAAATTATAGTATATCATATTTTAAACATGGGAAGTCGTGGCGCTCTCTCTCTCTCTCTCTCTCTCTCTCTCTCTCTCTCTCTCTCTCTCTCTCTCTCTCTCTCTCTCTCTCTCAACATATTACTAAAGATAAAAATAAACGTAAAACAGGAAATTGATCAATGTTGTAATCTTTGATAAAAGGATAAAGCTGATATATAATAATTACAAAAATGTGACCTGTATTGATTACCTCACCCCCGTGTGTCCAATGAAATATCCCTTTCAGGTCACTATCCATTCTTCTAAAATGGTGATGATTCTAAAATAGGCGGCCGTATGCCAGACATAAAGGAGTGCCACAGTGTAATGTTTTCTTTTTCTATTATATAGATTTTGAGACATAAGTTCGAATCCTGACCAGGACAGAAACACTACTGATCATAAAATGTATTTCGCATACGGTCTTGATTTCTCTCTCTCTCTCTCTCTCTCTCTCTCTCTCTCTCTCTCTCTCTCTCTCTCTCTCTCTCTCTATATATATATATATATATATATATATGTGTGTGTATATATATATATATATATATATATATATATATATATATATATATATATATATATATACACACACACACACACACACACACACACACACACACACACATATATATATATATATATATATATATATATATATATATATATATATATATATATATATATATATATATATATATATATTATTACGGCTGGAGAATTTCATGAACTCCAGAGCTCCAAACTCACCTATCTATTTTTACATTAATCTGTTACACTTGGATAATACCGAGCTTTGAGAATATTACATAACTCCCAGACGGCAATATATATGAACACTGAATATCCAAAGGTCCCTTACGCAACTCTCTAAGCAAAACTGGGTAATTATATAATAAGAACTATTAAAAAACCAACCTCTCACTTCGGTTCTTCGTCAGGGATTACGAACAAAGCTATTAGGAAATACTGGTGATCGAAATAATGCACACTTTACAAAAATAAATATATTCTATTAAAAGTTACAACAATAATACAAAAAGAATTAACACCAAACTTGAATTACTCGAAATATTAAATCTAAACAAAACCTTAGACTAAGAAAAGAAAATATTACTTTATGAAACTTGTACAATCACTTGTTTCACTGGAAATTAATTCATAAAATATTTAACTAATGAAAATAGTTAACACTTTAACACTAATGATTAAACACTAAATGAAATTTACATAAATTTAACTGATATACTTACGTCTTTTGGATCACACCAGGTTACCGAACAGGTAAGCCAAAATAAATACACTTGACTGCTTAACCAAAATCTCACAGGGCCAGATACAAAAATTAATGGCAAAAGTACTTACATTAACACAACACACTTGAAATAACATTCAATGGATTCATCAATGTTTGAACACAATATACATGATATACATTGGATCAAAGCCTTATTCACTTTTGAGAAGGCACACATTCGAGAGGAGAGAGGGCAAACTTAGTTCTTTCAAAGGGACAGGCTGGATCTCTTCTGCTGCTTATGCATTCCTGGGGTCTACTGTATATATATATATATATATATATATATATATATATATATATATATATATATATATATATATATATATACATATATATACATAACTTAATTCGCCTATAATTTTCTAAATAGATCACTCTCGTGGCTTGGGGGCAAGGTTCTAGTGGCGAGGTTACCAACGAAGTATATTGAACAGGGAAACAAGCCTTGCTTGCAAGGCACCCCTCTCTCAGCTAACTCGCCCTCCTCCCTCCTCGAAACAATAAAAAAAAAGAGTAAATCTATTTCGAGAAGTTTCATGCACATTCTAACTACGTTAAAAAATAAAAATCACATAAGCCCTCGTGCTCATACCTCGTATGGGTCATACAGCATACCTAAACGAGTGACATAAGACTTCGTAACAAAATATGTGAAATAAAAAAGTTAATTCAGAGAAATAACATAAATTTACATATACTGAATTGAATGAAAAATGCAATTACACAAATGACGAAAGTCTTATGTAATTTGCATGGATTTACATAAAACTACCTGAGAAAAACCCACCTTACGAGCTGGCTATCCATCTCTCAAATACATAAATGAAATACATAAATAAAATACTTACTCTTATACTAGACCAACTTAGTAAGAATGTGTGTGTGTATATATATATATATATATATATATATATATATATATATATATATATATACTGTATATATATATTTATGCATATATATATATATATATATATATATATATATATATATATATATATATATATATATATATATATATATATACACACAAAAGCGAGTTGTTTCTCAACATTTCATAGATTTATTCCTAAATGTATTCCCAGGTGGATTTTTATACACGACCATTCCATACAATGATACTTATTAATAAAAGCTATTGTTCTCTTAACAATTTCTTTTTAATACAACTGGTAACTTATTACAAATAACTATGAATTAATAAATGTTACTACAAATTATTAGAAACAAGTTACTATAAATCAATAAAAAGAAAGTACAATACAGGAAAGCTACTATGAATAAATACTATCAAATAACTACTTCTAATAGTTAGTATGAATTCAACGTGTTTCATCACTACTTTCCTAGGTAGTAAATTACTACAAAGTAATCATCACTTTACCATGGGAATGCACTTATCGATACCGATTTTCGTCAGCCGTCCACTAAATTAATAAATACGAGAATCATGACTTCTAACAAATGGCTAAGGTCTTTCAGAAGGTTGGATTTTCCCCATCCCATGAACAAATCCTTAGATAAGAATCATTACTGAACAGTTTTCGCGAAATGGTTTTTCTCTTTCATACCAAACTATCACTTTTGCGTGATTTAATTGAATGTATAATTCGGAAACTCAAACTGGCTGTAAAACTCTGTGGAACAAGTTTATACAAGTCTCTTTTCATGGTTTATATATGATAGATCTACATTACTTTAACGTTATGGATCTTAAAATATTTCATCTTTTATATTTTACTTCTCATACACTTTATTTGCTATTACCTTTCCTCACTTAACTACTTTCCTTGTTGGAGCCCTTTGGATTTCAGTAACCTGTTTATAGAATCAGAATTGTAGCCTAAACACCAATATCAACAGCAATAACAATATAGCCCAGCACTATGAAAGTAAAACTATGAGGTCGGATAGTGATGATGAAAGAAAGGAAGCAGAAACGGAATGGTAGAATTAAAGACTCAACATTGGAATTGAAGCGGACAGTACAAATACCCTTTAATTCTAAAAGCCAAGCCTTCTCAATCATGAGACTCAATAATGCACAGTACTATAGAAGTTTTATTCCAGCTGTTACCAAGTTGTGGAATGATCTTCCTAATCGGGTGGTTGAATCAGTAGAACTTCAAAAGTTTAAACTTGCAACAAATATTCTTATGTTGTACAGTTTGACATAAGTCTTTTTATAGTTTATATATGATATATCTGTTTTAATGTTGTTAATGTTTTTTAAACATTTTATTTTAATTGTTCATTACTTCTTATATCGTTTATTTCCTTATTTTCTTTCCTCGCTGGGCTATTTTTCACTGTTGAAGCCCTTGGGCTTATAGCATCTTGCTTTTCCAACTAGGGTTGTAGCTTAGCTAATAATAATAATAATAATAATAATAATAATAATAATAATAATAATGATAATAATAATAATAATAATAATAATAATAATAATAATAATAATAATAATAATAACTTAGTTACAAAAGACCCGAGGAAAGGACACTTTCCGTTGATATATATATATATATATATATATATATATATATATATATATATATATATATATATATATATATATATATATATATATATATATATATATATATATATATATATATATATATATATATATTTTAATGGACATCTTTAGTCTGTCGTCAAACAGCCATCATTTAGATATCCACCTCGGTAAGCTTTATGTGCCAAATGTTTTATATAGTCCCATTATTCCTTACGATTCTTAATCAACATAAATAGTTATCTATTCCTTTCCTTTTAAGAATTCCCAAAATAAGAGTTAATTTAGCAGAGTACAGAGTAAAAAAATCATCAAGTTGAGATAAAAGGTTCAGAACAATTCCTTTACACCACTGTAGTCACTGATTAACCTCTAGAAGCAAAACCAAGAGTAGGCCTACCGTACATACCCAAACCTATTCGGAAACTATGTAACAAACCAGTAGTTTTACTATTCTATTTTTACAGAACTACGTAACTTTTTATATAAGTTATACCAAAAGATTTTCGACAAAAAATAGAATAGTTTTACCTAAAAATAGTTGGTAGGCAACAAAGAAAACCTTCACAAATGAATCGTACACTATTATAAATGTCAATTCTTTTAGCGTTGATGCAATTTGATAATACAAAGTTAAAACTTCTCACATTAAATATCGACCGTTAAATAAAATTATTTTATTAAGATTCTAACAAATTCGTTGCTTGAATATGACCATTTATTTGCTCCTACAATTTAGAGAATTGATTGACAACCACGACCTTGAAAACATAGTGTCTAATTATATACTAGATATAGTTATAGTAAACAAAAACAACATCATAGTAAATATGGAGATTGAACCTGACTGCTCTATATCCCCAATGCATAAGTTAATGTCTTTTGAAATAGACGTTAGAAAAAATAATGCAATACAGAAGGAAATCACATACAGAATTAAGACTAACTTTGATCCAAAAGAGTTCATTGAACAAAGCCTAGAGGATATAAAAGGGATAACACCAGTCTTTAACTGTGAAGAGAATCACACCCTCGTAGAGAAACAATCCTGTATAAACTGCATTACTGATAGAAGTAAAACTATACTTGCAACTAATTATAATAAAAGGTGCCCGGAAATAACAAAAATAATCACAATTAAAGAAAAATCGAACTGGTTTGATAATGAATTACACGATGAGAAGAAAAGAAAAAGAAAAATGGAGGATAAATGGAAAAGAAATAAAAATAATGAAAACTGGCAACATTACAAAACAGCTAGAAATCGCGACAATTACCTTATCTTAGTTAAAAAAAAAAAAAGGCATATTATAAAAAAGTGTGCAATGAAAATGACCCACGGAAAATACATAAGAACATAAAGAAACTATTAGGTCTAAAGACAGAAATAGTGTTGCCTGACATAACTAATGATCCTAAATGCCTAGCAAATGATTTTATTGATTATTTTGAGGAAAAAATAAATCAAATCTGCTCCAGTTTTCACAACATCGGCACGACAGAGCGAAGGAATACATCAGGAACAGGTGTAAACAAGCTAAGGGTATTCAAAGAGTTAAGTCAGAGTGATTATATGAGAATAATAAAGAAAGTAAAAAAAACCTACTGCGGAAATGATCCATTTCCAATTAATGATGTAAAAGATGCAGAAAATTTCACCAGACTACAAGAGACCTACCGAAACATGGTAAATATGAGTCTAACACAGGCAGTTTTCCCTGATTGTGAAAAAGTTGCATGTATCAAGCCTGTGTATAAAGGAAAAGGTGATGCATACAATTTAAGTTCATATAGGCCAATATCAAAATTATTGAAACTGCTGTACACGAACAAACCTGGAAATATCTGAAAAAATCTAATGCCATACCTGATGATCAATCTGCATACAGAGAAAATTACTCCACAGAAACAACAGTGTTAGCGATAAAAAATTACATAACAGAAATTATAACTAATGGCAAGTGTTGCATTCTTGTGATGCTTGATCTAATTGCAGCATTTGATACTGTAGAACATACATATCTGATGGAAGACCTTAGTTGTGGGCATCGTAGAACGAGCACATGACTGGTTTGTGAGTTATCTTGAAAACCGCAAAGTTAAAGTAGTAATATCAAATATTGAATCTGAGACAAGAAAACTAACCAAAGGGGTGCCTCAAGGCAGTGTACTAGGTCCTCTCCTGTTTGAAATTTACACGATTGAACTGGCAAATATACTTGAAACTCACAGAGTTAAGTTTAGAATATACGCTGATGATACACAATTCTATTTCCCAATAGAATCAGTTGATGAAGCTAAAAGAAAGATACATGAAATAATGAATGACATAAAGGCTTGGATGTTAACAAAAAAGCTCAAGCTCAATGAAGACAAATGTGAATGTATTTTTTTTGGAAATGAAAAAGATATAAAAAGAATTGAATGCTTCCAAAGAATTGAAATAGGTCAATCGATCATTAACCTAAAGAAATCTGTCAGGAATCTTGGGAGTAATCATGGATGATTGACTGACAATGAACGAACATATAAATAATATGGTAAGAAATTGTAACTATCATATTAGAAACATAGCATTTATTAGTAAATACTTAGATGAAAAATCTATGGCCATACTCATTAATCACCACATATTTTCAAGAATTGATTACTGCAACTCACTGTTCTATGGCTTACCAAATTATCAGCTGAAGAAAATTCAGAGTACAAAACAGAGCCGCTAGATTAATAAAAGGACTACACAATAGATAAAGAGTTAACCCTGCACTAATTAAATTACACTGGCTACCGGTAAAAGCGAGAATTGAATAAAAGCTACTCTTACTAACGTTTAAGATACTGAACCAAAATGAACCAAAATATCTAAAAGAATGCCTGAATAAACTAGAACTAGAAACAAATGTTAACACAAGACACATGAGTGACAAACATAGGCTATCTGAACCAAGAACAAATAGTAAATTTGGTGAAAGGGCTTTTAGCTACTGTGCGCCTAGAAATTATAATAAACTGCCAACTGAAATGAAGGACCTAAAGGGAGCAATTGAATTTAAGAAGAAACTAAAGACATTACTTTTCACAAGATCATATGATTGGGAAAATGCTACAATCAAAGAATTGTATAAGTTATAATGAAAATGTTTTGTTAGATGATTAATATGGACCCGCCCGAGAAGTAGTTCACTCGACTTCAGTGGAGGGTTGGATTTAAACCCAAAACAAGTAAACAAGTTTTGATTTAAATTTAGACACTGGACAGCGGCTCGGTTCGGGAAACTCATTCAACAGAGTTGAGATTGACACTCGACACAGATATGAAGTTCTCTAGAATTATGACAAAGATTAGAAATCCATAAAATTATTTATCAACTTCACTTCAATTTTATTTCGGCACCAACAACATTGAACACCATAGGCCAGCGGGTAATATATTGAGTTACCAATGAAGATAATTTTGATCTTGGTGTACATATCTTATGGGCCCTGTGACTCAGTGCTGGGTCCGAGGAGAACAGGAAGCTATCCTTCTCCGTTTCCATGTTGTCTTGCACAATTTACTTTAGTTACCCTTTCCGTTTTCTATCCTATCCATCGAGTCGCTTTTCGTGACGTCATGACAGATAGGCTCTAGCTTCCATTAAAGGACCTTGGACTCTGGTATTAATTACCTGTCTGTATGAAATGGTTCTTATTTCTTTGAGCAGCGTATTCTAAATTAGAATACATTATTTTTCTGATATTGGTAATAATTTATACATTTGCTTTCGTGTGTGTTATTTACATCTCGGTGTATAACCTTCAAGTTTGTTTGTCTATGAAATTTATTACCCTCCATGTCTTGCCTTCGTAGATTTTTCTTTCATTAAATAATTTATTGTATATTCCAGACAATTAGGTATTAATTCTTCGGTACATTCCACTGGGACTGCAAGATTACTCGTTGTACTCTGTATCGACACCTTACAAGACCTCTACTTTTACAGACAGATTAAAAACTCGTTTTGGCATCGTTATGGCACCTCAAGACCAGGTAGGCCTAGAACTACCGTTTGTTCTCTTGTGTTTGGATAGAGGTAAATGACCCCCCTTCTTCAAATGAGCACTCTTACGTTAGGACTCTGTGAGCGCAGGTGCTCAGGTCCCACACCCATGTGACCCACATACCCTGTCCCCTGCGAAAATCTTCCCCCCTCCCCCATATGTCTCGTGTAAAATTAGTTATTTGTTTAATTCTAGATCACCGTCTGGCTTAGAACATTCAAGTTTACGTGCGAAGTTAGACGTAAAATTTGATGCCATTATTTTCATTCCTAAACCTTGCTTACGTTTGACACCATTCAACTGATCGTTGTCCAAGTGTTTGACCGAACCGCTAATTTCATAGGACAATGAAGTACACCTTTGGTCTAAGGTTCCTGTTGAATTTTATGCATTTGAATAACGCATTTCACACCGCATTATTGATGTTACTTATCGAATCTCTTCATTTTTGATGTTTTGACTGACCTTTTGTTTTGTTGAATTTTGTGTAACTTGTTAAGATATCCGTGTAAAGATAAACTGTAGGCTAGTACAAATAAACATGTGAGATAGGCTAAAGAAATCTCCGATTTATTTATTTAACCCGTGTGTGTCCAGTACTCCTTTTCTTTATCAAGTTTAAGTTATTGTTCATTTGGATCTCTCCCTCACAGAAAATTAATAATAGCACATGTTCCAGCTACATTATTTAAAGGATTTCATTAAGAGAAACTGAGTTAGGGTTAATTGTCTAAAACATACATCAAGGTGTGCTCTTGTAGTAGTTATAAGTGAACAATCCTCATTTTAAATTCAGGCCAGCAGCCGGATTTTAAAGTAAGTTTAAAAAACTGTATACGCTGCTGCTCTATTTCATGCTCCTGCAGTATTGTCACTTTGATTATTTTGTCCAGCACTCTCAGCTGGATAGTACTATTCCGAGGGTGGTGTAGCGCCTGAAGAAATCGAATATTTATCTGTTACTAATGACCTGGACTTACAATTATGTAGGGCTTACGAAATATATCAGTCAGATAATTCTCACTGATGGCGTGGGAGCAATGATGCTCCAATCCCCCAGAGGAGGATCCTAGATATCTGTTGTGGGGAGGTTCTCCCAGAAAAACAAAAAATTCCCACAGTAATTTTTTTCCACAAGAGCCATAATTCACAACATGTTGAGTTAACAATAAA
Organism: Palaemon carinicauda; assembly: GCF_036898095.1. Taxonomy (NCBI): domain Eukaryota; kingdom Metazoa; phylum Arthropoda; class Malacostraca; order Decapoda; family Palaemonidae; genus Palaemon; species Palaemon carinicauda. Next base: position 29,483,409 of record NC_090745.1, read on the forward strand.
GAATTTTGGAATTTAATTTATATGGCTTATGGGCCCTATGCCCAAGTGCTGGGTCAGATGAAAACAATTCAGAATCCCTGTTGCACAATGAAAAAAACATAAGATATTGCACAAGAATATAAAAGGAAGCTATAGGGAATGAACGTAATGTAGAAGACCAAAAACAACTGGGGGTGGAAGGGGGAAGGTTTATCCAAAGGTTTAATGGTCACTCAAGAAAGACTGTGGACAGGGACAGTAACAATGCCCTAACAGGACAATTCCCCCAGAGGCTGACCATATATCCCTATGATCAGTAGTTAAGGCCCCTCCCCACCAAAGCTAAGACAAGGTAGTGCCAGGCAATGGGTGCTGAGGCTCCCTGAAACTACTCATCCTTAGCTCACAAGGATGGCCAGGTTGCAAAACTACCTAAAAAAAAAAAAAAAAACTACAAACTTAAGCGGGTCTCAAACCCTAGTTCAGTAGACCACCAAGTACAAACCAGAGTTAATGCCTATAATGGCCCCAAGAGGTGC
>NC_090745.1:29486426-29496426 GCF_036898095.1 Palaemon carinicauda
AAAATCTAAAAGAAAATATTAAAATAAAAGTGAGAAAAAAAACAGAATTAGTATAACTATCCAAAAAAATAAACAAACTAAAAATACAAGGCATTCGTAAACAGTTAGACCAAAATTGAGGAGAGATAAAGTAAGGAAGATGCATCAAGTTAATGAAAAGTAGACTTGGAACTGGGTGCCAACAGATATTTTCTTTCTAACGGATGAAAATGGATATATCAACAAAATAGATGGAGTGATAAAAATTGAAGAGGAATTATATACAAAGCTTTACAACAGTGATATAAGAAATAACGAAGCACGACAGACCACTATGCATGGGATTAAGAGACCATGAGATAGCTTTAGATTATGTGAAAACTTTACCAGTAATGAGAGCCCTTCAAAGACGAGAAATAGATGATACTTATGTTAAAACACTTGAAGATACCTATACGGGTAGTACAGCAATCTTAAAACTACATAAATCTACTAAAACAATATCCAATTGTAAAAAAGGAGACCCTATCTCTCCCTAATTATTCACAGCGTGCCTCTAAGTTATTAAGAATTGAGACTGGAAAAATGTAGGAGTTAACAGTAATGGGAAATACCTTAACAATTTAAGATTAGCAGATGACTTAGTTCTATTTAGCGAATCATGGAAGGAACTGAAAAAGATGACAGATGATTTGGATAGAGAAAGCAGAAATGCGGGACTGTAAATGAATATGACCAAAACTAAAACTATGTTCAATGAAAATGCAGAAGCAACAAATCAAGGTTAAGGACAAACCTCCAGAGATTGTTAATGAATATACGTACTTAGAACAGACAGTAGATTATAAAAATTAAAATGCCACTTTCTATTTAAAGAAAAAAAAAAGATGGGGCAAACGGGCAGTTTATGTAGTCATCTAAAATTTGAACAGGAGACATTATTGGTACACTCACGGGTAGCATACTATATAGAAAAACATTTATTGTAATGCTTCAATTGATTCAGTCTCGCCAGTCAGCTGTGTGTCGGTGAAATAGAGATGAGTGGCTGTTGCAGTCGCAGATAAAACATTTGTCATGAATAGCACTATCACCAGGAGGAAGACCTCTAGCGGCAACATTCACCAGGATGTGATTTTGAGTAGTTCATATCTTATGCTTCGGGGCGTTACCGATCATTTTATGGAAAGGTTTCTGAAGTTCAATTAAAGAATTACTGGCTCCATCTGCACTAGGAAGCTTAGCAGGAATTCTAGATTTACTTGGATCCGTTTGTAAATCAAGTAGCTCTTTCATGCGTGCGTGTTCGCACAGTCCGTCTTTTAATTCATGTAAGGTTTCAGATGTGCTATTGTAATGATAGTAAACAGTTTTCAGGAGAGAAGGATTTACCTTGCTTAAGATGACATGTTCTAATAGATCCTCGACGGAGGAGAGTTAGTTACTTGGACATATTCTTCCTCCGCATTTTTCCCATTCCATTAGAAATGGTCTAAGGTCAGGTCCATCATCAATGGGTGGGATTCATATTGAAAAACTTATTGCACAACAAATGTTGATCAAGATCATGGGACTTGAACTCTCAAATGAGGTTGGTGATTGTCCTCTCATATAATCCTCCCATCCATATCGTATTTCGAACGAATCAGCATGGTTGACATTTAAGACTGCGTAAAATGATCTTATATCTATCAATCAAGATAATTTTCAAAATAATTTTCCTCATCTATATTATCGGTTCAAAATGCTTTATTCTTGTCTTCTCGACAGATAAAGTTTTAAGATACTGTACCAATCAGCTATCTGCATTAAATGGTTTCTATTCCCTTAAGCAATATATTCTACGATTATTTTCCCAATCATTGTTGCAATTTATACATCATAATTGAACTACTGTATTTTATTTGCATATCTATAACCTTCAAACTTGTTTGTCTAGGATATTTATAGGCTACCATGCACTGCCTTTGCCGATTTTTCTTTCACTAAATCAATTACAGTATTGTATATAACAAACAAACAGGTTTTATTCCGAGGCATATTCCTCTGGAGCTACAAGATTACTTTTATTCTGTATAGACACCCTATAAGACCTTTACTTCTACAGACGGGTCAATCCCGTTGTGAACACGATGTGGTACCTCACGATCATTTGGGTCTATAACTAGGCGTTGTCCTCTTCAGTTTGGAGAGGGGTGTACGACCTCCCTTCTTCAAAAGACCCACTCTACACTGAAAAGGCATGTGGAACGAACAATAAATAGATAACACTATCGAGATGGCAGACAGCCCGTCTTCCCTAGCCCATATCTGGTGCATGTATTAGAGGAAGGAGCCCACTTGGAAGCAAAATTTGAGCCATGCCAAGGCTCCCTTTATCCTGCTTTCACTGTTAATTAAAGGGAATCTTTAGGACGGGTCTGAGGAACTACCACTGACCTCAACAAGGTTCCATCTTGGAGTGCATCCGAGCTATTGGGATCTCGAGTTCAAAAGATGTCAATCTATGGCTACATTCCCCATTAAATTTAATATTTGTTTAATTCTAGGTCACTGTTTGGCTTAGAACATTCAGGCATGCGTGCGGAGTTCGCTGTAAATATATGTTATTTTCCTTTTATTAAATAACTTTACAGAGTTTTCTATAGATTTTTATCCACCTTTTCACATGGCGTTATCAATACTTGTCTATTCTCTCTGTTTTTGTACTGACCCTTTGCTTCATTGTTAAATTTTCAATCGCCTGTTAAGATGACCATATGGATGTAGCTATCTTGCATAATAAAGACATATTAGATTAATGGAATGTCTTAATTTTTATTCATTCTAACCGTGTCCATTTAAAGGTTATGTATTCATATGAATCAATCCATCAGAATTAATTAAAACTATTACATGCTCCAACTACACTATTCAAAGGATGTAAGTTAAAGAAACAGATTTATATATGGTTGGTTAAAATATACCGGTACATCAAGGAGAGCTCTTCCTGAAGTCTGTTGGAGTGAGAAATCCTCATTCTAAATTTTAGCCAGCAAGCAGATTTTAGAATAAATTCAAACTCCCCTATTCAATTTAGTAAGTTTTCAAAATTATATACAATACTAAAGTATAAATTTAATTTTTTTCATTAAAATGCATATATAATTTTGATTAGTCTTTTAATATCAAAATACTAAAGCTATCACAGTCTGAATTCTCTTTACCATAAAATATTGAGAAATAGCATATTTCTTAAAGTGTGGGGGGTTACCTTACATACCAACCCATTTATTCATACAGTATATAATTCATCAGTCTAAAACGCTAAAAACAAATCCTCATTAATCTTTCCTCATATTAAAAAGGATAAAAACATACACTTGTCTTTGCTAGTGACAAGTTTGTCAAACTGAAACACCTGGAGGAATTTGGAGAAAATTATCATTTACCAGAGGTCGTCAGTTAGGACCTTGGCAGCAGTGCTTAACAGGTGCGTTACAGCAGCTAAATGCTGCGAGAAGGTTCTCCAGAGGACGTCCCGTTCATCTTCAGGAGTTTCGACAATGGCACCGAGGGTATCTGTGAGCCCTGCGAAGGCTGTTCCTGAATAGGCGTCCTTTTGGCTTGGGGCAGTCACGATGTGGCTGTTCAGGAGGCAGAAAAGGGAAATGAGCTTATTCAAAGAGAAGATTAACTTAATCTGTCTTAATTTTTAAGCGGTACAGATTGTGCTAAAATAATTAAATAACTTGGTTCTGCTTCATAAGAGGAGAATTTTCTAATCAATATTCCTATAACTTCAGATTGTAATCGAAACAGTCTAGAAAGTGATTTTGCTAAAAGTTTTCCCATAAATTCACTGATCTTAAACTGTACGGAACACTCCCGATCAAATCTTCTCATATCTTTGACTGTCTTATTTTCAAACTTGGGAGATTTTGGTAAGAGCTCGGAACTTCACCATTTCGTTAGAGTTCTAGAATTACCTTTTTTTTTTTTTTTTTTTTTTTTTTTTTTTAATGCAAATTTTGCTAATCATACAACTTAAAATTTTAGATTTTGCAAAACAAGTGTTCCATAGAGCATTATTCTACCATTGAAAATTTTGAATTCTTCCAGACAAAAATATTTAACAGCAGAACCTTAAAACCTGCAATTATCTTTATAGAAAATTGCACTGAACATAATACCCAAGAACCTTATCCTTTAAAAATATGCAATATTGCATTCGAACACTTTAATTTTAAAAGAATTTTTCTTTTAAAATATTCCATTGAACCAAAACTTATTTTTGCAATAAGTTTTAATTTTGCGCAAACTCCATCCTTAAATAGTAGTAACTTTGCAAACAAATACTGCAATGGACAGTTTCACCATTGAAATTTACTTTTTAAAAAATAGTGCATATAAGCAAACAAAATGTTGAAATCCAGTCTTATTCATGAAAATTTGGAATTAACATATTCAATGTTGAATTAATTAAGTTTTACCCTTGAACAAAATATCTCTTTAATGTAGCATTGGACAAGATTTAGAATTTGTGGATTTGGGCTGTATTGTCAGGCGCTGGTATCTATAATTTATGGCCAATCAGCACATATATTTAACGTCTTTTACCGTAGAAAACTTCAAGATGGGAAATAAAAATATGCATTAAACATGGACGTTTTTCTGATGAAAATTATATTTTGCAAACAATTATGCATTGAGTAATCTTAGAAAATAGCAGCTTCGAAAATAAAATGCTCAACTAAACAGATTTAATAGTAAAACTCGCAACTTTGCCTTCACCTGATGAGTGTGCAACATTCACTAAATTATCAAAACTGAACAAACCTCCAGATTTCTATATATGAATACCTGAAAGGAGTTTGGACGAGGAGAAGAAATTCTAAAGCAATTCCAGGGCTCAAATTTGTCTGGAGCTGTAACCCATATTTTTAAAAAGGATGAATACTTGGAAATATGAATAGAGTGCATGGAATTTGATCCATGTGGCTTGCCATTGGAGAGGCCAATCAGAGTCGTGAAGGCAAATTAAGATGGTCAAATAAAAGTGCCAAACCAACAGTACCTTGATAAAAAGAACACATAAAAGGGCACTACTTGCATTTCATCAGAACCTCTACAGAAGTTGTAGTGGCCATACCAATAATTCTTTTTCTTTGGTCATACAACCAAAAGGGATTTCAATGAGAAACAGTACTTGGCGACTACCAACCTCCACAGATCTTTATTGGCACACATGCCAAAGGCCAAAGTACGATGGTCGTTTACTTAGAAGAGGAACGGTGACGTTTCAATATTACTGGGCCAACTAGTAGTTGTTCTACACTACACGCATTGATGCTCTACTGACCTATAGCACTAACTTTCCATAAATAGTTCTATAGTAAAGATTTACTACTGCATGCTCCATTGTTTTGAAAAAGACTTCTCTGAATCGAACACTATTCTATCATGAGAAAGTTCACAGGCAATATGATCAAAACCATTGACAAAATCTGATTAATTACTGACGCATCTGCAACCAGTACAGTATCATCTGCAAACAACAACTTATTTACCTCCCACTCATGGTCATTCTCTTCTACCAGTTTTAATCCTCGCCCAAGCACTCAAGCATTCACCTCTCTCACCACTCCATCAACATACAAGTTAATAAGTTAAACAACCACGGCAACATCACACATCCCTGTCTCAGCCCCACTCTCACCGGAAACCAATCACTCACTTCATTTCCTCTCCTAACACATGCTTTACTACCTTTGTAGAAACTTTTCACTGCTTGCAACAACCTTCCACTAACTCCATATAACCTCATCACATTTCACATTGTTTCCCTATCAACTTTATCATACGCTTTCTCCAGATCCATAAACGCAACATACACCTCCTTACCTTTTGCAAAATATTTCTCGCATATCTGCCCAACTGTAAAAATCTGATTCATACAACCCCTACCTCTTCTAAACCCTCCCTGTACTTCTAGGATTGTATTCTCTGTTTTATCCTTAATCCTATTAATCAGTACTCTACCATACACTTTTCCAACTACACTCAACAAACTAATACCCCTTGAATTACAACACTCATGCACATCTCCCTTACCCTTATATAGTGGTACAATACATGCACAAACCCAATCTACTGGTACCATTGACAACGCAAAACACATATTAAACAATCTCACCAACCATTCAAGTACAGTCACACCCCCTTCCTTCAACATCTCGGCTCTCACACCATCCATACCAGATGCTTTCCTACTCTTGTTTCATCTAGTGCTCTCCTCACTTCCTCTACTGTAATCTCTCTCTCATTCTCATCTCCCATCACCGGCACCTTAACGCCTGCAACACCAATTATATCTGCATCCCTATTATCCTCAACATTCAGTAAACTTTCAAAATATTCCGTCCACCTCTTCCTTGCCGCCTCTCCCTTTAACAACCTTTCATTTCTATCTTTCACTGTCTCTTCAATACTTGAGCCAGCCTTCCTTTCTCTCTTCACTTCTTTCCAAAACTACTACTTATTCTCTTAATATGAATGACCCAATCCCTGACCCCACCTCAGGTCAGCTGCCCTCTTTGCCTCGCTTACCTTGTGCTTTACTTCCACATTTTTTCTCTCTATATTTTTCATACTTCTCTACACTATTACTCTGCAGCCATTCTTCAAAAGCCCTCCTTTTCTCTTCCACTTTTACCTTCACTCCTTCATTCCACCATTCACTGCCCTTCCTCATGCTGCCTCCAACAAACTTCTTGCCACACACATCACTTGCAATCCCAACAAAATTTTCTTTTACTAACTTCCCCTCCTCCTCTAAATTACCAGTTTCTCTTACTTTCACTTCGTCATATGACATTTTCAACCTTTCTTGATATTTACTTTTTACCCCCGGTTTTATTAGCTCTTCAACCCTCACTAGCTCCCTTTTACATCCACTTACTCTATTCCCCCCACTCTTTTGCTACAACTAATTATCCTTCCACCAAAAATGATCAGACATACTGTTGGCTATACCCCTAAAAACGTCCACGTCTTTGAATCTTCCAAACATTCTCTAAGTTATCAACACATAATCCATTAATGCCTTTTCTACTACTCTTCCATTTGCCACTCTTACCCATGTATACTTGTTTTTATCTTTCTTTAACCCTGGATAGGTACGCTCCTCGGACACCCCTTTAAGGGTATACTCGGACGCGAACGACCCCGACGCCAAAAAAAATTCTTGAAAAATCAGTTTTTGCAGTAACCTCCTTTTTTCTTTTGCCAAAAAAAACTTCAAGGCATGCTTAAAACAACTGTAAAGATAAATACTACTCATCTGCAGAAAAACTATTTATTATAAATATTTTAAAAAATTAAGTAGAAAAAAAAGACCTGACATAAAAATTCATAAAAAAAAAGTTTATACATATATACACAAATCCTTTTAGGAATTGATTCTTGAATGTTTAGGACACATCTTGATGTATTTTGGATGAAGTCAGACCCATGGAGGTGAAGATCTGAAATGAGAAAAAAAGGGTAACTTTTTTTGGCCAAAAAAATTTGTCCAAATTTCATGAATTTTTTTGGGTACCCAAATGAAATAGGAAGTGGCTAATTTTTTTAGGGAATAAACATATGTTATCCTAAAATAGAAATATGTAAAAAAATCTTCATTATTTTGTAAATTACATTTATATCAGGGGCCATATCTAAAGGTAATTTTTTGAGTACTTAGAAATTTCGTAAAAAAATACATATATTTAATATATAATATGATATTTATGCAGGTAAAAATATACCAAAATATCACAAATTCTATAGGGAACAAGAATATATATAGATAGGGCAGCTTACGCTTCGGATATGTCCACAAAATGGCCGCCAACCACACTGACTCAGACTCCCTAATCTGCCACTTGAAATGCAGGAAGGGTATGTCAATTTCAAGGTGTTATTTACTAATCTAATTATTATTGGATATGCATAAAAATTGTATGGTGGGTTGCTGGATAATTGTAGATTATTTTACGACTATAAAATTAAAATTCTGACCCAAAAAATTTTTTTTGAAGGGAAATAAAATAAAAAAAAAAAAAAATGTAAAACAATATATTTTAGCTAAAAAAATTTGATGATATTCAATCAAAAAAAAAGTAAACAAAATTTTCCGACAAATAAACATCTAGAGGAATCATTACTCTGTGATAGTTCCTAAGTACGTAGTAATTTTGAAAGAATTGGGAAAAAACGAAAAAATGGCAATCACCGGAAAATCGAACACATACCTATATATACGCCATATCTGGCTAACAAAAAGATAGGCATGGGTAGCCAGATATCTAGAAACACTTTCCAACACTATAAAAATATAAGTTTTGCGACACTACTTGCCAATTCCTTACGGTAACATGACTAAGCGAAAAAATGCAAAACAAATAAAAAGGGGCACTCGCGGAAAAATGGCTAACATTCTAATATACGGCATTTAAGAAAAAAAAAATTCAGCCACGTGCTAGGCAAACCATCAAGGCACATTTTCCGACAAATAAACATCTAAATGAATCATTACTCTGTGATAGTTCCTTAGTACGTAGTAATTTTGAAAGAAATGAGAAAAAACGAAAAAATGGCAATCACAGGAAAATCGAACACATACCTATATATACGCCATATCTGGCTAAAAAAAAAAGATAGGCATGGGTAGCCAGATCATCTAGAAACACTTTACAACACTATAAAATTATAAGTTTTGCGACACTACTTGCCAATTCCTTACGGTAACATGACTAAGCAAAAAAAGGCAAAACAAATAAAAAGGGGCACTCGTGGAAAAATGGCCATTCTAATATACAGCATTTCAGAAAAAAAAAATTTCAGCCACGTGCTAGGCAAACCATCAAGGCACATTTTCCGACAAATAAATATATAAATGAATCATCACTCTGTGATAGTTCCTTAGTACGTAGTAATTTTGAAAGAAATGGGAAAAAACGAAAAAATGGCAATCACAGGAAAATCGAACACATACTTATATATACGCCATATCTGGTTAAAAAAAAAATAGGCATGGGTAGCCAGATCATCTAGAAACACTTTCCAACACTATAAAAATATAAGTTTTGCGACACTACTTGCCAATTCCTTACGGTAACATGAGTAAGCAAAAAAATGCAAAACAAATAAAAAGGGGCACTCGCGGAAAAATGCCCAACATTCTAATATACGGCATCTCAGATAAAAAAAAAGACATGCACGTGTTAGCCCAACCATCAAGGCACACTTTCTAACACATAAACATGAAAAAAAATCAATAATATACGGCAATTCCTTACTACGTAGTAAATTTTTACAAATATTGAAAAAAAACAGAAATTGGCAACCGCAGTTAAATACCCAATATACCAATAACTACGTCGTATCTGACAAAAACAAAGTCATGCATGGGTAGCCAGATCATCTAGACACACTTTCCAACACTAAAAAAGCAAAAGTTTTACGACACTATTTCGCAATATCTTACGGAAAAATGACTTGGCAAAAAAATGAAAAAAAATGAAAAAGGGGTACTCGCGGTAAAATGCCCGACATTCTAATATACGGCATCTCAGATAAAAAAAAAAAGACATGCACGTGTTAGCCCAACCATCAAGGCACACTTTCTAACACAAACATGAAAAAAAAATTAATAATATGCGGCAATTCCTTACTACGTAGTAATTTTTACAAATATTGAAAAAAAAACAGAAATTGGTAACCGCAGTTAAATACCCAATATACCAATAACTACGTCGTATCTGACAAAAACAAAGTCATGCAAGGGTAGCCAGATCATCTAGACACACTTTCCAACACTAAACAAGCAAAAGTTTTACGACACTATTTGGCAATATCTTACGGAAAAATGACTTGGCAAAAAAATGAAAAAAAAATGAAAAAGGGGCACTCGCGGTAAAATGGTCCTCGTGGTGATGAACGACATTTTAACTAAAAAAAAAATCATGCACATGGTAGCCAAACAATCCACCAAGACTTT
>NC_090745.1:29506426-29516426 GCF_036898095.1 Palaemon carinicauda
TATTACATAGCAAGGGTGAGTATATAATATGGATTGAACCAATTATCTTCATCTGTTTTATAGAGGAAAAAGGGGAAGGATAATGAAACTATGACAACCATGTATTTCATAGTATAAGTAGGAGCGGATTGAGACGCACAAGTAAATAAAATAGAAATTTTATTTCACAATTGCAGAATATGGTAATAAATGCAATAAGGGATGTAAAGGTATTTACAATAAAATTATAATGTACATAGTAATGAAAGACTTCGCTGTTGAATCTGAAAGAAAATTTCAAATTATTAGAAAGCACGGGTTCCAGAGGAACATTAGTCTTTTAAAAGAAAAAAACACATCATGCACTAGGCATACGGCACTCAAGTGACGACTATGACATTTCACCTGAGAGAGAAGAACAGTCTATGAAAAACACTAAGTGTCTTTGAATTCACTACGTATCACGCGAGGGTCAACATAGGCACCCGAGGAGTTAAGAGTCCCAAGTAACTCACTGTTCTATGCAGAGTTAGGTGCAGGTTTCATAACACTACCTGCGGCTACCACGAAATGTTTTACTTCATGCACTTGTTTCGCGTAATGCTTGAAGAAAACACGCGAGGATTTCCAGCCTGTGAAACTCTTGAGGCTTTCGAAATCCATACTCTGAAAGAAATTCAGAGACGATGCGACTTTTCTAGGATCATGACCTGCGGGTGTACTGTCAGGATCCGCTCTGCGAATGAAGTAGGTGATCTTCGCTCTTAGTTGTTTCAGTGACAAGTCGCTGCCCGATGTTTCTCCTTTGAAGAGTTGGCCTCCACCAAAGTCAGAAGTTCTACGAAGATAGACCTTGAGGCTCTCTACTGGACATAGAGAGACATCTTCTTTCAGGGGGCAGATTCTCCAAGGGCCCCATCTTTTGGTGGGTAGTTCGTTTTTAGCGAGAAACGTCGGATCCGGGAAGAGGGTAAGGTCTCCTGAGTCTGTAAACAGAATGTGACCCTCGTCCCTTGATAATGCCACTATTTCGCTGACTCGGGCTCCTGAAGCAAGAGCAAAAAGAAATATAACCTTTTGAGTCAGATCCTTGAGAGGGCACGAATCGTTGTCCAAACTGGAGGCAAAATGGAGCACCTTGTCCAGAGACCAGGAGATAGGTTTTGGTGGGGGTGCTGGGCGTAGACGAGCGCATGCCTTCGGCAGTTTATTGGAGATGTCGCTGGACAGATCAATCTGGAAGGCGTACATTAGTGGTCTAGTCAAGGCCTATTTGCAAGTAGAAATCGTGTTGGCTGCTAAGCCCTGTCCATGAAGGTGAATGAAGAAGGACATGCAAAAATCGATGGTGATTTCCGTAGGATTTTTTGCCTTGACATATGAGACCCATTTTCTCCAGGATGATTCGTATTGCCGCCGTGTGGATTCGGTCTTGTATTCCTCGAGGAAGTCTAGACTTTTCTTCGAGATCCCAAACCTTTTCTTCACGGCTAGGGAGAGAAAATCATGAGATGAAGGTCCCTGACTTTCGATGATGAAGCGAAGACAATCGACTTCTGTACTTGCTGGGCGAGAACTGGGCTCGGGAGAGGGATCAGCGTGGGTTGTAGCTCCAGGACTAGGGGGTACCAGTTGCTCCGGGGCCACTTGGGAGCCACTAAGGTCGCTGTTCCTTTGAAGGTTCTCAGTTTGGAGAGGACTTTTAGCAGAAGGTTGGTGGGAGGGAACAGGTAGATCCTGGACCATCTGTTCCAATCCAGTGACATGGCATCCACTGCTTCTGCCTTGGGGTCCTCGTACGGGGCCACAAATCGAGGAAGTTGATTGTTGTCGCTCGTTGCGAAGAGGTCGATCTGGAGTTCTGGGACTTGGTGAGAGATGAAGGAGAAGGATCTTGCGTCTAGAGACCATTCCGACTCTATCGGGCTTGTTCGAGATAGAGCGTCCGCCGTCACGTTGCGGAATCCTTGTAGGTGAACTGCAGACAGGTGCCATTTCTTCTTCTCTGCCAGACGGAAGATTGTTAGAAGCACCTGATTTATCTGGGGCGATCTTGAGCCTTGGCGATTGAGACATCGGACTACCACCGAGTTGTCCAGGGTCAGACGAATATGGATCGAGGGAGGCGGGGAGAGTTTCTTCAGAGTTAGAAGGACCGCCATGGCCTCCAAGATGTTGTGAAACGTCTTGAATAGGGGAGACCATGTTCCTTGAGCCTGTTTTTGGTGGGAGTGACCTCCCCAACCCTTCAGCGAAGCATCCGTGTGGATGTTGAGTGATGGAGGTGGGTGTTGAAGAGGGATGGACCTTTTCAGGGCCTTTGCTTCCGACCACGGCTTTAGGAGCAGCCGAAGTCTGTTTGGGAGCCGTCTCTTGAGGTCTTTTCGAGCGATGGGTGCGGAATGTCTCCAGACTCCCGCGGCATCCTTTAGCTGTGCACGTAGCACTGGGTTTGTCACTGAGGCGAACTGTAGAGAGCCTAGAACTCGTTCCTGCTGACGTCTTGAGATCCGTTTGGATTTCAGCAGTCGCTTGACAGACCCTGCCATTTCCTTCCTTTTCTTCTGGGGGATGGAAAGGCGGTGTGACTGAAGGTTCCACTGGATTCCTAACCATTGGAACTTCTGAGGTGGAGAGAGGCGAGATTTCTTCGCGTTTATCTTGAATCCCAGGTGTTCTAGGAACTGGGTAACTTTGTTGCAGGATCTTAAACAATCCTCGGGCGATGGAGCCCAGACCAGCCAGTCGTCGAGGTAGGCCATCACCTGGACGCCTCGGAAGCGAAGCTGTTGAACGATGGCGTCTGCCAGCTTTGTGAAGATCCAAGGGGCCATGTTGAGGCTGAAGGGCATGGCCCTGAAGGCGTAGCTTTTCCTTTGGAGTCGAAATCCTAGGTAGGAGGAAGCGTGGTGGTTCATTGGAACGTGCCAGTAGGCATCCGCCAGGTCTATAGAGACCGTGTAGGAACCTTGAGGCAGAAGGGTCCTTATCTGTTGAAGAGTCAGCATCTTGAACTTGTTGTTCGCTATGAACTTGTTGAGGGGGGATAAGTCTAGAATGACTCTGAGTTTGTCGGAGTCCTTCTTGGGGACGCAAAACAGTCTCCCTTGGAACCTGGTTGACTTTACCCTCCTTATCACCTTCTTTTTCAAGAGATCTAGGACATATTCTTCCAGAAGGGGGGTTGATTGTTGGAAGAATTGCTGGAAGGTGTGGGGGTGGTTGAGTCCAACTCCAGCCTAGACCCTTCTTGACGATGCTGTGTGCCCAGGGATCGAAGGTCCAACGATCCTGGAATTGGCGGAGTCTTCCTCCCACCGGAAGCACTTCGTTGCTTCTGGTGTCCCGAGGGTTTACTGCCTCGGCCGCTAGCTCCCCTTCCTCCTCTGCCTCTGGAGGGACGGCGAGATGCGTCTCTGCCTGCACCTCTGTTTGAGCCTCTACCTTTGGGAGGAAAGGTAGTTGACTGTTGCTCGAAAGCAGGGGTGAAAACCGGCGACTGTGACAAGACCGGTTGGGTGACCAGCTGAAAGGTCTGCTGTGGCTGAGCTGCCACTTGGGGAGTAGCGGATCCCGGAAACTGCCGTCTCCGTTGACGTTGCTGGGGTTTCGGCTTGGAGGATTTCCTCTCAGGCTGAGGGCCGTCGTCCTGAGAGGATTTCCTTTTCTTCGACATGCCCCACTTGTGGAGAAGGTTCCTGTTCTCCGTGGCGGCCTTGTCGGTGATCTCTTTCACAAGGGAAGAGGGAAAGAGGTGCTTACCCCAGATGTTGGAGGAAATCAGCCTCCGGAGTTCGTGTCTCACTGTGGCACTGGAGAACACGAATTCACGACAGGCTCTACGAGCCTTCATGAAGCTGTACAGGTCTTTTACTACGGTCGCCAAATGTGTTTTGGCGAGCACCATGTAGTAGTCGGGGACTCTAGTGTCACCGGCCATGACGTCGAGCTGTACCTGGAGGGACATGGATGCGGCGAGCCTTTCCTTCGTGTCATGTTCCCGACGAAGGAGATGGTCATTAAGTTTCGGGAGGTCTTCGTTAAACTGACGGCCAGCTACGTCAGGTTCTAGTTTCCCTACCACGAATGTATGCTGAACATCTTTCCAGTGTCGAACATGGGGGGGGGAGTAATCAGGGAGAAGGGTCTGCACTCCTCCAGTGCAGGGCAAGGTTTTCCTTCTTCCACTGCCTTGTGTACCGCAGCGAAGGCCTTTTCCATGAAGGGGAGGATCGCATCGTCTAGTGCGACGTAGGTAGGGTGCTTCTTGCTCAGCGCCGGAAGTTTTGAGCAGGTAAAACCCCTACTTTTAACAGTATTGGCCAGCATAGCCTGGGCCTTCGGGAGATCAAACACAATCACCTCCTTCGGTTCGGTCTCTTCTTTAGAGGCAGGTTCGGATCAAAGTCGGACGTAACAGTCCGGATAAGCCTCAAAATTCGGGAAGAATTCCACTTCTTCCAGGACAACCGAGCCGATCTTCTCACTGATGAAGATCCTGCCCGTTGTAATTGGCATGTGCTCGGCATACCTCCAGGGGTTGGCGTCCGAGCATGCCGGGAGGTCCTTAACCGAAATCCTTTTCGGCTGCTTTGAACTTCCCATGGTCCTGATGTATTCGTGTGTCTCACGGAGTTTCTTGTCCATGAGAGCTTCGAGCATCCTGGGCGCTGGATGGGATGGGGTCCGGGGTAGCGGAGGTAGACGGGAGTGATACGTCCGTCAGTGTAGGAGTCGGTGTGGGGGTGGAAGGTGGAGCGACCTCCTGCTCCGACTCGGAGTATTCCACTTGGTCTTCCTCATACTGTAGTCCAGTTCTTCGGCCATGAGGTTCCTCTATGTGTTCTCCGACACTTCCGACATACATTCCGCGTTGTCGGTATCCAGACGGCACTCGTGCATGGACTGGGCCATGACTACATCAGGTTCCACCGTTATCTGGACGGTGGGGATCTGATCCTTGGGGACCACAGAGTCTGGGGATGCCTTCGGGAAAAGCAAGGCCCTCAAGTCTTCGGTGGCAAGGTATGGTCCGGTGGCGTTCTTCTGGAAGCCACGCACCCACTTGCGTAGTTTCTCTCGAGAAGCGTCCCTAACCTCCGCTGAGGGAAGATTATTGAACGCCTCGACCAGGCGGTCCTTGCAGACTGTACAGTTCTGCGGGTCCCAAAACTTCAGATCGCCTTTCTTGTTGGCGCAAGGGGCATGGGTCCTACACGCCGTGTGCCCGTAGAAGTGCGGGCGCTTCACTCCACAGAAGCCGTGGTCGCATTTCACGTACTCCTCCTGTAAGAGAAAGAGAACATGAGTATGGGGAAGTCATATTAATGACATATTCTAAAGTTAAATATTAAAAGGTTAATTTTTAACTTAATCTTAAGTGATATAAACATTGTGATGTTTGAGAGTGGAGCGGGGAAATGAAGTAGATAGACACATACTCCGTGTAACCCGCCCGGCTGGTTACCGTAACCTTATCCATAGGCAATTTGTTTGTAACCGAGGACACAAGGCAGAATTCTTCATAGATTGCCAGGGAGGCATTCTAGTAGGAATTGCCAAAGATATAAATCTGGGACTGAGACCACTCAGACCATTGAATTGGGGATGTAGAAGACCCCATAGGGTAACGGTTTCCGGCAACCAACCGTGCTAAGATACACACAGCATGCTGGAAAATTGTGATATGCAAGAAGACAGCACGGCTACTAATAGAACGGTAAGACAATACCTATCTATTTATGTAGTCAAACCATCTGGTTGCAAGGTAGGGCTATCAGCATGTGTTGATAGTTAGGAGAAGGGGTGCAAGTCACTTTGGCGCCTCCGGACTGCGCCGGCAGACCGCCGGCACGCCGGAGGCCGCTCCAGCAGAGTTTCTGGCATTAAGGAAGACAAATAGAGAAGTCAGGAGTAATGCCAGGATGGCGGCCGCCGGTACAACGGCGGCACGTCGGCGGGAGGCGGCGGCTCCGGCAGCCGAAGGTTGCCGGCTTGGTGACAGGGACAAGGATGAGCTATAGCAGAACCGGACTGCCGGCAATGGATGCCGGCACTTCGGGGGCCGGTCCGATGGACGGACGACTGAAGCTAGGAGGTATGAGGGTAGGCCATCGGCTGTACGCCGACGGGAGGCGGCAGCCCTCCGGCACACGGAGGACTGTCAGCCACGGGGGGCAAGGAATGTGTCACCAAGGGGGGAGGTCGGTATCACCGACAGTAGAGGCGGCAAGGGACCGGCACCAGGACAGTGAAGGAGACAGAAGGAAGGATGTAGGGGTACGGACACGAACCCCAAGGCATCCCACCTGAATGGGTGTACTCATGATAGAGGCTAGCCCTATCACCCAGTGGCAGGGGGCCGCAGGCGGCCGGGAGCCAGTGTAGCCCAAGGGAGGGCTAGGGAACACCCAAGAGGGGGGAGAACCCCTGCGGACAAAACGCATCCAGTGGCTAACCCCATAGGACACTATGAAGGGTATATGTACCAGAGCGGACTGCACACAAGGACTCAAGGTAGCCCTATCACTCCACCCTAAGGAGGAGTTGTAGGACAGGGGACAGATGGGTATAGGCTAACCTAAGTATAGGCTAGGCCATACAAGAGATAGGTGGGGAGGGGAGAAGAAGAAGGGTCTTCCATAGGGGAGGTTCTGTACCAAAGCGGCCACCAAGGAAGGGAGGACGCTCCCTAGCCTAAGGTAGGCAGCCTGGCTGAGAACGGTGCATGGGTACCGTTTCAGCAAGGCACAGAACTAACTCCCCCCAAGCCTAACCTAGAGCAGGGATGTTACACCCTGAACCAGGAAGGTTGGAAGACGTATCGCAATTGCAGAGAAGGTCAGGTAACCTAGCCTCAGCAATAGAGGAAGGGCAGGCCGTTCCTCATTCTCGGACGCAACCCTAAGGGGGGATCATTCCTTAGGGAGGACAGAGAAGCGATAAGTACTCTGGTATGAGCTTGATCCCCTTACGTGGTAGGGGGAGCAAGGCTACGCAGAGGGAATGCCCTAAGGCAGGGGGTGAAGGGAGCATATAGGGGGCCTACATTTAGGTTAGGTTAGAAAGGCACACTATCAAACCTATCCCCTATATGGTCCCTGAAGGCGAAAACACTTGCATCACAGTAAACAGTATCATAAAATAATGCCACTATCTTCATAACTAAACCTAGGATCACTGTAATATATCATGCATGAACACTGATGATAGGCACTCTGGCCTAGGGGCTAGGCTAGCGAACTGGTATGGGGTCAGGCTATGACCGATAAAAGAGCATCAAAACACGATATATAAAGTTCCTAGCTATGAAGACTAAATAACTAATAGTATCGATTAGTTAATGAGGCCGGAGAAGCTGTTGAGGCTAGCTAAATAAGGCATGCAAAACAACAGCGACGCCATAAAATGGCGGGTCCAGTAGCAGCACAGCTCTGCCAAAAAACATAAAATATCTCGAAAAGTAAAAGTTACTTTACGGTCAGAGCTTATTTAAACAATACTGGAACCTTGTACTCAACTTTCCAGAAGAAGGCGAGGCCAAGGGTAGAGACATGGCTAAGATGCAAGTCGATAAAGTAAGCACAGGGAAAATCCGTCTTAGTAAGGCAAGCTACTATGCGAAGGATGAGGACGGACGTGACGTCATTTAGCAATGGCGCCCGTTTGTTTACGTTTCGAGTACCAAAAGTAGCCACGGACGAGATTAGCTGTGGAACGGCTCCCCAGCTATTCTCCGCTCCTACACATCGAAGTGTTAACTCTATGTGGGGTGCAGATAGCTATGTGGCGCGTTAATACATGCGTCCCCTGTTGATATACGATGTCTTAAAGGGAAACCTTTAGGATACTCGCTCCAGAAGTTAGAATTCTGTGATAACCCGTTGTTTAATTCTCTGGGAATATCTAGTAGTTTATATACCCAAGGAAGCTACCAAAAAGGAACCTTCCATCAGGACGCCATGGCTTGAGCCCAAATATATATATATATATATATATATATATATATATATATATATATATATATATATATATATATATATATATATATATATATATATAAATATATAAATATATGTATATATATATATATATATATATATATATATATTTACTGTATATCAATATATATATATATATATATATATATATATATATATATATATATATATATATATATATATATATATATATATATACACACATGTATATTTATGTCAGACAGATGCTTATCTTTTTGGATAAATTTCATATGCAGAAGGTTTATGTATGTTATTGATGCCTTTATTCATGAGTTTTATTAGTTAATAAGAAATAGAGAGACAAATGCAGTTAGTAGTAATTGTAAAGATATAGAAAGAATTGTGGAGAGACATGAGAGTGAACGAGAAGTTAGGTAGGATGTTTTCAATTAATTCCGCTGACTCTAGGGATCTTTCCCGTAAACAACTCCCAAACGCCAGGACCCGTTCTTGAATGATTCACGGAGCCCAGACGAGAGGCGTGGAAGCCGGCAAAAGGTCACGTGATTTAGGACGACGATATATAAGCAACTGTGAGAGGAAATCTCTCTCTCTCTTCCTAGTAAGTCGCTCTGTTTACCAGGTCTAAAGACCTACTTAACTTGCCGGTCCCCTTGACGAACAAAGAATGGCGGCTGCCTATACTTAGGACCCTTTAGCAGCCCAGGAATTGAGGGGAAACATTTACCCCTGAAAACGAAGGACGACGAACAGAACTATTACGCCCGCACCTGATCGACTGTGTGTGTTTGGCGAGACGTCCCAGAGTGACAGAGGCGTGACGTCCCAGATTGACCGAGGCGTGACCAGAACATCGCGCCATCCTTCCAAACACCTGACGAAGGCTCATACTTCAGCGACGACAGTAGGCCTACGATTGACATATAGGCCTAATTAAACAAGGATTCATCCAACTCTTCAGCCAGTGTCAAGACTTCTGAATTCAACGCTACGTGTTAATGTAAAAACCATTCTTTTTATGACTGCTTGTAAGTGACTGTTCAAACACCATCATTCGTATCCCTCACCCACGTAACTTTTCTTATGTTATCTCTTGAGAGAATCATTTAGTATTTAACAAGAATGGATTGAAATACAATTAAGAAATAGTAAGTAAAGGTAAAATACTAGACAAATAATAAGATGATTTATTGCCAGAAGAACCAAAGGAATCATCACATTTATATATTTATATATATATATATATATATATATATATATATATATATATATATTGTATATAAATATATATATATATATATATATATATATATATATATATATATATATATAAATATATATATATATATATATATATATATATATATATATATATATATATATATATATATATATATATATATATATATATATATATATATATGTATATAAATATAATGTATATATACATATATATATATATATATATATATATATATATATATATATATATATATATGTATATAAATATAATGTATATATATACATATATATATGTATTATATATATATATATATATATATATATATATATATATATTCATATTTATATATATATATATACAGTGATGCCTCAGGATACGAAATTAATCCGTTCAGGATACGGTTTCGTATCCTGATATTTTCGTATCCTGAGTCGCGTTTTACATGTAAATAGCCTAATCCGTTCCAAGCCTTATAAAAAGTCACCTTTTCTTTCATAAACACGCTAAACTGTAGTAATAAACATGCAATGCAGCCATTTCTATCATTCAATAATTAACACAACCGTTAAAAACAGCCTAATCCATTCTAGAAACCACTATGAGATTATTCAATAATGTAGTTATAGCCAAGTTATCCCCCCAAGCCCAAAGAAAACGGTCCGTTTTCTTTACTACCGTATAAAAGTTACGGTACTGTATGTACGTAAAGCATTTAGATCAGTGAAGGTGTATTGTTACCTGTACGTACATCTAAATTAATGATTGATACCTGTACACTCTGAAAAAAAGGTTACAG
>NC_090745.1:29531426-29651348 GCF_036898095.1 Palaemon carinicauda
CCCTTATAGGGAAATTAAATATTAATGTTGACGGAGGTCGCAGCAATTGCCTGGGAGAGGATACACAGATTATGTTAGAAATACTTGTACTACTGTATTATTGTATACTGTAGTTTTCTAACTGCTGTATTGTTATCTACTGCAGATATACTGGCTACTGCATTGTTGTATACTGTAGTTTTACCGGTATACTACCGGAGTTACGCTAGTGCCTGGCAGCACTAACTGATAGAGAGAGAGAGAATGGAAAGGAGGATTTTCTATTATTATGGTTTAGAACAATAATTGGAAGTGTAGGAGGGCTACTGCTGCCTACTGTCTCCTTCCCAGAATGAGAGTTCTAATGGAAGGGGAGGAATGCATCCGATTCTAGCTTCCATCCAGCCACAACTTTTGCCGCCGGCTGTACTGCCGGTTGCAAGGTTGTGGCTGGGTATAATGGGTTTCCCACCGGCAGCTGTCAGGGCCGGCTCAGTCTTTCCCCAGGGGCATTCGCTTCCGGTGAAGGAAGGACATAAGGGAGAGTTGGCCGAAGCGGCAACCCAACCGCTGCTGGTAGGGTCCCGGCCGGCAACTTAAGTCAACCCGGACAGCTGGGATGATTGTAGAATACCAGCAAAAAGAACATTGTGACGGCTAGGCCGACACTAAAGGACAGAGGGGGGAGGGAAAAGGGTCTTATAGTTTGCAGGGGAGAAAGGCGGCTGCAAGCATGCCGCCTACTTTCGGCTGTAAATCAAGAAAGCATGGCTTCCTGTGCCGACGCTGTCGTGGTCAGCAGAGGAATAAGAATTCACCTGTCGGCGACATTGTCAGCTATAAGACACGTCTTATAGTCTATAAGGGAAAAACGCGGCGGCACGTATGCCGCCTACTTTCGGTTGTAAACTAAGAAGCATAGCTTCCCATGCCGACAACATCGTGGGCGGCAGAAGAATCAAGATTCCCGTCGGTGACATTGTCGGCTGCAAGACAATACACCCTGATTTACTGTCATACATCGAAGCCGGGATACTCGGCGGCAAAGAAGATCGACGGTAAAAAACTATCTAAGTCAAGCCGGAGTTGACTACTCGGTGGTGATGACAAAAGATAGGGTTGCCGCTTGGGATGGCGGCGCTCAGGGGGGGAGGAAGGGTTTATGCTCTTTTCTCTAAAAGAGAAAAGTATCAAATTATACCAATAAATTGTAGGGGATATATATCCCCAACCGAATTAATAGGAACGATACTAGAGGTTAAACAATGGGATTTACATTAATGTATAGAGAACGGGTTAGGCTAGCCTAACTCGGGTGGGGACCGCGGGTACAAGTGATATCACCATGGTCCTCATCGTATACGAAAGTAACGTTACATTTCAGAAGAGGAAATATTATATGTATGCAATCTTCACTAGTATAATTTGCCTAACTAGCTAAAAGTTTCTCTATAGCTAATTACCGGGAGCGTCACACTACTAACTAAATAATTGCATTTATGACATGTGCCAGCGGTCTCAAAATTGTCACTTCTGGGGTTGGCTGCACTCCACTTAATACACTTAGTTTATACAAATTCAACTGTGAGAAGGGAGCTGTAAATTATACACAGGAAAGATCAAATACTCAACTTTCCAGATGATGAAGATGCTGGAGATTGCACGATAATAATCCAATAAACCGTAACAACACCAAGAGAAACGTGGGAGCGCACTTAGCTTAAATGCTACAGTTGAAAGGAATGATAGGCCGTAGTAGTACAGGGAGGGGGTCCACCGGGTACCTTGATAACTGCTCCCCATTCGTTTGCCACTCTTCCCCCTCAAAGAATTAAATCTATTCGGGGTGAAGATTGCCATTTGTCGTATCAAAAAATAAGTCCCCTAATTTCATGAATATCCTTAAAGATATATTAAGGATACTCGCGCCAGGAGTTAAAATTCTGGAGACCTATGGTTAATTCTCTGTGAGTATCACTGTAGCAAATATCCCTTAGAAAGCTACCTAAAATAACCTTCCATCAGGACGACATGGCCGAGCCCAAAAATATGTATATGTATATATATATATATATATAATATATATATATATATATATATATATATATATATAAACATAAATATATAAATATATAAATATATATATAAATATATAAATATATAAATATATAAATATATAAATATATATAGATATATATAGATATATATATATATATATATATATATAACGGATTTTGAGCGAAGCGAAAAATCTATTTTTGGGTGAGATAGCCATGGCGTCCTGATGGAAGGTTCCTGTTTGGTAGCTTCCTTGGGTATAAGACTACTAAGATATTCCCAGAGAATTTAACCACAGGTTATCACAGAATTCTAACTTCTGGAGCGAGTATCTCAAAGGTTTCCCTTTAAGACATCGTAATACAACAGGGGACACGCATGTCTGAACGTGCCACATAGCTATCTTCACCCCGAACAGAGTTAATGCTTCGGTGTGTAAGGACTGAGAATAGCTGGGAGCCGTTCCACAGCTAATCTCACTCGTGGCTACTACTGATACTCGAGACGTAAACAAACGGACGCCATTGCTCTGATGACGTCACGCCCGTCTTCATCCTGAAGCCAGTTGCTGCCCATCACCATGATACAATTGTGTAGGGTGGGAACAAAACTGGACGAAGTAGTAGGGAGGGTCCATCAGGACGCCATGGCTATCTCACCCAAAAATAGATTTTTCGCTTCGCTCAAAATCCGTTTTTTGGGCTCAAGCCATGGCGTCCTGATGGAAGAGTACCAGAGAATCAATGTATCGTGGTAGATTTTCCCCCAGTGTTAAGTGCCTAGGCATTGACAAAACAGCAAAGTAATCTTAGGTAAAGAACCATAGGAACGAAGTATCCTGCCCCCCTTTGGTAGGAAGTTCCCATGGGCTATGCCGACGTCAAAGTGGTATTGAAGGGCTATTCATCCTGACAGAAGAACTTGAAGAACTTAGAGATGAAGCAGAATGTTTGATATTTGTATAGGAACATTCTGAATTAGACCAGTGGTGGTTGGGCACTGTGTATAGAGTTCATCTCTTGGTTATCAGAAGTAAGTATTCGTGTAGGAACCTTACTGAGACAGGGTGAATATAATTTAGGATTAGACATCTTAAATTCTTCATGACCATAAGAAAGGAGGAATAAATAAAACTATGACAGTATGTATTTCATAGTAGGTAGGAGCTGAAAGAGACGCATAAGTAATAAAATAGAAATTTTATTTCACAATGCAGAAATTAAATAATTTACAGCAAAAGTAAAGTTCATTTACAGTAATAATAATGTACATAGAAATAAAGGCTTGCTCTTGAATCTGAAAAGGAATTTCAGGATTAGTAGGTACTCGTTCTCGAGGAACGCAAGTCTTTAAACAACACATCATGCTCAAGGCATGCGGCACTTGTGTGACACTATGACATTTCACCTGGGATAAGAACAGTTATAAAAGCACTAAGTGTTTTTAGACATCACTATGAATCGCTCGAGGGTCAACATAGGCACCCGAAGAGTTAGAGTCCCAAGTAACTCACTGTTCTACGCAGAGTTAGGTGCAGGTTTCATAACACTACCTGCGGCTACCACAAAATGTTTGACTTCGTGCACTTGTTTCGCATAATGTTTAAAGAAAACTCGCGAGGACTTCCAGCCCGTAAAGTTTTTAAGGCTTTCAAAGTCCATGCTCTGAAAGAAGTTCAGAGAAGATGCCACTTTTCTAGGATCATGACCAGCGGGTGTACTGTTCGGATCCGCTCTGCGAATGAAGTAGGTGATTTTCGCTCTTAATTGTTTCAGTGACAGGTCGCTGCCCGATGTTTCTCCTTTGAAGAGTTGGCCTCCACCAAAGTTCGAAGTTCTGCGAAGATAGACCTTGAGACTCTCTACTGGACATAGAGAGACATCCTCCTTCAGGGGGCATATTCTCCAAGGGCCCCATCTTTTGGTGGGCAATTCGTTTTTAGCGAGAAACGTCGGATCAGGGGAGAGGGTCACTTCTCCTGAATCGGTAAACAGGATGTGTCCCTCTTCTCTTGATAATGCCACTATTTCACTGACTCGAGCTCCCGAAGCGAGAGCAAATAAAAATATAACTTTCTGAGTCAGATCCTTGAGGGGGCATGAATCGTTGTCCAAGTTGGAGGCGAAATGGAGTACCTTGTCTAGTGACCAGGAGATCGGTTTCGGAGGGGGTGCTGGACGTAGGCGAGCACATGCTTTTGGTAATTTGTTAAAGATGTCGTTGGACAGATCAATTTGGAAAGCATATAGAATTGGTCTAGTCAAGGCCGATTTGCAGGTTGAAATCGTATTGGCTGCTAATCCTTGTCCATGAAGGTGAATGAAGAAGGACATACAGAAATCAATGGTGATTTCTTTAGGATTTTTTGCCTTGACAAAGGAGACCCATTTCCTCCAGGATGATTCATATTGCCGTCTCGTGGATTCGGTCTTGTATTCCTCTAGGAAGTCTAGACTTTTCTTCGAGATCCCAAACCTCTTCTTTGCGGCAAGGGAGAGAAAATCATGAGATGAAGGTCCTTGATTTTCGATGATGAAGCGAAGACAGTCGACTTCTGTACTTGTTGAGAGAGAACTGGGCCCGGGAGAGGGATCAGCTTGGGCTGCAGCTCCAGGACCAGGGGGTACCAGTTGCTCCGGGGCCACTTGGGAGCCACTAGGGCCGCTGTCCCTTTGAAGGTTCTCAGTTTGGAGAGGACTTTCAACAGAAGGTTGGTGGGAGGGAACAGGTATATCTTGGACCACCTGTTCCAGTCCAGTGACATGGCGTCCACCGCTTCTGCTTTGGGGTCCTCGTACGGGGCTACGTACAGAGGAAGTTGATTGTTGTCGCTCGTTGCAAAGAGATCTATCTGAAGTTCTGGGACTTGGTGAGAGATGAAGGAGAACGATCTTGCGTCTAGAGACCATTCCGACTCTATCGGGTTTGTCCGAGATAGAGCATCCGCTGTCACATTGCGGAATCCTTGTAGGTGAACTGCAGACAGGTGCCACTTCTTCTTCTCCGCCAGACGGAAGATTGGGAGAAGCACCTGATTTATCTGGGGCGATCTTGAGCCTTGGCGATTGAGACAACGAACTACCACCGAGTTGTCTAGGGTTAGACGGATGTGGATCGAGGGCGGCGGGGATAACTTCTTCAGAGTTAGAAGGACCGCCATGGCCTCCAAGATGTTTATGTGGAATGTCTTGAATAGTGGAGACCAGGTCCCTTGAGCCTGTTTCAGGTGGGAGTGACCTCCCCAGCCTTCCAGTGAGGCATCCGTGTGGATGTTGAGTGATGGAGGAGGGTGTTGGAGAGGAATGGACCTTTTCAGGGCCTTTGCTTCCGACCACGGCTTTAGGAGGCGTCGAAGTCTGTTTGGAAGCCGTCTCTTGAGGTCTCTTCGAGCGATGGATGCCGAGCGTCTCCAGACTCCCGCGGCATCCTTTAGCTGTGCACGAAGCACTGGGTTTGTCACTGAGGCGAATTGTAGAGAGCCTAGAACTCGTTCCTGCTGTCGTCTTGAAATGCGTTTGGATTTCAGTAGTCGCTTGACAGACCCTGCTATTTCCTTCCTTTTCTTCTGGGGGATGGAAAGGCGGTGTGACTGAAGATTCCAGTGGATTCCCAACCACTGAAACTTCTGAGCTGGAGAGAGGCGAGATTTCTTCTCGTTGATCTTGAATCCCAGGTGTTCTAGGTACTGGGTAACTTCGTTGCAAGACTTTGCACACTCTTCGGGCGATGGAGCCCAGACTAGCCAATCGTCGAGGTAGGCCATCACCTGGACGTTTCTTAGGCGGAGCTGTTGTACTATGGCATCCGCCAGTTTTGTGAAGATCCGAGGGGCCACATTGAGGCCGAATGGCATGGCCCGGAAGGCGTAGCTTTTCCTTTGGAGTCGAAATCCTAGGTAGGAGGAAGCGTGATGGTTCATTGGAATGTGCCAATAGGCATCCGCCAGGTCTATAGAGACCGTGTAGGAACCTTGAGGCAGAAGGGTCCTTATTTGTTGAAGCGTCAGCATCTTGAATTTGTTGTTCTCTATGAACTTGTTGAGGGGGGATAAGTCCAGAATGACTCTGAGTTTGTCTGAGTCCTTCTTGGGAACGCAAAACAGTCTCCCTTGGAACCTGGTGGACTTTACCTTCCTTATCACCTTCTTGTTCAAGAGGTCTAGAACATATTCTTCCAGAAGGGGGGTCGATTGCTGGAAGAACCGCTGGAAGATTGGGGGTGATTGCGTCCAACTCCAGCCTAGACCGTTCTTGATGATGCTGTGTGCCCAGGGATCGAAGGTCCAACGATCCTGGAATTGGCGGAGTCTTCCTCCCACCGGAAGCACTTCATTGCTTCTGGTGTCCCGAGGACTTGTTGCCTCGGCCGCTAGCTCCCTTTCCTCCTCTACCTCTGGAGGGACGACGAGATGCGTCTCTGCTTGCACCCCTGAACGAGCCTCTACCTTTGGCATGAAAGGTAGTGGATGGTTGCTCAAAGGCAGGGGTGAAGACCGGTGACTGTGACAACACCGGTTGGGGGACCAATTGAAAGGTCTGTTGTGGTTGGGCAACCACTTGGGAGGTAGCGGGTCCCGGAAACTGACGTCGTTGCTGACGTTGCTGGGGTTTTGGCTTTTGAGGTTTCCTCTTAGGCTGAGGTCCATCGTCCTGAGAGGGTTTCCTTTTTCTGGACATGCCCCACTTGTGGAGAAGGTTCCTATTCTCCGTGGCGGCTCTGTCAGTTATTTCCTTGACAAGGTCAGAAGGAAACAGGTGCTTTCCCCAGATGTTGGAGGAAATCAGCCTCCGGGGTTCGTGTTTCACGGTGGCACCGGCAAACACGAATTCACGACAGGCTCTTCGAGCCTTTATGAAGTGGTACAAGTCCTTCATTACTGTCAGTAAGTGGGATTTGGATAGTACCATGTAGTGATCTGGTACTCTAGTGTCACAGGCCATCACTTCCAGTTGGACTTGATGAGAAAGAGATGCCGCAAGCCTCTCCTTCGTGTCTTGTTCCCGGCGAAGGAGGTGATCGTTAAGCTTAGGGAGGTCTTCATTAAACTGACGTCCGGCGACGTCAGGATCGAGCCTTCCCACGACGAAAGTATGCTGAACATCTTTCCAGTGTCGAGCGTCAGGGGGGGTCACGATGGAGAAGGGTCTGCACTCCTCCAGTGCAGGGCAGGGTTTCCCTTCTTCCGCCGCTTTAAGGCATGCAGCTAAGGCCTTTTCCAAGAAAGGAAGAACCGCAGTGTCAGGTGCAACGTACGTAGGATGCTTCTTGCTCAAAGCCGGAAGCTTAGAGCAGGTAAAGCCCCTACTCTTAAATGCGGAGGCTAGCATAGCCTGGGCCTTTGTGAGATCGAACACTATCTCTTCTTTAGGTTCGGTCTCTTCCTTCGAGGCAGTTTCGGAACGAAGCCGGACGTAACAGTCCGGGTAGGCCTCAAAGCTTGGGAAGAACTCCACATCTTCCAACGGGACCGTGCCGATCTTGTCACTAACAAAGATCCTGCCGGTCGCAATAACCATATGCTCTGCATACCTCCACGGGTTGGCATGAGAGCAAGCGGGGAGATCCTTGACCGAAATCTTCTTCGGTTCTCTGGATCCAATCATCGACCTGATGGACTCCTGGTTCTCCTTCAGCCTGTCGTCCATGACGGCTCTAATCAGCCGGAT
This sequence comes from Palaemon carinicauda, assembly GCF_036898095.1. Lineage (NCBI taxonomy): Eukaryota > Metazoa > Arthropoda > Malacostraca > Decapoda > Palaemonidae > Palaemon > Palaemon carinicauda. The sequence continues at coordinate 29,539,130 of NC_090745.1, forward strand.
CAGTTCTTGGGTAGAAGAGGAAGGATCCGGAGTCGAGGAGGTAGACGGAATGGACATTTCCGTCGGTGTAGGAGTAGGAGGAGGGATGGACGAGGGAGCAGCTCCAAGCTCCGACTCGGTGTACTCCACCTTGTCTTCGTCCTCTTCGGCTCCTTGAGCCATAAGCGTCTTCTCCGTGTCTTCCGAGACGTCTGAGATCTGTTCATCATCCTCGGAATCTAAACGACACTCGTGCATGGACTGAGCCATGACCACATCAGGTTCCACCGTAATTTGGACAGTGGGGATTGCATCTTTTGGTACCACTGAGTCAGGGGAGGCCTTAGGGAACAACAGGGACCTCAGTTCTTCGGTGGCCAGGTACGGTCCAGTAGCATTTTTCTGAAAGCCACGCACCCACTTGCGCAGCTTTTCACGAGAAATGTCTCTAACCTCCGCTGAGGGAGGGTTATGGAAGGCCTCAACTAGGTGGGCCTGGCAGACCGTACAATCCAGTGGATTCCAAAACTTCAAATCCCCTTTCTTGTCTGCACAAGGGGCGTGAGTCCTGCAAGCCGTATGCCCGTAAAACTGCGGGCGTTTCACAGCGCAGAAGGCGAAGTCACACTTCATCTGCTCCTCCTGTGGAAGAAAGAGAAAATGAGTATGGGGGAGTCATAAGAATGGCTCTTAAACTAAGTTAATATTAATCATTAATTTTAACTTAAAGAAGGTGTGATGCATAGAGAATGAAAACAGTAAAGGAGAACATGCTCCATGCATCTCGCCCGGCTGGTTACCATAAGCGTGGTCCTTGGATAATCCAAATGACCGAGATCATTGGATATAGTTTCCTAGAATTCCCAGTATTTTGGAACTCCATGGAAAACCAAGGACAAGATTGGGATCGAATTCATTCAGTTCCCAGTTAAGAGCCAGAAGGCCTCATTAAAGGGTAACTGCTTCTGGCAACCAGCCGTGCTAAGATGCACATAGCATGCTGGAATTAGAAGAATGCAAAGAGACAGCATGATCACTAATAGAGCAGTACTAGGTACTGATCTTAATAGCAGAAGCAGCTTATCTGTATGCGATATAGGGCTATCCTAGTCTTATGATAGCTACAGTAAGGGGGTGCAAGTATTCTTGACGCCTCCGAGGCATCCGGCAAGCCGCCGGCATGCCGGAGCTCGCTCCAGCATAGATTCTGGCATTAGAACAGACAATTTTCAAAAGTCAGTTAAATACCAGGATGGCGGCCGCCGGCACAACGGCGGCACGCCGGCAGGAAGCGGCGGCTCCGGCAGTCGGAGGATGCCAGGTTGGTGACTGGGATAAGGATGGTAAAGGCAGTATCGGGTTGCCGGCAGTATATGCCGGCACTCCGGTGATCGACCGGCAAGCGGACGATTAGATAGGAGTAGGAGAGCCACCGGTAGTAGCCGGCGGCAGCCGGCAGTCCCTCGGTACACGGGGGGCTGGCGGCAAGGGTAGGGAAGTCACCAAGTAGGAGGCAGGTATTGCCGACAGTAGAGGCGGCAAGAGACCGGCACCCGGATAGATAGAGAGACAGGGGGAGGGAGGAAAGGGATGCAGGAAGTACCGTCAGGGTTCCAGACATCCCTCCCCCTCCCTGAGGGGGTGTACCCATGATAGAGGCAGGCTCTAACATCCATGAGCAGGGGTCACTAGGGACCGGGAGCTAGGTAGCCCAAGGGAGGGCTAGGGAACACCCAAGAGGGGGGGGGAGAGACTCCCATATGCAGAACTATACTAGTAACTAACCTTATAGGACACTATGAAGGTAAATGTACCAGAGTGGACTGCACAAGGAAGCTCGGGTAGCCCTACTCTTCCACCCTAAGGAGGAGTTGTAGGACAGGGGACAGATGAGTATAAACTAACCTAAGCATAGGCTAGGCTATACAAGAGATAGGTGGGGAGGGAGAAGAGAGAAGTCTTCCCAGGAAGGGTTTCTGTACCAGAGCGGCCACTAAGGGAAGGGAGGACACTCCCTAACCTAAGATCAGGCTGATCGGCTAAAACGGTGCAAGAGTACAGTTTCAGCATGGAACAGAGAAACCTTCCTAACCCGACCTAGAACAGGGCTAAAAGTCCTGAACTAGGCAAGGAAGAAGACATATCGCTATCGCAGGAAAGTCATAGACTATCCTAGCCATAGAGGTAGGCTAGCCTAACCTCACTCTCAGACGCAGCCCTAAAGGGGGTTCATTCCTATAGGGAGGACAGAGAGGCGATATATACTCTATTAGACAATTAATCCCTTTACTCAGAAAAGGGATCAAGGCTAAATAGAGGGAATGCCAAGGCAGGGGATGAAGGAAGCATATAGGGGTCCTAATATTAGGTTAGGCTAGAAAGAATCACTGACTAGCCTATCCCCTATATGGTCCCTGAAGGCGAAAACATTTGCATCACTGTCAAAAGTATTGTAAAATAATAATGCCACTATCTTCATAACTTAGTCTAGGATCACTAATAAATCATGCATGAACACTTGTATGTAGGCTCCTGGCCTGGGGGCTATAGTAGCCGACTGGTATGAGGTCAATCGATGACCGATAAAAAGCGTCTAAACACGATATAAAAGTTCCTAGCTATGAAGACTAAATAAACTAATGTATTCGATTAGTATATAATGCCGGAAGCGTTGTTGTGGCTAACTAAATAAGACATGCATAACAACAACGACGCCATAAAATGGCGGGTCCGGTAGAGGCACAGCTCTGCCACAAAACATCAATTATTTCGCAAAATAATATTTACTTTACGGCCAGAGCTTAATTAAACAATACTGGAACCTTGTACTCAACTTTCCAGAAGAAGGCGAGGCTGAAGGTAACGACATAGCGAAGATGCAAAGCGATAAAGATAACACAGGGAAAATCCGTCTAAGTAGGGCAGCTACTAAACAAAGGATGAAGACGGGCGTGACGTCATCAGAGCAATGGCGTCCGTTTGTTTACGTCTCGAGTATCAGTAGTAGCCACGAGTGAGATTAGCTGTGGAACGGCTCCCAGCTATTCTCAGTCCTTACACACCGAAGCATTAACTCTGTTCGGGGTGAAGATAGCTATGTGGCACGTTCAGACATGCGTGTCCCCTGTTGTATTACGATGTCTTAAAGGGAAACCTTTGAGATACTCGCTCCAGAAGTTAGAATTCTGTGATAACCTGTGGTTAAATTCTCTGGGAATATCTTAGTAGTCTTATACCCAAGGAAGCTACCAAACAGGAACCTTCCATCAGGACGCCATGGCTTGAGCCCAAAAATATATATATACATATATATATATATATATATATATATATATATATATATATATATATATATATATATATATATATATATATATATATATATATATATATAACGGATTTTGAGCGAAGCGAAAAATCTATTTTTGGGTGAGATAGCCATGGCGTCCTGATGGAAGGTTCCTTATTGGTAGCTTCCTTGGGTATATTAACTACTAAGATATTCCCAGAGAATTTAACCACAGGTTATCACAGAATTCTAACTTCTGGAGCGAGTATCCTAATGGTTTCCCTTTAAGACATCGTATATCAACAGGGGACGCATGTATTAACGCGCCACATAGCTATCTGCACCCCACATAGAGTTAAAACTTCGAAGTGTAGGAGCGGAGAATAGCTGGGGAGCCGTTCCACAGCTAGTCTCGTCCGTGGCTACTTTTGGTACTCGAAACGTAAACAAACGGGCGCCATTGCTAAATGACGTCACGTCCGTCCTCATCCTGATGCCAGTTGCTTGCCGATCACCATGATACAGCAGGACAGGGTGGGGCCTGAAAGGCTGGACAAAGTAGCAGGAAGGGTCCATCAAGACGCCATGGCTATCTCACCCAAAAATAGATTTTTCGCTTCGCTCAAAATCCGTTTTTTGGGCTCAAGCCATGGCGTCCTGATGGAAGAATACCAGAGAATCAATGTATCGATTTCCCCTTGTAGAGTAAGTGCCGAGGGCTTTGAATAGGGTAAGCATAGTGACCTCGATAGAGGTTCCGTGGGGATGAAACTTCCGGCCCCCCTTGGCAGAGAAGTCCCAACGGACCATGCTGAAGATCAAAGTGGTCATCGAAGGGCTACCCACCTTGCGGGGAGAACGTGAAGAACTCTGAGACAAGACAGAATGGTTGATATTCATATAGGAACATTCTCAATGACAGACAAGTGGTGGTTAGGCACTGTATTTTGTAGCAAGAGAACGATCTGGTCTCGAAGGTATAGCGCAAGTAAGTATTCAGTTAAGAATATTACATAGCATAGGTGAGTATATAATATGGATTGAACCTATTATTCTTCATCATTTTTTAAAGAAAAGGGGATAATGAAACTATGACAACCATGTATTTCATAGTATAAGTAGGAGCGGATTGAGACGCACAAGTAATAAAATAGAAATTTTATTTCACAATTGCCGAATATAGTAAATAAATGCAATAAGGGATGTAAAATCAATTTACAATAAATTATAATGTACATAGTAATGAAAGACTTTGCTCTTGAATCTGAAAGAAAATTTAAAATTATTAGAAGGCACAGGTTCCAGAGGAACGTCAGTCTTTAAAAAGGAAAAAAACACATCATGCTCTAGGCATGCGGCACTCATGTGGAGACTATGACATTTCACCTTGTAAAGAACAGTCTATGAAAAAACACTAAGTGTCTCTGAATTCACTACGTATCACACGAGGGTCTACATAAGCACCCGAAGAGTTAAAGTCCCAAGTAACTCACTGTTCTATGCAGAGTTAGGTGCAGGTTTCATAATACTACCTGCGGCTACCACGAAATGTTTGACTTCATGCACTTGTTTCGCGTAATGCTTGAAGAAAACACGCGAGGATTTCCAGCCTGTGAAACTCTTGAGGCTTTCGAAATTCATGCTCTGGAAAAAATTCAGAGACGATGCGACTTTTCTAGGATCATGACCTGCGGGTGTACTGTCAGGATCCGCTCTGCGAATGAAGTAGGTGATTTTCGCTCTTAGTTGTTTCAGTGACAGGTCGCTACCCGATGTTTCTCCTTTGAAGAGTTGGCCTCCACCAAAGTCAGAAGTTCTACGAAGATAGACCTTGAGGCTCTCTACTGGACATAGAGAGGCATCTTCTTTCAGGGGGCAGATTCTCCAAGGGCCCCATCTTTTGGTGGGTAGTTCGTTTTTAGCAAGAAACGTCGGATCCGGGAAGAGGGTAAGGTCTCCTGAGTCTGTAAACGGGATGTGACCCTCGTCTCTTGATAATGCCACTATTTCGCTGACTCGGGCTCCTGAGGCAAGAGCAAAAAGAAATATAACTTTTTGAGTCAGATCTTTGAGAGAGCACGAATCGTCGTCCAAGTTGGAGGCAAAATGGAGCACCTTGTCCAGGGACCAGGAGATAGGTTTTGGTGGGGGTGCTGGGCGTAGACGAGCGCATGCCTTCGGCAGTTTATTGAAGATGTTGCTGGACAGATCAATCTGGAAGGCGTACAGTAGTGGTCTAGTCAAGGCCGATTTGCAGGTAGAAATCGTGTTGGCTGCTAAGCCCAGTCCATGAAGGTGAATGAAGAAGGACATGCAAAAATCAATGGTGATTTCCGTAGGATCTTTTGCCTTGACGAATGAGACCCACTTTCTCCAGGATGATTCGTATTGCCGTCGTGTGGATTCGGTCTTGTATTCCTCGAGGAAGTCTAGACTTTTCTTCGAGATCCCAAACCTCTTCTTCGCGGCTAGGGAGAGAAAATCATGAGATAAAGGTACCTGACTTTCGATGATGAAGCGAAGACAGTCGACTTCTGTACTTGCTGGGAGAGAACTGGGCCCGGGAGAGGGATCAGCGTGGGCTGTAGCTCCAGGACTAGGGGGTACCAGTTGCTCCGGGCCGCTTGGGAGCCACTAGGGCCGCTGTCCCTTTGAAGGTTCTCAGTTTGGAGAGGACTTTCAGCAGAAGGTTGGTGGGAGGAAACAGGTAGATCCTGGACCATCTGTTCCAATCCAGTGACATGGCGTCCACTGCTTTTGCCTTGGGACTTGGTGAGAGATGAAGGAGAAGGATCTTGCATCTAGAGACCATTCCGACTCTATCGGGCTTGTCCGAGTTAGAGCGTCCGCTGTCACGTTGCGGAATCCTTGTAGATGAACTGCAGACAGGTGCCATTTCTTCTTCTCTGCCAGACGGAAGATTGGGAGAAGCACCTGATTTATCTGGGGCGATCTTGAGCCTTGGCGATTGAGACATCAGACTACCACCGAGTTGTCCAGGGTTAGACGAATGTGGATCGAGGAAGGCGGGGAGAGTTTCTTCAGAGTTAGAAGGACCGCCATGGCCTCCAAGATGTTGATGTGAAACGTCTTGAATAGGGGAGACCATGTTCCTTGAGCCTGTTTTTGGTGGGAGTGACCTCCCCAACCCTCCAGCGAAGCGTCCGTGTGGATGTTGAGTGATGGAGGTGGGTGTTTTAGAGGGATGGACCTTTTCAGGGCTTTTGCTTCCGACCACGGCTTTAGGAGTAACCGAAGTCTGTTTGGGAGCCGTCTCTTGAGGTCTCTTCGAGCGATGGATGCGGAACGTCTCCAGGCTGCCGCGGCATCCTTTAGCTGTGCACGCAGCACTGAGTTTGTCACTGAGGCGAACTGTAGAGAGCCTAGAACTCGTTCCTGCTGACATCTTGAGCTCCATTTGGATTTCAGCAGTTTTTTGACAGACCCTGCTATTTCCTTCCTTTTCTTCTGGGGAATGGAAAGGCGGTGTGACTGAAGATTCCACTGGATTCCTAACCATTGGAACTTCTGAGCTGGAGAGAGGCGGGATTTCTTTCTGTTTATCTTGAATCCCAGGTGTTCCAGAAACTGGGTGACTTTGTTGCAGGATCTTAGACAATCTTCGGGCGATGGAGCCCAGACCAGCCAGTCGTCGAGGTAGGCCATCACGTGGACGCCGCGGAGGCGGAGCTGTTGAACGATGGCGTCTGCCAGCTTTGTGAAGATCCGTGGGGCCACATTGAGGCCGAAGGGCATGGCCCTGAAAGCGTAGCTTTTCCTTTGGAGTCGAAATCCTAGGTAGGAGGAAGCGTGGTGGTTCATTGGAACGTGCCAGTAGGCATCCGCCAGGTCTATGGAGACCGTGTAGGAACCTTGAGGCAGAAGGGTCCTTATCTGATGAAGAGTCAGCATCTTGAACTTGTTGTTCGCTATGAACTTGTTGAGGGGGGATAAGTCTAGAATGACTCTGAGTTTGTCAGAGTCCTTCTTGGGGACGCAAAACAGTCTCCCTTGGAACCTGGTTGACTTTACCCTCCTTATCACCTTCTTGTTCAAGAGTTCTAGGACATATTCTTCCAGAAGGGGGGTTGACTGTTGGAAGAACTGCTGGAAGGTTGGGGGTGGTTGAGTCCAGCTCCAGCCTAGACCCTTCTTGACGATGCTGTGTGCCCAGGGATCGAAGGTCCAACGATCTTGGAATTGGCGGAGTCTTCCTCCCACCGGAAGCACTTCATTGCTTCTGGTTTCCCGAGGGTTTACTACCTCGGCCGCTAGCTCCCTTTCCTCCTCTGCCTCTGGAGGGACGGCGAGATGCGTCTCTGCCTGCACCTCTGTTTGAGCCTCTACCTTTGGGACGAAAGGTAGTTGACTGTTGCTCAAAAGCAGGGGTGAAAACCGGCGACTGTGACAAGACCAGTTGGGTGACCAGCTGAAAGGATAGCTGTGGCTGAGCTGCCACTTGGGGAGTAGCGGATCCCGGAAACTGCCGTCTCTGTTGACGTTGCTGGGGTTTCGGTTTTGTGGGTTTCCTCTTAGGTTGAGGGCCGTCGTCCTGAGAGGATTTCCTTTTCTTCGACATGCCCCACTTGTGGAGAAGGTTCCTGTTCTCCGTGGCGGCCTTGTCGGTGATCTCTTTCACAAGGGAGGAGGGAAAGAGGTGCTTACCCCAGATATTGGAGGAAATCAGCCTCCGGGGTTCGTGTCTCACTGTAGCACTGGAGAACACGAATTCACGACAGGCTCTACGAGCCTTCGTGAAGCTGTACAGATCCTTTACTGCAGTCGCCAAATGTGTTTTGGCGAGAACCATGTAGTAGTCAGGGACCCTAGTGTCACCGGCCATGACTTCGAGCTGTACTTGGAGGGACATGGATGCGGCGAGCCTTTCCTTCATATGTTCCCGACGAAGGAGATGGTCATTAAGTTTTGGGAGGTCTTCGTTAAACTGACGGCCAGCGACGTCAGGTTCTAGTTTTCCCACCACAAATGTTGACTGGACATCTTTCCAGTGTCTAACATCAGGGGGAGTAGTCAGGGAGAAGGGTCTGCACTCCTCCAGTGCAGGGCAAGGTTTTCCTTCTTCCACTGCCTTATGCACCGCATTGAAGGCCTTTTCCAAGAAGGGGAGGGTCGCATCGTCTGGTGCGACGTAGGTAGGGTGCTTCTTGCTAAGTGCCTGAAGTTTCGAGCAGGTGAAGCCCCTACTTTTCACTGTATTGGCCAGCATAGCCTGGGCCTTCGAGAGATCGAACACTATAACCTCCTTCGGTTCGGTCTCTTCTTTAGAGGCAGATTCAGATCGAAGTCGGACGTAACAGTCCGGGTAAGCCTCAAAGTTTGGGAAGAATTCCACTTCTTCCAGCGCAATCGAGCCGATCTTTTCGCTTATGAAGATCTTGCCCGTCGTAATTGGCATGTGCTCGGCATACCTCCAGGGGTTGGTATCTGAGCATGCGGGGAGGTCCTTAACCGAAATCCTTTTCGGCTGCTTCGAACTTCCCATGTTGGACCTGAAGAACTCATGCGTCTCGCGGAGTTTCTTATCCATGAGAGCCTCAAGCATTTTGAAGATCTCCTGGGTGTTGGATGGGGTGGGATCCGGGGTAGCAGATGTAGACAGGAGTGATACGTCCGTCAGTGTAGGAGTCGGTGTGGGGGTGGAAGGTGGAGCGACCTCCTGCTCAGACTCAGGGTATTCCACCTGGTCTTCCTCATAGTCCAGTTCGTCGCCCATGAGGTTCCTCTCCGTGTTCTCCGACACTTCCGACATACGTTCCGCGTTGTCGGCATCCAAACGGCACTCGTGCATGGACTGAGCTATGACTACATCCGGTTCCACCGTTATCTGGACGGTGGGGATCTGATCCTTGGGGACCACTGAGTCTGGGGATGCCTTCAGGAAAAGCAAGGCCCTCAAGTCTTCGGTGGCAAGGTATGGTCCGGTGGCGTTCTTCTGGAAGCCACGCACCCACTTGCGTAGCTTCTCTCGAGAAGAGTCCCTAACCTCCGCTGAAGGAGGATTGTCGAACGCTTCGACCAGGCGGTCCTTGCAGACTGTACAGTGCTGCGGGTCCCAAAACTTCAGATCGCCTTTCTTGTTGGCGCAAGGGGCGTGGGTCCTACACGCCGTGTGCCCGTAGAAGTGCGGGCGCTTCACTCCACAGAAGTTGTGGTCACATTTCACGTACTCCTCCTGTAAGAGAAAGAGAACATGAGTATATGGAAGTCATACAAATGACTTATATTGCTCTAAAGTTAAAAATTAAGAAGTTAACTTTAACTTAATCTTAAATAATTAATAACATTGTAATGTTAGAGAGTGGAGCGGGAAATGAAGTAGATAGACACATACTCCGTGTATCTCGCCCGGCTGGTTACCGTAACCTTATCAATAGGCAATTTGTTTGTGGCCGAGGACACAAGACAGAATTCTTCATAGATCGCCAGGGAGGCAGAAGGTAATTCTACCAGTAATTGCCTAAGATGTAAATCTGGGACTAAGACCACTCAGGCCATTAATATGGGGGGGGGGGGGGTAGAAGACCCCATAGGGCAACGGTTTCCGGCAACCAGCCGTGCTAAGATACACACAGCATGCTGGAAAATTGTGATATGCAAGAAGACAGCACGGCTATTAATAGAACGGTAAGACAATACCTATCTATTTGGGTAGCCAAGCCATCTGGTTGCAGTGTAGGGCTATCAGCATGGTGTTGATAGCTGGGAGAAGGGGTGCAAGTCTCTTGGCGTCTCCGGAAGGCGCTGGCAGACCGGCGGCACGTCGGAGGCCGCTCCAGCAGAGTTTCTGGCATTAGTGAAGACACATAGAGAAGTCAGGAGTAATGCCAGGATGGCGGCCGCCGGCACAGCGGTGGCACGCCGGCGGGAGGTGGCGGCTCTGGCAGCCAAAGGCTGCCGGCTTGGTGACAGGGTCATAGGATAGGGAAAGTGGATATAGCATATCCGGACCGCCGGCAATGGATGCCGGCACGCCGGGGGCCGGCCCAATGGACGGACGACCGAAGCTAGGAGGTATAAGGGTAGGCCATCGGCTGTACACCGACGGGAGGCGGCAGCCCTCCGGCACACGGAGGACTGTCGGCCAGGGGGGAACAAGGAATGTGTCACCAAGGGGGGGGGGGGGGGCGGTATCGTCGGCAGTAGAGGCGGCAAGGGACCAGCACCAGGACAGGAAAAGAGACAGAAGGAGGGATGGAGGGGTAAGGATACGAACCCCATAGCATCCCACCTGAATGGGTGTACCCATGATAGAGGCTAGCCCTATCACCCAATGGCAGGGGGCCGGCAGGCGGCCGGGTGCCAGAGTAGCCCAAGGGAGGGCTAGGGAACACCCAAGAGGGGGGAGAACCCCTGCGGACAAAACGCATCCAGTGGCTAACCCCATAGGACACTATGAAGGGTATATGTACCAGAGCGGACTGCACACAGGGACTCAAGATAGCCCTGTCACTCCACCCTAAGGAGGAGTTGTAGGACAGGGGACAGATGGGTATAGGCTAACCTAAGTATAGGCTAGGCCATACAAGGGATAGGTGGGGAGGGGAGAAGAAGCAGGGTCTTCCATAGGGGAGGCTCTGTACCAAAGCGGCCACCAAGGAAGGGAGGACGCTCCCTAGCCTAAGGTAGGCAGCCTGGCTGAGAACGGTGCATGGGTACCGTTTCAAGCAAGGCACAGAACTAGCTCCCCCCGAGGCCTAACCTAGAGCAGGGATGTTACACCCTAAGCTAGGAAGGCTGGAAGACGTATCGCAATTGCAAGGAAGGTCAGGTAACCTAACCTCAGCAATTGAGGAAGGACAGGCCGTTCCTCATTCTCGGACGCAACCCTAAGGGGGGATCATTCCCTTAGGGAGGACAGAGAAGCGATAGGTACTCTGGTATGGACTTGATCCCCTTACGTGGTAGGGGGAGCAAGGCTACGCAGAGGGAATGCCCTAAGGCAGGGGGTGAAGGGAGCATATAGGGGTCCTACATTTAGGTTAGGTTAGAAAGGCACACTATCAAACCTATCCCCTATATGGTCCCTGAAGGCGAAAAAAACTTGCATCACAGTAAACAGTATCATAAATTAATGCCACTATCTTCATAACTTAACCTAGGATCACTGGAATATATCATGCATGAACACTGGTGATAGGCGCTCTGGCCTAGGGGCTAAGCTAGCGAATTAGTATGGGGTCAGGCGATGACCGATAAAAAAGCGTCAAAACACGATATATGAAGTTCCTAGCTATGAAGACTAAATAACTAATAGTATCAATTAGTTAAAAGGCCGGAATAAGCTGTTCAGGCTAGCTAAATAACGCATGCAGGGTAACAGCGACGCCATAAAATGGCGTGTCCGGTAGTAGCACAGCTCTGCCAGAAAACATAAAATATCTCGAAAAGTAAAAGTTACTTTACGGTCAGAGCTTATTTAAACAATACTGGGACCTGGTACTCAACTTTCCAGAAGAAGGCGAGGCCGAAGGTAGCGACATAACGAAGATGCAAGCCGATGAAAATAGCACAAGGGAAAATCCGTCTTAGCAAGGCAAGCTACTAGAAGAAGGATGAGGACGGACGTGACGTCATTTAGCAATGGCGCCCGTTTGTTTACGTTTTGAGTACCAAAAGTAGCCACGGACGAGTATAGCTGTGGAACGGCTCCCCAGCTATTCTCCGCCCCTCCACATCGAAGTGTTAACTCTATGTGGGGTGCAGATAGCTATGTGGCGCGTTAATACATGCGTTCCCTGTCGATATACGATGTCTTAAAGGGAAACCTTTAGGATACTCGCTCCAGAAGTTAGAATTCTGTGATAACCTGTGGTTAAATTCTCTGGAAATATCTTAGTAGTTATATACCCAAAGAAGCTACCAATAAGGAACCTTCCATCAGGACGCCATGGCTTGAGCCCAAAAAAAAAAATATATATATATATATATATATATATATATATATATATATATATATATATATATATATATAAATGGCAACTTTGCTCTAACTTACTTGTATTCAGGTCTTCCAGGTAACCCTCGTGGATCAATGAAAGCTCTCTCAACCATCATTAACTGGTCATTGACTTTGCGTACCTGTAGTGGACTACGAAAAAAAATTAAATTAAAAAATGGGTATTCAATACAGTACAGACTAAAATAAAATAAATTTCAAATTCACCCTTTCACCAGAGTAAACAATTAAGTTTTAAGAGGATATGAAAATTAAACTTGAGTGAAGTAATACAAAATTAAAATTCAATTGCATTCTAATATTACACTTCGCAACCGTCGACACTAAACTTTTAGTGCGCATTTTAATCAATCTTCAGGGGTGTTCTAACTTTGAATGTGAACAAAAACATCGTAATTTAGCAAGATGGATTGATAAATGTATGAATTCTCTGTATAACCTGGCACTAGAGTCTGTGAGGCTAACCCTGGCTCCAAAGTGTAACTAGGGTTCAACCCTCCAGTTACAATGTAGTAAAAAAAAAAAAGAGAGGTTGGGCAATAAAATGAGGTTGGACAGTAAAAAGGAAGAAAAAGGTAGGAATACAGTGGATATGAGTAGTAGGACGTAAAGTGCAGCTAGAGGCCGAAGGAATGCAGTAATGACACTCGCGCAATTCCCACAGTGCACTGCAGGAATTCTAAACACTGGCTGCACACTGACAAGGCTAAATGACAACAATTTTTAATCAAGAAATAATTTACATATCAAACAAAACTCAAGACCATACATAGAGCAATGAGCTGTAATTCTACCATCCAACTTATAACATACAGTACTCACTTTTCCAAGTCAATACTTTTTAATTCTTCGGTAAAACTCAACACAGTTTCCTTAAAATCTGCAACTGCTTTTTTGAAGAATTCTGAAATGTAAATTATTTAAAATTTAAAAACAACATGAATACATAAGTATAAATAATATCTCTATGGCCTAAAACATTAACCAAAACACAAATGACAACAACTCAGGTATTAGTTTTCCAAAATAATTTGACCTTGAATTATGCTTGTAATAATCATGTATACTAGTGAATAATTTTGAACTAAAATAATAAAATAGTTTATTTCTAATAATAGTGATTATGAAGAAATCCAAACGCTGTATTAATACTCTAATATACTATGTGCATCTCGATATGTACGTCATATACCCATTACACACAAAAGAATAGTTAAAACCATATTCCATGACAAATTGCCAATTCTATACTCACCTGATGTTCTTATTTCTACTTCTCCAGAAACCCAGTTACCAGCAAAATTTTAAAATTTTCTCAATTTCTTTAGCTTCGATAATTACAGGCCATTAACAAGGGAAAGTGTGTATTAGGTTGACCAAGGCACCAGCCACATATTGAGATACTACTGTTAGTGTTATTGAGCTTTTGACTGGCGATATAAAACTATATTGGATCCCTCAATGGTCACTGTTCATTTTCCCTTTGCCTGAATATATGCTGTATAGTCTTGCATATTCACTTTTCTCATACACATGACAACACTAAGCTAACCAAACCATTTTTCTTCACTCAACTGTTTAATTACTTCAAATTATTCAGTAGCTACTTCCCACTTAGTAAGGGTATAAGAGACTTTAGCTATGATATGTAGCTCTTCCATGAGGAGGACACTCCAGTATAGTGTTCTCTGGTCTTAAGAGTTGTTCCATAGCCTATATCATACTCCAGTTTTCTCTTCTCTTATTTTTTTAAATGATGTGTTGGACAATCTTGATAGAAAGGTCATGGAGGACTGGTAGTTTTTTTATGGAATGATCATGGATGCCTGGTGGTTTCTTTAAATAGGGGTCATAGAGGCCTGGTGGGTTCTTTATAGAAGTGTCGTGGAATCATGATTGTTTCCTAAGAAGAGAAGGGTCATGGAGGCCTGGTGGTTTCTTATGAAAAAAAGGGCCATATAAGCCTGGTGGTTTCCTAAGAAGAGAAGGGTCATGGAGAACTGATGGTTTCTTTATATAGGGGTCATAGAGGACTGGTTGTTTCTAAATGGAAGGGTCATGGAGGCCTGGTGATTTCTTTATAAAACTCATGGAAGAATGATGGTTTCCTGAAAAGAAAAGGGTCATGGAAAACTGGTGGTTTCCTAAGAAGAGAAAGGTTGTGGAGACTTGATGTTTTCCTAAGATGATAGGAGTCATGGAGGACTGGTGTTTCTTTATATAAGGGTCATAGAGGACTGGTGGTTTCTTTATAGAATGGTCATGGAGGTCTGGTGGTTTTTTGATAGAAGGGTCATGAAGGACTGGTGGTTTCTTAATAGAAGGGTCACGCAAACCAGGAGGCTTCCTAGGAAGAAAAGGGTTATGGAGGACTGTCAATTCTTTATAAATGGGTCATGGAGACCTGGTGGTTTCCTAAAAAAAGAGGGTCATAGAGGCCTGGTGGTTATAAAGAGAAGGATGATGGAGGCCTGGTGGTTTCCTAAGAGGAAAAGGGTCATGGAGGCCTGGTGGTTTCCTAAGAAGAAAAGGGTCATGGAGGCCTGGTGGTTTCCTAAAACGAGAAGGGTTATGGAGGCCTGGTGGTTTCCTAAAATGAGAAGGGTCATGGATGCCTGGTGGTTTCCTAAAATGAGAAGGGTCATGGAGGCCTGGTGGTTTCCTAAGAAGAAAAGGTCATGGAGGCCTGGTGGTTTCCTAAGAAGAGAAGGTCATGGAGGCCTGGTGGTTTCCTAAGAAGAGAAGGTCATGGAGGCCTGGTGGTTTCCTAAGAAGAAAAGGGTCATGGAGGCCTGGTGGTTTCCTAAAACGAGAAGGGTCATGGAGGCCTGGTGGTTTCCAAAAATGAGAAGGGTCATGGACGCCTAGTGGTTTCCTAAAATGAGAAGGGTCATGGAGGCCTGGTGGTTTCCTAAGAAGAAAAGGTCATGGAGGCCTGGTGGTTTCCTAAGAAGAGAAGGTCATGGAGGCCTGGTGGTTTCCTAAGAAGAAAAGGTCATGGAGGCCTAGTGGTTTCCTAAGAAGAGTAGAGTCATGGAGGCCTGGTGTTTTCCTAAAAAGTGAAGGGTCATGGAGGCCTGGTGATTTCTTTAGAAGAGAAGGGTCATAGAGACCTGGTAGTTACCCAAAAAGACAAGGATCATGGAAGCCTGGTGGTTTCTTAAGAACGGAAGGGTCAGGGAGGCCTGGTGGTTTCATAAGAAGAGAAGGGTCATGGAGACCTGGTGATTTCATAAGAAGAGAAGGTCATGGAGGCCTGGTAGTTTCCTAAGAAGAGAAGGTCATGGAGGCCTGGTGGTTTCTTAAGAAGAGAAGGTCAGAAGAGAAGGTCATGGAGGCCTGGTGGTTTCCTAAGAAGAGAAGGGTCACAAGGGCCTGGTGGTTTCCTAAAAAGAGAAGAGGTATGGAGGCCTGGTGGTTTCCTAAGAAGTGAAGGGTCATGGAGGCCTGGTGATTTCTTTAGAAGAGAAGGGTCATGGAGGCCTGGTAGTTACCCAAAAAGAGACGGATCATGGAAGTCTGGTGGTTTCTTAAGAAGGGAAGGGTCATGGAAGCATGGTTGTTTCCTAAAAAGAAAAGGGTCATGGAAGCATGCTTGTTTCCTAAAAAGAAAAGGGTCAGGGAGGCCTGGTGGTTTCCTAAGAAGAGAAGGGTCATGGAGACCTGGTGGTTTCCTGAGAAGAGAACGATCACGGAGAACTGGTGGTTTCCTAAGAAGAGAAGGGTCATGGAGAACTGGTGGTTTCCTGAGAAGAGAAGGGTCATGGAGAACTGGTGGTTTCCTAAGAAGAGAAGGGTCATGGAGAACTGGTGGTTTCCTAAGAAGAGAAGGGTCATGGAGGCCTGGTGGTTTCCTAAGAAGAGAGGGGTCATGGAGGCCTGGTGGTTTCCTAAGAAGAGAAGGGTCATGGATACCTGGTGGTTTCCTGAAAATAGAAGGGTCATGGAGACCTGGGCGTTTTCCTAAGAAGAGAAGGGTCATGGAGGCCTGGTGGTTTCTTAAGAAGAGAAGAGTCATGGAGGCCTGATGGTTTCCTGAGAAGGGTCATGGAGATCTGGTGGTTTCTTAAGAAGAGTCATTGAGGCCTGATGGTTTCCTGAGAAGGGTCATGGAGGTATGGTGGTATCTTAAGAAGAGAAGAGTCATGGAGACCTGGTGGTTTCCTGAAAATAGAAGGGTCACGGAGGCCTGGGGGTTTTTCTAAGAAGAGAAGGGTCATGGAGGCCTGGTGGTTTCTTAAGAAGAGAAGAGCCATGGAGGCCTGAGGGTTTTCCTAAGAAGAAAAGGGTCATGGAGGCCTAGTGGTTTCTTAAGAAGAGAGGAGTCAAGGAGACCTGGTGGTTTCCTGAAAAGGGAAGGGTCATGGATGCCTGATGGTTTCCTGAGAAGGGTCATGGAGGCCTGGTGGTTTCCCAAGAAGAAAAGGATCATGAAGTCCTGTTGGTTTCCCAAGAAGAGAAAGATCATGGTGTCCTGGTGGTTTCCCCAAAAAAGAAGGATCATGGAAGCCTGGTGATTTCTTAAGAAGAGAAGGATCATTGAAGCCTGGTGGTTTCGTAACAAGAGAAGAGTCATGGAGACCTGGGGAATTCCTAAGAGGAGGATGATCACGGGGGCCTTGTGGTTTCCTAGGAAGACAAAAATCATGGAAGTCTGGTGGATTCCTAAGAAAAAAAGGGTCACGTAGGCCTGGTGGTTCTCTACGGAGATGAAGGGTTATGGAGGGCAGGTGGTTTCCCAAGAAGAGAAGGATCATAGAGGCCTGGTGGTTTCCCAAGAAGAGAAGGGTTATGGAGGCCTGGTGGTTTCCCAAGAAGAGAAGGGTCAATCATGGAGGTCTGGTGGATTCCTAAGAAAAAAAGGGTCACGGAGGACTGGTGGTTCTCTACGGAGATGAAGGGTTATGGAGGTCAGGTGGTTTCCCAAGAGGAGAAGGATCATAGAGGCCTGGTGGTTTCCCAAGAAGAGAAGGGTCAATCATGGAGGTCTGGTGGATTCCTAAGAAAAAAAGGGTCACGGAGGACTGGTGGTTCTCTACGGAGATGAAGGGTTATGGAGGTCAGGTGGTTTCCCAAGAAGAGAAGGATCATAGAGGCCTGGTGGTTTCCCAAGAAGAGAAGGGTTGTGGAGGCCTGGTGGTTTCCCAAGAAGAGAAGGGTCAATCATGGAGGTCTGGTGGATTCCTAAGAAAAAAAGGGTCACGGAGGACTGGTGGTTCTCTACGGAGATGAAGGGTTATGGAGGTCAGGTGGTTTCCCAAGAGGAGAAGGATCATAGAGGCCTGGTGGTTTCCCAAGAAGAGAAGGGTCAATCATGGAGGTCTGGTGGATTCCTAAGAAAAAAAGGGTCACGGAGGACTGGTGGTTCTCTACGGAGATGAAGGGTTATGGAGGACAGGTGGTTTCCCAAGAGGAGAAGGATCATAGAGGCCTGGTGGTTTCCCAAGAAGAGAAGGGTCAATCATGGAGGTCTGGTGGATTCCTAAGAAAAAAAGGGTCACGGAGGACTGGTGGTTCTCTACGGAGATGAAGGGTTATGGAGGTCAGGTGGTTTCCCAAGAAGAGAAGGATCATAGAGGCCTGGTGGTTTCCCAAGAAGAGAAGGGTTATGGAGGCCTGGTGGTTTCCCAAGAAGAGAAGGGTCAATCATGGAGGTCTGGTGGATTCCTAAGAAAAAAAGGGTCACGGAGGACTGGTGGTTCTCTACGGAGATGAAGGGTTATGGAGGTCAGGTGGTTTCCCAAGAAGAGAAGGATCATAGAGGCCTGGTGGTTTCCCAAGAAGAGAAGGGTCAATCATGGAGGTCTGGTGGATTCCTAAGAAAAAAAGGGTCACGGAGGACTGGTGGTTCTCTACGGAGATGAAGGGTTATGGAGGTCAGGTGGTTTCCCAAGAGGAGAAGGATCATAGAGGCCAGGTGGTTTCCCAAGAAGAGAAGGGTCAATCATGGAGGTCTGGTGGATTCCTAAGAAAAAAAGGGTCACGGAGGACTGGTGGTTCTCTACGGAGATGAAGGGTTATGGAGGTCAGGTGGTTTCCCAAGAAGAGAAGGATCATAGAGGCCTGGTGGTTTCCCAAGAAGAGAAGGGTTATGGAGGCCTGGTGGTTTCCCAAGAAGAGAAGGGTCAATCATGGAGGTCTGGTGGATTCCTAAGAAAAAAAGGGTCACGGAGGACTGGTGGTTCTCTACGGAGATGAAGGGTTATGGAGGTCAGGTGGTTTCCCAAGAGGAGAAGGATCATAGAGGCCTGGTGGTTTCCCAAGAAGAGAAGGGTCAATCATGGAGGTCTGGTGGATTCCTAAGAAAAAAAGGGTCACGGAGGACTGGTGGTTCTCTACGGAGATGAAGGGTTATGGAGGTCAGGTGGTTTCCCAAGAAGAGAAGGATCATAGAGGCCTGGTGGTTTCCCAAGAAGAGAAGGGTTATGGAGGCCTGGTGGTTTCCCAAGAAGAGAAGGGTCAATCATGGAGGTCTGGTGGATACCTAAGAAAAAAAGGGTCACGGAGGACTGGTGGTTCTCTACGGAGATGAAGGGTTATGGAGGTCAGGTGGTTTCCCAAGAGGAGAAGGATCATAGAGGCCTGGTGGTTTCCCAAGAAGAGAAGGATCATAGAGGCCTGGTGGTTTCCCAAAAACAGAAGGGTTATGGAGGCCTGATGGTTTCCCAAGAAGAGAAGGGTCAATCATGGAGGTCTGGTGGATTCCTAAGAAAAAAAGGGTCACGGAGGACTGGTGGTTCTCTACGGAGATGAAGGGTTATGGAGGTCAGGTGGTTTCCCAAGAGGAGAAGGATCATAGAGGCCTGGTGGTTTCCCAAGAAGAGAAGGGTCAATCATGGAGGTCTGGTGGATTCCCAAGAAAAAAAGGGTCACGGAGGACTGGTGGTTCTCTACGGAGATGAAGGGTTATGGAGGGCAGGTGGTTTCCCAAGAAGAGAAGGATCATAGAGGCCTGGTGGTTTCCCAAGAAGAGAAGGGTTATGGAGGCCTGGTGGTTTCCCAAGAAGAGAAGGGTCAATCATGGAGGTCTGGTGGATTCCTAAGAAAAAAAGGGTCACGGAGGACTGGTGGTTCTCTACGGAGATGAAGGGTTATGGAGGTCAGGTGGTTTCCCAAGAGGAGAAGGATCATAGAGGCCTGGTGGTTTCCCAAGAAGAGAAGGATCATAGAGGCCTGGTGGTTTCCAAAAAAGAGAAGGGTTATGGAGGCCTGGTGGTTTCCCAAGAAGAGAAGGGTCAATCATGGAGGTCTGGTAGATTCCCAAGAAAAAAAAGGTCACGGAGGACTGGTGGTTCTCTACGGAGATGAAGGGTTATGGAGGTCAGGTGGTTTCCCAAGAGGAGAAGGATCATAGAGGCCTTGTGGTTTCCCAAGAAGAGAAGGATCATAGATGCCTGGTGGTTTCCAAAAAAGAGAAGGGTTATGGAGGCCTGGTGGTTTCCCAAGAAGAGAAGGGTCAATCATGGAGGTCTGGTAGATTCCCAAGAAAAAAAGGGTCACGGAGGACTGGTGGTTCTCTACGGAGATGAAGGGTTATGGAGGTCAGGTGGTTTCCCAAGAGGAGAAGGATCATAGAGGCCTGGTGGTTTCCCAAGAAGAGAAGGATCATAGAGGCCTGGTGGTTTCCAAAAAAGAGAAGGGTTATGGAGGCCTGGTGGTTTCCCAAGAAGAGAAGGGTCAATCATGGAGGTCTGGTAGATTCCCAAGAAAAAAAGGGTCACGGAGGACTGGTGGTTCTCTACGGAGATGAAGGGTTATGGAGGTCAGGTGGTTTCCCAAGAGGAGAAGGATCATAGAGGCCTGGTGGTTTCCCAGGAAGAGAAGGATCATAGAGGCCTGGTGGTTTCCAAAAAAGAGAAGGGTTATGGAGGCCTGGTGGTTTCCCAAGAAGAGAAGGGTCAATCATGGAGGTCTGGTAGATTCCCAAGAAAAAAAGGGTCATGGAGGACTGGTGGTTCTCTACGGAGATGAAGGGTTATGGAGGTCAGGTGGTTTCCAAAGAAGAGAAGGATCATAGAGGCCTGGTGGTTTCCCAAGAAGAGAAGGGTCATGGAGGCCTGGTGGTTTCCCAAAAAGAGAAGGGTCCTGGATGCCTGGTGGTTTCCTAAGAAAAGAATCATGGAGTCCAGGTGGTTTCCTAAGTAGAGAAGGTTCATGGAGTCCTGGTGGTGTCCTAAGAAGAAAAGGATCATAGTCATGGTTGTTTCCTAAGAAGAGGAAGGTCATGGAGGCCTAGTGTTTCCTAAGAAGAGAAAGGTCATGGAAGCCTGGTGGTTTCCTAAGAACAAAAGGGTCTTGGAGGCCTAGTGGTTTCCTAAGAAGAAAAGGGTCATGAAAGGACTAGTGGTTTCCTAAGAAGAGAAGGGTCATGGACGACTGATGGTTTCCTAAAACAAGAAGGGTCATGGATGCCTGGTGGTTTCCTAAGAAGAGAAGGGTCATGGAGGCCTAGTGGTTTCCTAAGAAGAGAAGGGTCATGGAGGACTGGTGGTTTCCTGCGAAGAGAATAGTCATGGAGGACAAGTGGTTTCCTGAGAAGATTTTGGTCATGGAGTCCTGGTGGCTCCCTAAGAAAAGAAGGGTCATGAAGGGAAAGTGGTGTCCTAAAAAGAGAAGGATCATGGACGCCTAGTGGTTTCCTAAGAAGAAAAAGGTCATGGGAGACTAGTGGTTTCCTGAGAAGTGATTGGTTATGAAGTCCTGGTGGCTCCCTATAAGATGAAGGGTCATGGAGTCATGGTGGTTTCCTAAGAAGAAAAGGATCATGGATGCTTATTGGTTTCCTATGAAGAAAAAGGTCAAGGAAGAATGATAGTTTCTTGAGAAGAGATTAGTCATGGAGTCCTGGTGGGTCCCTAATGAAAAGAAGGGTCATGGAGGCATGGTAGTTTCGTAAGAAGAGAAGGATAATGGATGCCTCGTGGTTTCCTAAGAAGAAAAACGTCCTGGAGGACTAGTGGTTTCTTAAGAATAGAAGGGTCATGGAAGTCTGGTGATTTGTTAGGAGAAGGGCCGTGGATGCGGGTGGTTTCTTAATAGAAGTCGTATATACGTGGTGGATTCTTAATAGAAGGGTCGTGGATGCATGGTGGTTTCTTAATAAAAGGGTCGTGGTTGCATAGTGGTTTCTTAACAAAAGGGTCCTGGATGCCTTGTGGTTTTTCAATAGATGGATCGTGTTCCCTTGTGGTTTGTTAATGGAAGGGTCGAGGATGCATGGTGGTTTTTCATTAGAAGGGTCGTGGATGCCTGGTGGTTTCTTAATTGAAAGGTCTTGGAAGCCTGATAGTTTCTTAATAAAAGGGTCGTGAATGCCTGGTGGTTTCTTCATAGAGGGGTCCTGAATGCCTGGTGGTTTCTTAATAGAAGGGTCGTGGATGCCTGGTGGTTTCTTAATACAAGGGTCGGGAATGCCAGTTGGTTTTTTAATAGAAGGGTCCTGAATGCCAGGTGGTTTCGTAATAGAAGGGTCGTGGATGCCTGGTGGTTTTTTAATAAAAGGGTCGTGGATGCCTGGTGGTTTCTTAATAGAAGGGTCATGGTTGACTGGTAGTTTCTTAATAAAAGAGTAGTGGATGCCTGCTGGTTTCTTAATAGAAGGGTTGTGGATGCCTGGTGGTTTCTTAATAGAAGGGTCTCGGATGCCTGGTGGTTTCTTAATAAAATGGTCGTGGATGCCAATCGGTTTCTTAATAGAAGGGTTGTGGTTGCCTTGTGGTTTGTTAATAGAAGGGTCGGCAATCCATGGTGGTTTTTTTAATAGAAGGGTCGTGGATACCTTGTGGTTTCTCAATAAAAGGGTTGTGGATGCGTGGTGGTTTCTTAACTGAAGGGTCTTGGAAGACTGGTGGTTTCTTAATAGAAGGGTCGTGAATGCCAGTTGGTTTCTTAATAGAAGTGCTCTTAATGCCTGGTTGTTTCTTGATATGAGGGTCGTGGATACCTAGTGGTTTCTTAATAGAAGGGTCTTGCACGCCTGGTGGTTTCTCAATATAATAGTCAGGAATGCCAGTTGGTTTCTTAATAGAAAGATCCTCAATACCTGGTGGTTTCTTTGTAGAAGGGTCATGGATGCCTGGTAGTTTCATAATAAAATAGTCATGGATGCCTGATGGTTCCTTAATAAAAGTGTCGGGGATGTCTGGTGGTTTCTTAATAGAAGGGTCGTGGATGCCAGGCGGCTTCTTAAATGAAGGGTCGTGGATACCTGGTGGTTTCTTAAATGAACGGTCATAGATGCCTAGGGGTTTCTTGAATGAATGTAGTGGATGCCTGGTGGTTTCTTAAATGGAGAGTGGTCGCTGCCTGATGGTTTCTTAATAGAAGGTTCATGGATGCTGGGTAGTTTCTGAATAGAAGGTTCATGGATACCAGGTGGTTTCTTAATAAAAAGGTCATGAATGCCTACTGGTTTCTTAATTGAAGGGTCATATTTGCATGGTGGTTTCTTGATAGAAGGGTCATGAGTGCCAGGTGATTTCTTAAGAGAAGGGTCGTGGATGCATTGTGGTTTCTTAATTGAAGGGTCGTGGATGCCTGGTGGTTTCTTAATTGAAGGGAAGTGGCTGCCTGGTGGTTTCTTAATTGAAGGGAAGTGGCTGCCTGGTGGTTTCTTAATTGAATGGTCATGGATGCCTAGTGGTTTCTTAATTGAAGGGTCGTGGATGCCTGATGGTTTCTTAAAAAAAAGGCTGTGAATGTCTAGTGGTTTCTTAATAGAAAGGCTGTGGATACCTAATAGTTTCTTATTAGAAGGGTCATGAATGCCTGGTGGCTTCCTATAAAGAGAAGGGCCTGGTGGTTTCCTAAGAGGAAATGAGTCATGGAGAACTGATGGTTTCTTATGAAGAAAAGGGTCAGGAGGACCTGATGGTTTCTTAAGAGAAGAATCTGGTGGTTTCCTAAAAGAAGGGTCGAGGATGCCTGGTGGTTTCTCAATAGGAAGGGTATTGAACGGCTGGTGATTTATTAATGAAATGGTTGTGGATGCTGGGTGGTTTCTTAATAGAAGGGTCGTGGATGCCTGGTGGTTTCTTAATAGAAGGGTCTCGGATGCCTGGTGGTTTCTTAATAAAATGGTTGTGGATGCCAATCGGTTTCTTAATAGAAGGGTTGTGGTTGCCTTGTGGTTTGTTAATGGAAGGGTCGGCAATCCATGGTGGTTTTTTTAATAGAAGGGTCGTGGATACCTTGTGGTTTCTCAATAAAAGGGTTTTGGATGCGTGGTGGTTTCTTAACTGAAGGGTCTTGGAAGACTGGTGGTTTCTTAATAGAAGGGTCGTGATTGCCAGTTGGTTTCTCAATAGAAGTGCTCTTAATGCCTGGTTGTTTCTTGATATAAGGGTCATGGATACCTAGTGGTTTCTTAATAGAAGGGTCTTGCACGCCTGGTGGTTTCTCAATATAATAGTCAGGAATGCCAGTTGGTTTCTTAATAGAAAGATCCTCAATACCTGGTGGTTTCTTTGTAGAAGGGTCATGGATGCCTGGTAGTTTCATAATAAAATAGTCATGGATTCCTGATGGTTCCTTAATAAAAGTGTCGGGGATGTCTGGTGGTTTCTTAATAGAAGGGTCGTGGATGCCAGGTGGCTTCTTAAATGAAGGGTCGTGGATACCTGGTGGTTTCTTAAATGAATGGTCATAGATGCCTAGGGGTTTCTTGAATGAATGTAGTGGATGCCTGGTGGTTTCTTAAATGGAGAGTGGTCGCTGCCTGATGGTTTCTTAATAGAAGGTTCATGGATGCCGGGTAGTTTCTGAATAGAAGGTTCATGGATACCAGGTGGTTTCTTAATAAAAGGGTCATGGATGCCTACTGGTTTCTTAATTGAAGGGTCATATTTGCATGGTGGTTTCTTGATAGAAGGGTCATGAGTGCCAGGTGATTTCTTAAGAGAAGGGTCGTGGATGCATTGTGGTTTCTTAATTGAAGGGTCGTGGATGCCTGGTGGTTTCTTAATTGAAGGGAAGTGGCTGCCTGGTGGTTTCTTAATTGAATGGTCATGGATGCCTAGTGGTTTCTTAATTGAAGGGTCATGGATGCCTAGTGGTTTCTTAATTGAAGGGTCGTGGATGCCTGATGGTTTCTTAAAAAAATAGTTTCTTATTAGAAGGGTCGTGAATGCCTGGTGGCTTCCTATGAAGAGAAGGGCCTGGTGGTTTCCTAAGAGGAAATGAGTCATGGAGAACTGATGGTTTCTTATGAAGAAAAGGGTCATGAGGACCTGATGTTTTCTTAAGAGAAGAATCTGGTGGTTTCCTAAAAGAAGGGTCAAGGATGCCTGGTGGTTTCTCAATAGGAAGGGTATTGAACGGCTGGTGATTTATTAATGAAATGGTAGTGGATGCTGGGTGGTTTTTTAATAGAAGGGTAGTGGATGCCTGGTGGTTTCTTAATAAAACGGTCATGAATGCCTGGTGGTTTCTTAACAGAAGGGTCGTGAATGCCTGGTGGTTTCTTAATAGAAGT
Organism: Palaemon carinicauda; assembly: GCF_036898095.1. NCBI lineage: Eukaryota > Metazoa > Arthropoda > Malacostraca > Decapoda > Palaemonidae > Palaemon > Palaemon carinicauda. Next base: position 29,563,847 of record NC_090745.1, read on the forward strand.
CTTAAATGCATGGTGGTTTCCTAATAGAAGGGTTGTTGATGCCTGGTGGTTTCTTAATATAAGGGTCGTGGATGCCTGAGATTTCTTAATAGAAGGGTCATGGATGCCTGGTGGTTTCTTAATAGAAAGGTCATGGATGCCTGGTGGTTTCTCAATACAAGGGTCTTGGATGCCTGGTGGTTCCTGAATAGAATGGTCGTGAATAACTGGTAGTTTTTTTTCAATAGAAGGGTCGTGGATGCCTAGTGCTTTCTAAATAGAAAGGTCATGGATGCATGGTTTATTAAAAGGGTCGTGGGTGCCTGGAGGTTTCTTAAAAAAAGGGTCGTGGATGCCTGGTGGTTTCTTATTAGAAGGGTCGTGGATGCCTGGTGGTTTCTTATTAGAAGGGTCGTGGATGTCGGGTGGTTTCTTATTAAAAGGGTCATGGATGCCTGGTGGTTTCGTAAGAGGAGAAGGGTTATGGAGGCCTGAGTGTTTCCTATGAAGAGAAGTGTCATGGAGGCCTGGTGGTTTCTTAAGAAAAAGGTCTGGTGGTTTCTCAAGAGAAGGGTCTGGTAGTTTCTTAAGAGAGGGGTCTGGTGATTTCTTAAGGGAGGGGTCTGGTGGTTTCTTAAAAGAAGGGTAATGGATGCCTGGTGGTTTTCCTAATAGAAGGGTAGTGGATGCCTGATGGTTTCTTAATAGAAGGGTAGTGGATGTCTGGTGGTTTTCTAATAGAAGGGTAGTGGATAAATGGTGGTTTCTTAATAGAAGGGTTGTGGATGAATGGTAGTTTCTTAATGGAAGGGTAGTGGATGCCTGGTGGTTACTTAATAGAAGAGTAGTGGATGCCTGGGGGTATCTTAATAGAAGGGTAGTGGATGCCTGGTGGTTTCTTAATAGAGGGGTATTGGATGCCTGGTGGTATCTTAATAGAGGGGTATTGGATGCCTGGTGGTATCTTAATAGAGGGGTATTGGATGCCTGGTGGTATCTTAATAGAGGGGTATTGGATGCCTGGTGGTATCTTAATAGAAGGCTAGCGGATGCCTGGTGGTATCTTAATAGAAGGGTAGTGGATGCCTGGTGGCTTCTTAAGAGGGGGGTAGTGGATGCCTGCTGGTTTCTTAATAGAGGGGTAGTGGATGCCTAGTGGTTTCTTAATAGACGGTAGTGGATGCCTGGTGGTTTCTTAACCCTTTTACCCCCCAGGCTCTTTGGAAATTTCCAACCCTTAACCCCCAAGGGGTTATTTTTTCCCCAGCACATTTTGCAGTATATTTTTTTTAAATTGCTCTAACAGCCTTAATTTTTGTCATAGAGAGGTCAAGTTGGTCATATTCTCTTGGAAAAAGCCTGAATTTTCTCAAAAAATTAAAAAAAATATGAAAAAAAAAAACTTTTATAGCATTTTTTTGCAAGGACGTACCGGTACGTCCATGGGGGTAAAGGGATGAGTTTTGTGAAACGTACCAGTACGTCTTTTGGGGGTAAAAGGGTTAATAGACGGTAGTGGATGCCTTGTGGTTTCTTAATAGAGGGAAATGGATGCCTGGTTGTTTCTTAATAGAAGGGAATGGATGCCTTGTGGTTTCTTAAGAGGGGTTGTGGACACCTGGTGGTTTCTTAATAGTAAGGTCGTGGATGTCTGGTGGTTTCTTAATAGAAGGGTCGTGGATGCATGGTGGTTTCTTAATAGAAGGGTTGTGGATGCCTGGTGGTTTCTTAATAGAAGGGTGTGGATGCCTGGTAGTTTCTTAATAGAAGGGTCGTGGATGCCTGGTGGTTTCTTAACAGAAGGGTGTGGTTGCCTGGTGGTTTCTTAATAGAATGGTAGTGGATGCCTGGTGGTTTCTTAATAGAATGGTAGTGGATACCTGGTGGTTTCTTAATAGAATGGTAGTGGATACCTGGTGGTTTCTTAATAGAATGGTAGTGGATGCCAGGTGGTTTCTTACTAGAATGTAGTGGATACCTGGTGGTTTCTTACTAGAATGTAGTGGATACCTGGTGGTTTCTTTATAGAATGGTAGTGGCTGCCTGGTGGTTTCTTAATAGAAGTGTAATGGATGGTTTGTGGTTTCTTAATAGAAGGGTCGAGGAGGCCTGGTGGTTTCTTAATAGAAGGATTGTGGATGCCTGGTGGTTTCTTAATAGAAGGGTCGTGGATGCCTGGTGGTTTCATAATAGAAGGGTAGTGAATGTCTGGTGGTTTCTTAATAGAATGGTGTGGGTGCCTGGTGGTTTCTAATAGAATGGTAGTGAATGCCTGATGGTTTCTTAATAGAAAGGTACTGGATGCCTGGTGGTTTTTAATAAAATGGTAGTGGATGCCTGGTGCTTTCTTAATAGAAGTGTAGTGGATGCCTTGTGGTTTCTTAATAGAATGGTAGTGGATGCACCTGGTGGTTTCTTAATAGAAGGGTAGTGGATGCCTGATAGTTTCTCAATAGAAGGGTAGTGGATGCCTGATGGTTTCTTAATAGAATGGTAGTGGATGCTTGGTGGTTTCTTAACAGAAGGGTAGTGGATGCCTGGTGGTTTCTTAATAGAAGGGCACTGGATGCTTGGTGGTTTCTTAATAGAAAGGTAGTGGATGCCTGGTAGTTTCTTAATAGAAGGGTAATGGATGCCTAGTGATTTCTCAATAGAGGGGTAGTGGATGCCTAGTAGTTTCTTTATAAAAGGGTAGTGGATGCCGTGTGGTTTCTTAATAGGGGGGGTCATGGATGCCCGGTGATTACTTAATAGAACGGTCGTGGATACCGCGTGGTTTCTTAATAGAACGGTCGTGAATGCCTGGTGGTTTCTTACTAGAAGGGTATTGGATGCCTGGTGTTTTCTTAATAGAAGGGTAGTGATTGCCTGGTGGTTTCTTTATAGAAGGGTCGCGGATGCCTGGTGGTTACTTTATAGAAGAGTCGTGGATGCCTGGTGGTTTCTTAATAGAACGGTCGTGGATGCCTGGTGGTTTCTTTATAGAAGGGTCGTGGATGCCTGGTCGTTTCTTAATAGAACGGCTGTGGATGCCTGGTGATAGAAGTGTTGTGGATGCCTGGTTTTTCCTTAACTGAAGTGTCGTGGATGCCTGGTAGTTTCCTAATAGAATGGTCGTGGTTGCCTGGTGGTTTTTAATAGAAGAATCGTGAATGCCTGGTGGTTTCTTAACAGAATGGTCATAAATGCCTGGTGGTTTCTTAATAGAAAGGTAATGAATGCCTGGTGGTTTCTTAATAGGAGAGTCATGAATGCCTGGCGGTTTCTTAATAGAAGGGTCAAGAATGCCTGGTTGTTTCTTAGTAGAAAGGTCAAGAATGCCTGGTTGTTTCTTAGTAGAAAGGTCAAGAATGCCTGGTTGTTTCTTAGTAGAAAGGTCAAGAATGCCTGGTAGTTTCTTAATAGAAGGGTCAAGAATGCCTGGTTGTTTCTTAATAGAAGCATCAAGAATGCCTGGTTGTTTCTTAATAAAAAGGTAGTGGATGCCGTGTGTTTCTTAATAGAAAGGTCATGGATGCCTTGTGGTTTTTAATTGAATGGTTGTGGTTGCCTTGTGGTTTCTCAATTGAAGGGTCGTGGATGCCTTGTGGTTTCATAATTGAAGGGTCGTGGATGCCTTGAGGTTTCTTAACCCTTTTACCCCCAAAGGACGTACTGGTACGTTTCACAAAACCCATCCCTTTACCCCCATGGACGTACCGGTACGTCCTTGCAAAAAAATGCTATAAAAATTTTTTTTTTCATATTTTTGATAATTTTTTAAAAAAATTCAGGCATTTTCCAAGAGAATGAGACCAACCTGACCTCTCTATGACAAAAATTAAGGCTGTTAGAGCAATTTAAAAAAAATATATACTGCAAAATGTGCTGGGGAAAAAATAACCCCCGGGGGGTTAAGGGTTGGAAATTTCCAAAGAGCCTGGGGGTAAAAGGGTTAATAGAAGGGTCACGAATATCTGGTGGTTTCTTGATAGAAGGGTTGTAGATGTCTGTTGGTTTCATAGTGGAAGGGTTGTGGACTCCTGGTGGTTTTTTAATAAAAGGGTTGTGGATGCCTGGTTATTTCTTTATCAAATGGTCGTGGATGCCTCGTGGTTTCTTAATAGAAGGGTCGTGGATGCCTTGTGGTTTCTTAATTGAAGTGTTGTGGATACCTGGTGGTTTCCTAATAGATAAGGTTGTGGATGCCTGGTAGTTTCTTAATAGAAGGGTTGTGGATGCCTGGTGGTTTCTTAATAGAAGGGTCACAGAGGCATGGTGGTTTCTTAGGAAGAGAAGTGTCATGGAAGCATGGTCGTTTCTTTATAGACGGGTCAAGTGATTTGCTTGCCAAAGCTATTGAAGAAAGCCATTTTATGGACTAGAGGTTTTGCTTGGATACTACCACCCTTTCCTCACAAGGAGATTAAGGATAAAATTACCCAGCATTTACATATTGGTTAACTGAAACCACAATAATCTTACCTACTACAGAAAGTCCAGCTGGTGAGGCTTCCGGGGCTGTACCTCAAGAGAAAGAAAGATGAAAAGGGTGGTCGTACTTAACTTTCATTCCAGACTTGCTCATAACATTAGCCTTTAAAATGAAGTTACTAGCAGTTAGAGGAGCTGAGGTACCTAAACCACCTGCTGAGCAGCTATCGCAGGTCCTAAGGTGAATGTGTTCATGACTTGCAAGTCACATCCTGCAAGTAATGAGCTGTGAAGGTGGTTTGTCTCCACACACCTACCTGAAGAACCTGTGACAAATTGTGATTAAACTTGAAGGAGATACTGATGCCCCTAATGTCATGAGCTTTAACCAGTAGCCCTGACTTAGATGGAAATGACTTGTCCATGCTAATGAAGAGATGTTGCAAGTGAGGTCTGGCTGACCTGGTATGTTTGAGGTAGCTCAATGTCCTTATAGGATATAGTAACAGCTTATCAGGATCCTAAGTTACCTCTTGAAGAATTAAAACCTGAAAGAAAAAAATTTTGGGTCGTGTGACAATAGGTTCTGGGTCTTGGCTACAAACTCGAGGACAAAGGAGATAGAGAGAGAGACTTCCCTCCACCCCCCTTGAATATGTAATATTGAAAGAGTCTGAAGTTCACCAACTTGATTAATCGAGGCTAACGAGAGCAGGAACACCGTTTTCAGCGTAAGGTCCTTGTCCAAGCTCACCTCAACGCTTCATAAGGTGGGGTAAGACCTTAACGATGTTCCATGATGGCAGATTTGCCTCAACTAAAAGGCAGAACTAATCAAAACTTTGTACGAGTATAGTCTCTCTCTCCTAAGAAGAAACATCTACTGTACTTCCTGTAGCCTAAAGACCTGGCTCAAAGCTGAGCGATGGCCTTTCACCCCTGAAATGGAGTCGAGTTTCTCTTTGTGGAGGTAAATCAAGAAGTACGCAGTCAACTGAACAGAGGCTTGGAGAGGATGCATTGTCTCTAGAAAAGCCTATCACCGAGAGATGCTGGATAAACACCACGTGTGAAGCTGTAGAGACTTAACTGCCCTGTGGAAAATCTTAGATATGTGATTGACACAGGTCTAGGATATGGCAAAGTTCTCTCGGAGAGTATGTTAGAAGCAGCAGTAGATCTGTGTATCACTCATGTAGCCACTTTGGCGCTTTGGGTGTCATGGACATGTTTGGAGTCTATCGTACTCTGTTCAGGACCTTTTCAGGGAGGTAAAAGGCCAAAAACGCATAGACATTGAGGCTGTTCCACGGGTGCTGGAAAGTGTCCTTAAACACCGCAGCTGGATCTGGCACTGGGGAGCAGTAGATAAGTAACCTGTTATTCAGGGCCTTTTCAAACAGGTATCGACAGGGAACCCCATCAGGATCTGTTGCTATCTGACAAAGTCAATTCTGCCCCAATGATCTGAGTCTTCCCCATAATGAAACTGACTGAGAAAGCTATCGAGTTGGCTTCTGCCCACTTAGAGTCCTTACTGTTACAGTAGTTGACAGTTGGAGAGAGATTGTTCTTACTTGCTAACGAATGTAGGACGCCACCAAGTCATCGTCATTCATCAACACCAAGAGTCCTTTTAGAAGTGGACAAAATTCCTCAAGGATCATCTAAGCTGCCCTAATTTCCAACATGTTGATATATGCTTGGCTTTCTTGATCCAACCAGGCTCTTGATAAAAAAAAAGAGAGAGAGAGAGAGAGAGAGAGAGAGAGAGAGAGAGAGAGAGAGAGAGAGAGAGAGAGAGAGAGAGAGAGAGAGAGAGAGAGAGAGAGAGAGAGAGAGAGAGAGAGAGAGAGAGTTGACATCTCTTTCAAATATTCTCTTCCTAAGATCTTCCTTTGAACATTCTTCAATGTGAACTAAGGTTAGATCATTGTGATGTTGAGACCACAATAACTTCAGCTGTCATTGCAGAGATTGTTAGATAAATCAGTCTCTAGAAACCAAATGTTCCAGAGAGGTCAAGTGTCAGGTGGTCGAGGAGTATCTGCCACCAAAAAGTCGGCAGACAGGAATGATGCAGGAAGGGGAGGGCTCACTCATGCAGGCATGAGATTCCGTTCTGAGAGGGGAAGACCTTCCCCTGAACAGTAAATTCTTTCCCAGATAACAGCCTCTAAGTGGGGATAGGGGCTAATGACTAAAGTCGAGAACCCGTTCTCGAAGGACTAGAAAGCCTTCCTTTGATTCTGCTAGAATCAATCAGTCATCCAGATAACGACAACCTGATCCCGTTGGCATGAACCCACGTCGATGCCAGTTTGAAAACTTATAAACACCTGTGGAACTGTGGCCAAACCAAAACAGAGGACCTCATATTGGAATACTTACTCGTTGACCACTACTCAAATGTATTTCCTGGAAAAAGGATGAACTGCTATCTGAAAAAAGGCATCCTTGAGGTCCAACATTATCAGGAAGTCCCCTGATCTCATCGCCTGGATGACTGTGGCTGGCTTTCCAATTCTGAACGTGGTCTGCCAAAGGAAAACTACATTCAGGCCGAGAGATCGATGACTGGTCTCCAGCCTCCAGCCTCTAGATGCCTTTGTCACAAGGAAAGAGTAGACTGTAGAAGCTGAGACCCGTCATCGACCTCCTGCAGTGCGTCCTCCAGCATCTTTGTAATCTCTAGTTGGAGAGAGTTTTTTTCCAACCTCCAGCAATATGATGATGTTGGCGGAGGAGGAATCAGGAGGGGAAGAGCTAATGAAAGAAAGTAAGTATCCCGAGCATAGGAACTGAACTGTCCAGTCCTCTGCCTCATGAAATCACCATCCCCTCCAATTCCCTTGTAAGCATTTCCCCACTGGTGGTAAGGTGGGGAGGACTACCTATTATAACGCAGGCATCTACCTCTACCTTTCCCCTTCCTTGACTGTGACCTTGATTGACAAGAGAGGAAAACTGTGCTGATTTCGAGGATAGACTGCCTAGCTGCTGAGGTTACAGTCCTCATCTCTGTACAGTACTAACTTGAATTGAACAAGTTGTCCCGATGACTTGGGGTGTCCCAAATTGGAAGGTTGCGGTGCTCAAAAGGACACAGCTCTCTACATTAAGGAGTCACGAGTCATCTCCTTCCAGTTCTCTGTAGTTGACGCTACCTCTACCAGTGGAAACAAAGGGAGTTTTAAGCTAGGAGTTACGGAGGTCTAGTCTCTTGGCAATTTAGGCATGTAAATCCTGGAGGTCACACTTTCCCGGCGCTTCAGAACCGAGTTTGTCCACTGGTTGTTGGCCTGGAACATAAGGTACTCAAGCACCTTAGCCTCATAAGCACAAGGTACTCAAGTGGGCTTGCACCAGTAGGCACTATATCCTTCAACACCTACTTTTTCTTGAGGTCAAGTCTTCAGAGTCTGCTAGGTACCCAACTGTGCCCATCCAGTGGTCTAGCCAGGAAATAGCCTATTGGGTGTTCATTGCTGTGGCCTCCATGGACTTCTCTTCCAATTGAGATAAAAAGGCTAGGACTGATGATAGCTCTGAGGAACAGCATGGTGTAATGACGGAAACTTCCAAATCGAGGGGGCGAGGAGAATAAAGCTCTCCAAAAATACAGTACAACGTAGTACTACTCTTTGGAAGAGGAACAGATGCTAACCTTGTAGATTTGCCTGACCTCTGCAAATCTTTATTCCCGGAAACTTTCTTCAACCTTTTTCAGAACCTCGTTGGACAAGGCAGACCAAGAAGTTCTAGTGCAGGTCTGGCGTTCAAAAGGGCATGGCATCGAAGATCTATAGAGACCAGCCTGCTCTTGGGAGGAAAAACCAACTTCTAAACCATTCAGTGCGAATATTCCTCAGCCCCTTGAAGAATGTAGATTTTGATTCCACTTCTTCTGTCGATGGGGAGCCATCTCGGGAGAAGCCATTATGTTTCATCTGCGTTGACAAATCCGAAGAACAATCAGGAAGCCGCGAGAGAACATCAGTTACTGAAGGTAATTGCTACTTCATGGTGGACAAGATTCTTGCAGTCTCATCAAGGTAAGTAGAATTCGAAGAAGTTTTACCTTTCTTGATGCTATCACCTCTTGCAGGTGACTGATATGCACCTGGAACACTTTGAAGAGAGGCAGTTGAACTCTATATCGATGTCCTTCCTTCTGGACCCAATCTAGGCCCATCTAAAGTGTGAGGGTGAGGAACCCTGGTGTACAAAGATGGAGAAGCTCTGCTAGAGTGAGGAGGCAAAGCCTTGCTGGAGCGTGGCTAGAGCCTGAGGTGGAGTGCTTGGAGCAACAACAAAAAAATAGCAATGCAAACAGAAGACTTTCTCGAAGAGTATCAAGTGCATTTGGCGTAAAAGTGTTCACGAGAAGGGTGATATGTTGCTGCCTTTTATGAAGCCTTCTGGTAAGGAGGAGGTTGAGGTGGCAGAAGCTCCTCCCCTACAGCGTTACCTCACAGATTATTATTATTATTATTATTATCATTAATAATTGCTAATCTACAACCCTAGTTGGAAAAGCAGGATGCCATAAGCCCAGGGGCCCCAACAGGGAAAATAGCCCACTGAGGAAAGGAAACAAGAAAAATAAGATATTTTAAGAACAGTAACATTAAAATAAATATCTTATATAAACTATAAAAACTTTAACAAAACAAGATGAAGAGAAATTAGATAGAATAGTGTGCCCGAGTGTACCCTCAAGCAAGAGAACTCTAACCCATGACAGTGGAAGACCATGGTACAGAGGCTATGGCACTATCCAAGACTAGACAACAATGGTTTGATTTTGGAGTGTCCTTCTCCTAGAAGAGTTGCTTACCATAGCTAAAGAGTCTCTTCTACCCTTACCAAGAGGAAAGTAGCCACTGAACAATTACAGTCCAGTAGTTAACCCCTTGGGTGAAGAAGAATTGTTTGATAATCTCAGTGTTGTCAGATGTATGAGGACAGAGGAGAATCTGTAATGAATAGGCCAGACTATTTGGTATATGTGTAGGCAAAGGGAAAGAACTGTAACCGGAGAAAAGGATCCAATGTAATACTGTCTGGCCAGTCAAAGAGCCCAATAACACTAGCAGTAGCATCTCAACAACAACCAATTGCTCCCGAAGACACCCATTGGGCAATATCCTACACCGAGCGCCTAAAGCCTGGAACCACTGAAGGTTGTTCTCCAAAGGGGATCCCTGGATGCAGAGATATGGCCACAGTATTCTTAACGCATCTGCCTTCTGCAAAGAAAATGACTCGCACTGAGAAAAATGGCTCGCACTGAGAAAAATGACTGGCACTGAGAAAAATGACTGACACTGAGAAACATAACTGGCACTGAGAAACATAACTGGCACTGAGAAAAATGACTGGCACTGAGAAAAATGACTGGCACTGAGAAAAATGACTGGCACTGAGAAAAATGACTGGCACTGAGAAAAATGACACGCACTGAGAAAAATGACACGCACTGAGAAAAATGACACGCACTGAGAAAAATGATACGCACTGAGAAAAATAACACACCGAGGAAAAGAAGCCACCGTTTCTCTTGGAAAAACAGCAACCTCCCAACTGGGAGGATGGCCACTACCTACACTCATCACAAGGCAAGGCCTCAGAACATACATAACCACTAAGGGATCAGCAAACCGAATATGGGTAGACTAAACCAATCAAAGGTACTGCACATCTTCACCGTATCAAAGTGCTTGTCTGCATAAAAGGGATGATGAAAAACTATCACACTGAGAAGAAAAATTAGAAAAATTTTTGCCATAAAATCTCTAGTCCCAGAAAGAGAGGGTATGTTTGCACATTCCAATGGCTGAAATCAAAGTTGGATGGCAGAGGGCCGGCTCTCCCCTTTCCACTGCTGATAGGTGAGCAACCTACCCATTGTTTACACCTCATTAAGAAGTAACTGCCACATTCCAGTTTCCCCTTTTGTAAAGATTGATGGTTTTTATTTGTGTGAGAAAAAATTATCATTTACCCATTGTAATGTTCCTGGAGCTAATCAAACGTCCATAGGTTTTGTCGATATCTTCCGAAGCCTTCCAGATGAACTGAGCATAGGCCTCCAGGGAAAAGGGAAGTATCTGGAATAAGGAAAATTATCATCATACCTCTCAATTCAATCTTAGCTTCAATTGTTGTGTCAAAGCAAGTGGATAACAGTTCATGAGATGACAATCATTTAATGAAATTAATTTGCTTTATTAGGATTTTGGACAAATGGTCCACTGGAGTGCGAAATGCAATGGTCAGGAAGGGTTATACCTAGGGAAAATGCTGCCGATAGACCATAAGGTAAAAATTAAGAGGTTGACAGCTATAGGATAGATAGATTTGGAATTACTGTAAAGTAATGGGCTAAAAAGTTGGTTTAACTAGGGTGGATTTGAGCTATAGAGGCCTGTCAGGTCATCCAGCACCCAAGTGCAACTGGAGAGAACCTTTCTGTTACAACAAGAAGTAAAAGTGGTCTGACAGCAAGATGGAGAAAAGGTGAAGTAAAAGAAGTCTGACAGCAAGATGAAGAAAATGGGAACAGAGGTAAAGCAGGAGGCTAATAAGCAGATGTAGTAACCCAAGGGATGCTGTCAGGAATCTCTATACTCAATGCAGCGAGATGTGAATGATAGGGGAGGGCATTGTTTTGAACAGATTCCCCTACTGGTGCTACATCTCCACAGATCACCAGCTTGCCTTCTTTCTCCAATCCAACTCCACCTCCTCACCCTGTTAGTCTTTCTTTCTCTTTCTCATTTTCTTAATTGATGTATTTCTCAGATTATATCCAAAAATTCTTCCCACTTTGTTTCTCAATACCATTAAGGTAAAACTCAAGGCATGCTTTCTGTACAAAGGTTTCCCCCATTATAAATGTGACCACTCGTATGCCAGATGCTGTCGCTACACACCAACACTCTCTTGCTTCAAGCTCCCCATATAGCCACCTTCCTAGTCAAGCAAAGGCAGTTATCTACAATGTGAACAGATACTTACCTCTTGGAACAAGAGGCAAATAGAGATAAATATTTGGAAATACAACAATTTATGTAAAAAGATAAGAGATAAAGAGAAAATAAGAAGGGGTTGGAGAGCGAGCTGGTGATTTACAGAGATGTGGCCTCTGTGGTTAATTTTTTTAAAACCAGGTTCCCCCCCCTATCATCTATGTCTTGCTGCATTGATCATTGTGAAGTGCTGTACGTAATACCAACAGAACACCCATGGGAGATAAATGACAGGCCTACTAAACACCAGGTTTTCTGTCAGGCCTGGGATGGAAAAGGATATGAATTGGCATCTTGAAAAAACCATATAATAATAGAACAGCTCTAACCTTCGATTCCAAAAGCACGATGGCGACATCTCCCCACAGAGCCGTGACTGCCTTGTGGTACAGAAAACCTCTGTCATATATCTCGTCTACAAGCGCAAAAGTTTCATACAATGTATGGTACATTGGCTCCCCTATAGTGACCTGTAATTAAAAAAAAAAAAAAAACCTTCCTCTAAGATCTAAATCAAACTTTTCTTATCAGATTAAAAATCATCATCCTAGTAGAAAGAAATACAAAAAATTAAATCTTAATACTATCTATAGCAATGTGAGAATCTGAATTGAAACTCCTCAAACCAACCGAACAAACTGAATTGATCAGTGCCCAAATTATGTTGAATGAATTTCACAGCATTTTAGGATCAGAACTTTTTATTTATTTAGTAAAACCATATTAACAATCTTTGAACAATTACTTACTTGAAGAGCCAAATCCTGTTAACAAAATCAGTGAAATCTACAGTCCATTTGGTATACCTAGCTTTAATTTCTCCCATTACAATTTTTATCTTTCAAATTCCAATGTGTACGGATAACATTTTGAGTTGTTAATTCATTCCAATATGATAACTTATTCATTATCATCATTAATATATATCTCAAGAGAACGTTAACTGAAACCAGTCTCTCTAATTTGGAAGGTTATACTGTAAAGTCAAAATGTATTACTATGGCCACAGCAAATAAGAAAACTATCTGATACTCCATTTAGTACCACAATATATGCATGCCATGGCAAACAGCATTAAAAGAGGAGATTTAGTACAGCATCATTGACAGGCTTACATTATCGTGTGTGTATCGAAAGTCCATGGAAGGAATGCCAAGATTATGCTGAAAGCCCTTATAATCACTGCCAGAACCTATGAACTGCATCTTGGGAAGCCCAGGCTGAACTGGATCAGGTCTCCTCAGGGCCCAAGTATCATAGACTGTTGGTCGACCTTCAGCAACCTCCTCAGGGTTTGGGTTGGGGATCTTCAGCAGAAAAAAAAAACTATAGCATTAAAAACCTATCATTCCTATGTGGGTAAAAAAAATATATATTTCATGATGAGGCAAAACTCCAATAAGTATACAACCAAGTCTACTGAACACTTAAATTAATTACCTTCTTTGTACCTTCAAAGACAAGGTCATACAATAAAGGTGCAGACTTGGTACGGAGAGTGTAGTTACCTGCAAAGTAAAGTCAATAATGATCACCAATATATGCATAAGAGTTTATTCATATCTGTTAAAAGGCTAAAAATTTAAAACTTGAAAGATTTCTTTGAGTCCTCATGCTTCTGATAACTTTTAAATACAGTAATCTCTCACCATATCGCAGATCACCTATCACTCCCTTAGTACATCGCAGAATTATATATAATTCATAATTATATATAGCAAGGTACGTGAGGCAAAGAGGGCAGCTGACCTGAGGTGGGGTCAGGGATTGGGTCATTCATATGAAGAGAATAAGAAGAAGTTTTGGAAAGAAGTGAAGAGAGTAAGGAAGGCTGGCTCAAGAATTGATGAGACAGTGAAAGATGGAAATGGGAGGTTGTTAAAAGGAGAGGAGGCAAGGAAAAGATGGGCAGAATATTTTGAAAGTTTACTGAATGTTGAGGATAATAGGGAGGCAGATATAATTGCTGTTGCAGGTGTTGAGGTGCCAGTGATGGGAGATGAGAATGAGAGAGAGATTACAATAAAGGAAGTGAGGAGAGCACTAGATGAAACGAGAGTAGGAAAAGCGTCTGGTATGGATGGTGTGAGAGTCGAGATGTTGAAGGAAGGGGGTGTGACTGTACTTGAATGGTTGGTGAGATTGTTTAATATGTGTTTTGTGTTGTCAATGGTACCAGTAGATTGGGTTTGTGCATGTATTGTACCACTATATAAGGGTAAGGGAGATGTGCAGGAGTGTTGTAATTCAAGAGGTATTAGTTTGTTAAGCGTAGTTGGAAAAGTGTATGATAGAGTAATGATCAATAGGATCAAGGATAAAACAGAGAATGCAATCTTAGAAATACAGGGTGGTTTTAGAAGAGGTAGGGGTTGTATGAATCAGTTTTTTACAGTAAGGCAGATATGCGAGAAATATTTAGCAAAAGGTAAGGTGGTGTATGTTGCGTTTATGGGGATCTGGAGAAAGCGTATGATAGAGTTGATAGGGAAGCAATGTGGAATGTGATGAGGTTATATGGAGTTGGTGGAAAGTTGTTGCAAGCAGTGAAAAGTTTCTACAAAGGTAGTAAAGCATGTGTTAGGATAGGAAATGAAGTGAGTGATTGGTTTCTGGTGAGAGTGAGGCTGAGACAGCGATGTGTGATGTTGCCGTGGTTGTTTAACTTGTATGTTGATGGAGTGGTGAGAGAGGTGAATGCTCGAGTGCTTGGACGAGGATTAAAACTGGTAGACGAGAATGACCATGAATGGGAGGTAAATCAGTTGTTGTTGCAGATGATACTGTACTGGTTGCAGACACAGAAGAGAAGCTTGGCCGATTAGTGACAGAATTTGGAAGTGTGTGTGAGAGTAGGAAGTTGAGAGTTAATGTGGGTAAGAGTAAGGTTATGAGATGTACGAGAAGGGAAGGTGGTGCAAGGTTGAATGTCATGTTGAATGGAGAGTTACTTGAGGAAGTGGATCAGTTTAAGTACTTGGGGTCTGTTGTTGCAGCAAATGGTGCAGTGGAAGCAGATGTACATCAGCGAGTGAATGAAGGTTGCAAAGTGTTGGGGGCAGTTAAGGGAGTAGTAAAAAATAGAGGGTTGGGCATGAATGTAAAAAGAGTTCTATATGAGAAAGTGATTGTACCAACTGTGATGTATGGATCGGAGTTGTGGGGAATGAAAGTGACGGAGAGACAGAAATTGAATGTGTTTGAGATGAAGTGTCTAAGGAGTATGGCTGGTGTATCTCGAGTAGATAGGGTTAGGAACGAAGTGGTGACAGTGAGAACGGGTGTAAGAAGTGAGTTAGCAGCTAGAGTGGATATGAATGTGTTGAGGTGGTTTGGCCATGTTGAGAGAATGGAAAATGGCTGTCTGCTAAAGAAGGTGATGAATGCAAGAGTTGATGGGAGAAGTACAAGAGGAAGGCCAAGGTTTGGGTGGATGGATGGAGTGAAGAAAGCTCTGGGTGATAGGAGGATAGATGTGAGAGAGGCAAGAGAGCGTGCTAGAAATAGGAATGAATGGCGAGCGATTGTGACGCAGTTCCGGTAGGCCCTGCGGCTGCCTCCGATGCCTTAGATGACCGCGGAGGTAGCAGCAGTAGGGGATTCAGCATTATGAAGCTTCATCTGTGGTGGATAATGTGGGAGGGTGGGCTATGGCACCCTAGCAGTACCACCTGAACTCGGTTGAGTCCTTGTTAGGCTAGAGGAACGTAGAGAGTAGAGGTCCCCTTTTTGTTTTGTTTCATTTGTTGATGTCGGCTACCCCCCAAAATTGGGGGAAGTGCCTTGGTATATGTATGTATGTATATATAATTTATATGTAAACCTTTATTGCAAGTTTCTGAGGAGAGATAGGTTTTGTATTTTAATTATTTTTTCTTATATTAATTTTTGAGCCTAAAACCTAATACAGTATAGTAAATTACAGTATTACAGCATATACTCTTGTAAACTCATGCAATCTCTCATATTGTGAGCAACAAATTTTCACCCATAAAAAAGGATTTTATGTTTTTATCATGTATCTTGTGTATCACAAGATTTAATTTTTGAGACAATCATGAACTTAACTCTTTCTCCACCTCTTTATCCCAACTTCTAGTTCAATAAGCTAAAAAGGAAAATGAAAATGAATGATAAAAGTATAGTTAGTAAAGAAAACCAGCTGTTATGATATGAACAACCAATTCAGATTTGTGTCTGCATTTCAACTTTTGCAAGATAAACAATTACCATAGTTGTTACAAATGATGGGTTGAATAGAAGATATATTACTGTACTCTATACCTTTTTCAGTTTATGGTAAACTAAATTGAAAAAAAAAAACTTAAATAATTGAAAAAAAAATAATTTCATAAGATTTGTAATCAAGCTTTGTAAGGGTATAGACTAAGAATATTGTGTATCAGCAACAGGGATGAAACATTTCTAAACTTGGATTCACAGTACCATTAAAGGGATTTTGACGAAGGAAAAATCTATTTCTGGGCGAGGAACCTGTGTCGTTCCGTGAAATGCTCCTTATAGCACCATTTCTAAGGCATAAATACTGCTAAATATACCAGAGAAAAAAGATGCATGGAATGCCAGGAATAAACCCAGCTCGCTCACTCTAATAAGTGTCGGTATAGTAACTGGGGCGTGTAAGAATCACAATGATTGTGAAGGTAACTAGTCTCAAAGAGCTTACAAACTTTAACAATGGAAAAGACATATTTGATATTTTAATTTTTTTATTAAGATACTAATACTGTAATATACGATGTGAATATTATAATTAACTTTGGACACAGTTAAGTGAAACATCAGCACTATTAAAATCTTGTTTAATTTGAATAGAGCTGAAAATTTTGGCCATAGTAAATGTTCTAGGTCAAAGGCGTAGCCTGGCCGAGCAGTGTATTTGTTAATGAGTAAAATTTAAATTTTTTCATATGCATACATAGGGATATGTCTATAGCAAAATAAGTCTTAGCTTAAAAGGGTTCTAAGAGTGTATGGTGGGTTTATAAATGTTGGAAGGGTTTATAAAAGCTTAAAAGTATAGAAATAGAAAAGATAGATCAGATATTGCCGGGGGTGGCGGGTGGGGCTGGAACGGAACACCCCCTCATACCCATGGATTTGGCAGATTATGGCAATAGAGGACTTTTAAACTCACAACATGAGAAAGACTATCATAGCCAGGCCACTTCTGAGATATATGAAGGACTATTTCAAATGGAAGAAAAAAAAAATAATTGAAAAAATATAATGGGGGATGAAAGATTTGAAGAGTGGACAGAATTTAAGCCATATGGCTAAGCACTGGAGCCAGGGAGGCCATTTACTGAAGTTGCATTATTCTGTAAAAGTTAAGAAGTTGGATAGCAAGATTAAGGAAAGGAAGCAGAGTCAAGAAAAAGAAAATTAGGTGCGCTGATTGTACTACACCCAACTGGGTGGAGAATGATTGGAAGGACTTTTGCACTTACCCTTTCACTAAAGAGATCTTAATGCAAAATATATGATTGGATGGTAAAGACTGTAATCTCTGCTAGGACATCAGCCACCTATTCAGCTACTACTGCTAGTGATGTTGGGCCCTTTGACTTCCTAGATAGTACAACAATGGAGCCTTCTCTCAATAAAGCTAATTTTTCCTCTGCCTACAATAAACCGAATAGTCTGGTCTATTCTTTATACATTCCTCTCTTTCCTCATAAACCTGACAACACTAAGATAAACTTGAAAAATTTTCTTCACAAGGGGTTAACTACTTCACTGTAATCATTCAGTGGCTAATTTCCACTTGGGAAGGGTAGAAAAGACTCCTTAGCTGAGGTAAGCAGCTCTTCTGGAAGCACACTCTAGAATAAAATTCTCTAGCCTTGAGTTACAATTCTCTTGCTTGAGGGTACATTCAAATATACTACTCTAATGTATCTTTTTATTTGCTTTCCTCACTGGGCTGTTCTTCCTGCTGAAAACTGGGGCTTATAGCATCCTGTTTTTATAACTAGGGTTGTAGCATAACTAGTAATAATAATAAAAAGGTTGTGGTGTTAGTACATACAGTGAACCCTCGTTTATCGCGGTAGATAGGTTCCAGTCGCGGCCGCGATAGGTGAAAATCCGCGAAGTAGTGACACCATATTTACCTATTTATTCAACATGTATATTCAGACTTTTAAAACCTTCCCTTGTACGTAGTACTGTTAACAAACTACCCTTTAATGTACAGAACACTTAATGCATGTACTACAGTACCCTAAACTAAAACAGGCACAAATATTAAAGGTGATTTTATTTCATGCATTTCCTAAACATGCTAAAAAGCACGATAAAAAATGGCAACCAATGTTTTGTTTACATTTATCTCTGATCATAATGTAGAAACAAACTGGAGGTAGAGCTTTGCTTATTACCCAGACATATTTCCCATACTTTTCCATTAGAACTACATCACATCTTCCTACTTTAGATATATATATATATATATATATATATATATATATATATATATATATATATATATATATATATATATATATATATATATATGTGTGTGTGTGTGTGTGTATATATATATATATATATATTTATATGTATACACATATACATACCTACATATATACATAAATACATGCATACATACATATATATATATATATATATATATATATATATATATATATATATATATATATATATATTACTGTATATATATGGGTTATGGAAAAAATCCGTGAAGTGGTGAATCCGCGATGGTCGAACCGCGAAGTAGCGAGGGTTCACTGTACATACATGTACCAAGGCACTTCCCCAAATTTTGGGGGGTAGCCGACATCAAACACATGAAACAAAAAATACTCCTCTCTGCATTCCTCCCAGCCTGACAAGAGACTCAACCGAGTTCAGCTGGTACTGCTAGGGTGCCACAGCCCACCCTACCCCGTTATCCACCACAGATGAAGCTTAATAACGCTGAATTCCCTACTGCTGCTACCTCCACGGTCATCCAAGGCACCGGAGGAAGCAGCAGGGCCTACCGGAACTGCATCAAAATCGCTCGCCATTCATTCCTATTTCTAGCACGCTCTCTTGCCTCTCTCACATCTATCCTCCTATCACCCAGAGCTTTCTTCACTCCATCCATCCATCCAAACCTTGGCCTTCCTCTTGTACTTCTCCCATCATCTCTTGCATTCATCACCTTCTTTAGCAGACAGCCATTTTCCATTCTCTCAACATGGCCAAATCACCTCAACACATTCATATCAACTCTAGCTGATAACTAATTTCTTACACCCGTTCTCACCTTCACTACTTTGTTCCTAACCCTATCTACTTGAGATACACCAGCCATATTCCTTAGACACTTCATCTCAAACACATTCAATCTGTCTCTCCGTCACTTTTATTCCCCACAACTCCGATCCATACATCAGAGTTGATACAATCACTTTCTTATATAGAACTCTCTTTACATTCATGCCCAACGCTTTATTTTTTACTACGCCCTTAACTGCCCACAACACTTTGCATCCCTCATTCACTCGCTGACGTACATCTGCTTCCACTCCACCATTTGCTGCAACAACAGACCCCAAGTACTTAAACTGATCCACCTCCTCAAGTAACTCTCCATTCAACATGACATTCAACCTCGCAACACCTTCCCTTCTCGTACATCTCATAACCTTACTCTTACCCACATTAACTCTCAACTTCCTTCTCTCACACACCCTTCCAAATTCTGTCACTAATCGGCCAAGCTTCTCTTCCGCGTCTACAACCAGTACAGTATCATACAAAACAATAACAGATTTACCTCCCATTCATGGTCATTCTCGTCTACCAGTTTTAATCCTCGTCCAAGCACTCGAGCATTCACCTCTCACCACTCCATCAACACACAAGTTAAACAACCATGGCAACATCACACATCCCTGTCTTAGCCCCACTCTCACTGGAAACCAATCGCTCACTTCATTTCCTATCCTAACACATGCTTTACTACCTTTGTAGAAACTTTTCACTGCTTGCAACAACCTTCCACCAACTCCATATAACCTCCTCACATTCCACATAGCTTCCCTATCAACTCTATCATACGGTTTCTCCAGGTCCATAAACGCAACATACACCTCCTTACCTTTTGCTAAATATTTCTCACATATCTGCCTAACTGTATAAATATGATTCATACAACCCCTACCTCTTCTAAAACCACCCTGTACTTCTAAGGTTGCATTCTCTGTTTTATCCTTAATCCTATTAATCAGTACTCTACCATACACTTTTCCAACTACTCTCAACAAACTAATACCCCTTGAATTACAACACTCATGCACATCTCCCTTACCCTTATATGGTGGTACAATACACGCACAAACCCAATCTACTGGTACCATTGACAACACAAAACACACATTAAACAATCTCACCAACCATTCAAGTACAGTCACACCCCCTTCCTTCAACATTTCAGCTCTCACACCATCCATACCAGATGCTTTTCCTACTCTCGTTTCATCTAGTGCTCTCCTCACTTCCTCTCTTGTAATCTCTCTCTCATTCTCATCTCACATCACCAGCACCTCAACACCTGCAACAGTAATTATATCTGCCTCCCTATTATCCTCAACATTCAGTAAACTTTCAAAATATTCCGCCCACTTTTCCTTGCCTCCTCTCCTTTTAACAACTTTCCATTTCCATCTTTCACTGTCTCTTCAATTCTTGAACCAGCCTTCCTTACTCTCTTCACTTCTTTCCAAAACTACTACTTATTCTCTTCATATGAATGACCCAATCCCTGACCCCACCTCAGGTCAGCTGCCCTCTTTGCCTCACTTATCTTGCGCTTTACTTCCACATTTTTCTCTCTATATCTTTCATACTTCTCTACACTATTACTCTGCAGCCATTCTTCAAAAGCCCTCTTTTTCTCTTCCACTTTTACCTTCACTTCTTCATTCCGCCATTCACTGCCCTTCCTCATGCTGCCTCCAACAAACTTCTTGCCACACACATAACTTGCAATCCCAACAAAATTTTCTTTAACTAACTTCCACTCCTCCTCTAAATTACCAGTTTCTCTTACTTTCACTTCATCATATGCCATTTTCAACCTTTCTTGATATTTACTTTTTACCCCCGATTTTATTAGCTCTTCAATCCTCACTAGTTCTCTTTTACATCCACCTACTCTATTCCCCCACTCTTTTGCTACAACTAATTTTCCTTCCATCAAAAAATGATCAGACATACCGTTAGCCATACCCCTAAACACGTGCACGTCTTTCAATCTTCCAAACATTCTTTTAGTTATCAACACATAATCCATTAACGCCCTTTCTACCACTCTTCCATTTGTCACTCTTATCCATGTATACTTGATTTCATCTTTCTTTTTGAAAAAGCTAGAACTTATCACCATCTCTTGCTCAACACACATATCTACCAGTCTCTCGCCACTCTCATTTTCACCTGGTACGCCATACTTCCCAATGACATCTTCTACCTCTCCAACGCCACTCTAGCATTTAAGTCACCCATGACAACTACATAATTCCTACTACCCAGTCCTTCTACACACCTAGTTAATTCATTCCAGAACTCATTCCGCTCTTCTCCACTTTTCTCACAACCTGGCCCATACGCACTGACAAAAGCCCAACATTCCCTACCCAACCTAACCCTTACCCACATTAACCTAGATGATATCTCCTTCCATTCCACTACTTTACCTGTCATCCATTCCCTCAGCAATAGAGCCACACCTTCTCTTGCTCCTCCCCTTTCAATCCCAGACACTCTACCAGATATTTCACCAAACATCACTTCACCTTTCCCTTTTATCTTTATCTCACACAAAGTCAATATATCCATCCTTCTATTCCTAAACATACTTCCAATCTCACATCTTTTACTCTCTATCGTACTACATCGACACACATTCAAACACCCCAAAACTAGAGTGCGGGGAGCAGTCACTCTCCCCCCAGCTCCACCTCTTTGATGTCTCACAGGATTATAATACAAGAGAGGGCGTTCCCAGACCCCTCGTGGTGTTAGTAAGGGAAAATATCTAACTTGAAAGCTATAATTTACTGTACATCAAAATTAAAGCAGCTCTTGACTTTCTAATCCAAGCATGGGCAACTGTGATGATAATTTTCCAAGTGATAAGATGATGATAATCTATATCTACCATGGCACTTCCCCAATTTTGGGGGGTAGCTAACGGAAAAAAATAAAAGAATATACGGGGATTTTTCTCTTCTCTTCATTCATCCAGGCCTGACGAGGGATTTGGCCAAGTTTGGTTGATAATGCTGGGGTGCCACAGCCCATCCTTCCCCTATATCCACCACAATGAAGCTCCATATGCTAAATCCCCTACTGGTGCTAACCCAAGCCGTTACTAAGACAACCGGAGGAAGCAGCAGGGCCTATCGGATCTGCGTCACAATCGCTCGCCATTCACTTCTATTTCTAGAAAGCTCTTTTGCCTCTATACATCTACTTATTCATCCACCCACCCAAACCTTGGCCTTCCTCTTGTACTTCTCCCATCAACTCTTGCATTCATAACCTTCTTCAACGGAGCCATTTTCCATTCTCTCTATATGGCTAAATCACCTCGACACATTCATATCTACTCTAACTACAAATTCGTTACTTACACCCATTCTCACCCCCACTATTTTGTTCCTAACCCTATCCAATTAAGATACACCAGCTATAATCCCAAGATACTTCATCTCGAACACATTCAATTTCAGTCTCTCAGTCACTTTCATCCCTTCAACTCCAATCCATACACCACAGTTGTTAAAATCCCTTTCTCATACCAAATACTTTACATTCATTCCTAACCCTCTATTCTTTACCACTCCCTTCACTTCCCCCAACACTTTACATCCTTCATTCACTTTGAAATACATTGCTTCCACTCCACCATTTGCAGCAATAACAGACCCCAAGTACTTAAACTGATCAATTCCAATTACAGTAATTCCTTTCAAAATGACATTCAATCTAGCACTACAATCTAACACCACCCTCCCTTCTCATGCATCTCTTAACCTTATTCTTGCCCACATTAAATTTCAATTTCCTCCTGATACACACCCTTCCAAACTGCCCCTAACCGACCTAGCTTTTCCTCCGATCTGCTATCAATACAGTATCATCCGCAAGCAACAATCTATACACCTCCCACTCATGATCAATCGTCTATCAGTTTCAATCCTCAACCAGGCACTCCATTCCCCTCTCTTACACCCCCATCAACAAACAAATTGAACATCCATGGTGACATCACATACCCTTGTCTCAGCCCTGCTCTCACTGGAAACCACTCACTCTTCTCCTATCCTAACACATGCTTTACTGTCCATGTATAAACTCTTCACTGGTTGCAATGATGTTCCACCAATTCCATATAACCTAATCACATTACACATCACTTCCCTATCAACTCCATCATAAGTTTTCTCCAGATCCACGAATGCATAAGCTTTCTCCAGATCTACAAATGAGACATACACCTTACCTTTTGCTAAATATTTCTCACATATTTGCATAATTAAAAATCTGAGCCATACAACCTATACCTCTCCTAAAACCACCATGCATTTCTAAAATTGCATCCTCTGTTTTATCCTTAATCCTGTATATTAAAACACTACCATACACTTTTCCAACCCCACACTACAAACTAATACCCCTAGAGTTACAACACTCATGCACATCTCCCTTACATTTGTATAGCGGAAGTATATAGGTACACACCCAGTCCACTGGAACCAATGACAATATAAAATATAACAAACAATCTCAACAACCAATCAAGTAGTCACCCCACCATTCTTTTAACATCTCAGTCCTCACACCATCCATAAGTGATTTTCCTGCTCTCATTTCATTTAGTGTTTTCTTCACTTCCTCTCTTGTAATCTCTCAATCTCAAATCCCATCACTGGCACCTCAACACCTGCAGGAGCAATTATATCTGCCTATTATCCTCGAAATTCAGCAAACTTTCAAATATTCAGCCCACCTTATCCTTGCCTTATCTCTTTTCAATAACCTCCTATTTTCATCTTTGATGGTCTCTTCATTTCTCGATCCCCCCTTTTTTACTCTCTTCACTTCTTTCCAGAAATTTCTTTTCTCTTCATATGAACAACCCAATCCCTAACCTCACCTCCTGTCACCTGCCCTTTGTGCCTTGGTTATCTTACGTTTTACTTTCGTACTTCTTTATACTATTACTCTGCAGCTATTCTTCAAATGCCCTCTTTTTCTCTTCCACTTTCATCTTCACTATTTCATTCCACCATTCACAACCCTTCTTCATGCTGCCTCGAACAATCCTCTTGCCACCTACTTCACTTACTATCCCAACAAGAATTTCTTTCACTAACTTCCACTCCTACTCTAGATCACCAGTTTCTCTCCCTTTCACCTTTTATGCCACTTTCAACCTCTCTTGATACTTTTCACTTTTTACCTCTGATTTTTCTTAAATCTTCAACCTTCACTACCTCCATTTTATATTCACCCATTCTATTTCACCACTTTTTCTAAAATTAATTTTCCTTCAACCAAAAAATTATTAATCATACCGTTAGCCATAGCCCTAAACACATGCACATCTTACAATCTTCCGAACATCCTTGTTATCAACAATCTATTAATGCCCTTTCTACCGCTCTTCCATCTACCAATCTTACCTATGTATACTTGTTTATATCTTTCTTTAAAAACTACAGCTTATCATCAGCTCTTGTTCAACACATATCTAGTAGCCTCTCATGACTCATTTTCACCTGGTATGCCATACTTCCCAATGACACCTACCTCTCCATCAGCAACACTGACAAGTCACCCATCACAACACAATTCCTTCTACACACCTAGTTAATTTATTCCAGATTTAATTCTGCTCTTCATTTCTCTCACAACCTAGCCCATACACACTAACAAAACTCCAACATTCCCTAACCAACATAACCCTTACCCACACTAACCTAGATGATACCTCCTTCCATTCCACTAATTTACCTGTCATCCATTCACTCACCAATAAAGCCACACCCTCTCTTGCTCTTCCCCTTTCAATCCCCGACACTACCAGTCACTTCACCAAACATCACTTCACCCATCCCTTTTATTTTTATCTCAAACAAGGCCAATACATCTATGCTTCTATTCCAAAACATACTTCTAATCTCACATATTTTACTCTCTATTGTAGCACATTCACGCACATTCAGACATCCCAAAACTAGAGTGCAAGAAGGAACAGTCACTCTCCCCCAAGATCCTCCTCTATGATATCTCACAAGAAGTAACTATGCAGAGAGAACCCATGCCTGTTCTAATCTCTCGTACTTTAAAATACAGCCAAAAGTAACATTCCAATCACAAAAACTTTTCTAAAGCTTCAATCATAGGTTATTTGACAGAAAAATCAACATTATAAGGAATTCAGACATTTGCTCAAGGAAGAAAAGATTTTCATTAGTTTTTCATTAATTAAAATGACAAATTCGGAGATAATTTATATTTTTCCTAATGATACAAAGCTTTAGCTATTTGTTAGGGGTATTACTTTCGGCAAAGCTGAAAGGAGGAGCCATTAAAATTTAGCGGGGGTTAACTACCCATTCCGCTAGTTAGCGGGGGGAGGGGGAGCTTGCTACCGCTCCCACTCTCACACCTGTGATTTAGCTCACTTTGCTCGGAAGTAGGACTTGAAGGGGGATAGGGCTGGTGGGTAAGTTTGCATAAATAGCTAAAGGTTTGTATCGTAGGAAAAATAAAAGTTCTCTCTGAATTTGTCATTTGTTCCGTATCTGGAATACAAACTTACGATATTTATTAGGGGTAACTCGATCCTTAGGAAGGTGGACGTCCCCGCCAATTTGGCTTTTTGGCTACCTGTGGTTCCTTATTTTGAATAGGTTTGTAAATAAGGAGTCCCTGGCCCTCACTAAACCTTGCTATGCAAGGTCTGCGGCATACGCAAGCTGAAAGTAGAGTTATTTAGTAATGCGACTGTCCAGGTAAAAGTTATTCAGTGTCTTTGTAGGAAAAACGGTTGTAACCAAGACTTTCCCAATACCACCTCGGCAGGGTATGGGGACGCAACAGTATTAGTTTAATGGTTTACCTGCAGTGGTTTGAAGTTGTGCTTGTGCATAGAACCTGGGATGCTGCTTTCCCCAAGAGAGGGGAGGATGAAGAAAAGAACAAGAGCCAGTCAAACTTTTTCATTCACATAGACTGAAGCCAGGTATAACTGCCCTCAATTTTCTGCTACATGTCCAATAAGGAGCTCAAGGTATTATACCAGCTGTTGTGCAGCTACCACAGGGCCGATAGAGAACATATCGAGCCTCTTGTGGGTCACGTTTTGCAGGTAGTGGACTGTGAACGTACTCTGATGTTTCTACACCCCAGCCTGTAGAACCTGCGTCAAAGAGAAATTTCTCTTGAATGCCAGGGACGTAGCTATGCTCCTGACATCATGAACTCTGGGGCGACATGAAAGAGGAGAGTCTGGATTCAGGGCATGATCTATGACACTGTGAACCCATGAAGAGATGGTGTTCTTGTTGACCCTCCTCTTTGTTTCTCCCAGTGCTAACGAAAAGTGCAGGCACACTGGGACGGGCTGCGGCTGTTCTCTTGAGATACAGCCTCAAACTCCTCACTGGCCAGAGTAAGAAATGATCAGGGTCATCTGTTATGAAGCTGAGTCCCGTAATACGGAAAGAGTCGAATCAGGCATCCGTCACTCCCCAAGTCTGAGTCTTGGCAACAAACTCAGGGACGAAGCTGAACGTTACCTCTCCCCATCCCCTTGAATGGCCTATGTTGTATGATAGACCATGAAGTTCAAAGACTCACTTGGCCGAAGCCAAAGCTAGTAGGAACACCGTCTTCCAAGTTAAGTGGCAATCTGTTGCCTGTCGTAATGGTTCATAGGGAGGTCTCTTTGGAGACTTGAGAACTCTAACCATGTTCCACAGGGGAGGTCTCACTTTAGACTAAGGACAGGTAAGTTCGTAACTCTGTGAGTAAAGAAAGTTTTTCCGATGAGGAAATGTCCATTCCGTTCAGTCTAAGGGCGAGGCTTAAGGCCGAGCGATAGCCTTTTACTGCCGAGACTGAGAAGCGCATTTCTTCACGCAAATACACAAGGAATTCCGCTATTGCTGGAATAGTGGCATCAAGAGGAGAGCTACCCCTTTCTCGACACTAACCACAGAAGACTTTTTACTTTGCTGGTAGACTGCTGCTGATGATTTCTGCAGGTATCCAGACATCCTGCTCGTAACTTCTTGTGAAAATCTTCTCTGAGTGTAGCGAAGCTACAGCTTTGTGGAATATGTTGGCATATGGTTGTCCGAATAGATAGTGTCGTGGAGGGAGTTCTTTTGGACACTCAGTCAGGAGTTTCAAAAGGCCCGGAAACCATTCCACATGATGCCATAACGGAGCTATGAGAATCGTTGAGAGGTTGACCGATGTTCTGGCCTAGTTGAGTACCCTCCTCATCAAACAGAATGGGGGAAAGGCGTAGACGTCTATGTTGTCCCACCGTTGTTGGAATGCATATTGCCAGAGAGCCTTGGGGTCTGGGACTGGGGAGCAGTACAACGGGAGCCTACAGTTCAGGGCCGTTGCGAAGAAATCCACAGTTGGAGAACCCCACAAAGTCAGGACTTTGTTGGCTACTTGATAATCCAAAGACTACTCGGTACTCACAAACCGAGATGCTCTGCTCAGGTTGTCGTCGACCACATTTCTTTTGTCTGGAATGAAAGAGTGCCGATAGTGGTATCGAGTGATTCTCGGCCCATCTCAGTATCTCTACTGCTAGATGGGATAGGGGCAGCAAAAAGGTACTTCCTTGTTTGTTGACGTAAGCCGCTACTGTGGTGTTGTCGCCCATCATCACCACTGAGTGGCCCGCCAGGAACTCGTGGAACTGTTGAAGGGCCAGGAAGATGACTTTCATCTCTAGAAGATTTTTGTAGAGGTATTCTTCTGACCTTGACCAGAGGCCTGAGGTCATTTTGTGTTGCACGTGGACCCCCACCCTTTTTTTGAAGCGTCTGAGAAGAGCATCAAATCTAGGGGGAGGACGAGAAGATCCACTCTTTTTTGTAGATTCTTGTCCGACACCCACAATTCGAGGTCCGTTTGTTTCGCTGCTCCCGTGGGGATCAGGATGTCCAGGCAGTCAAAGGCCTGATTCCACTGGGACTTGAGACACCACTGGAGAGAACGAATCTTGAAGGCGCCTGAGGAGACGTAGCAACGTTTGGGCTAGAAGTTCTCGTCTGCAAAAGGATCTTGTGAACTTTCTCAGCATTATCCTGTCGTCTGATGGGAAAGCTTTGCGGAGATTGGTGTCTTATCATGCCTAGTTATACCAGTCTCTGCGTAGGATGCAAGGAGGACTTCGAGGTTTATCAAGATCCCCAGATCTTGGCAAAGTCTCAGAAGTTTGTCTTGGTGGTGAAGAAGGGTTGACACCGAGTCCGCTAGGATTAGCTAGTCATCCAGATAATGGAGGAGACAGATGCCGATCCTCTGCACCCACGATAATACTAGGCTGGAAACTTTGGTGAAGACTAAGTGCTGTGGATAGACCGAAGCACAGCACCTTGAACTGGTATTTCTTGCTGTATAGGCTGAATCTTAAGTACTTCCTTGAAGACTGATGGATTGGGATCTAGAAGTATGCGTCCTTTAGGTCTAGAGTGCACTTGAAGTCCTGTGGTCTTACCACTTGTCTGACCTTGTCTGCCATCTCCATGCTGAGCGGAGTTTGCTTGACAAACTTATTCATAGCTAGGAGGTTGATGTCTGGTCTCCAGACTCCAGACAACTTTATTACAGGAAAAGAGTCGACTGAAGAAGCCTGGAGACCCGTCGAGGACCTCCTGGAGAGTGCCCTTCTTCAACCAGGTCTGGACTTTTGCCTGGAGGGCTAACCCCTTTACTGATTCCATCACAAAGGAGTCTATTGACACTGGATTCCTGATCAGGGGATGGAGAGATGTTGTGAACGGGATACGATACCCTGAACGAATCACGGAGACTGTCCAAGGTTCAGCCCCGAGTTACTTCCACCAGTCCCAGCGACTTTGTAGGCATCCCATCACTGGTGGAAAAGCGGGAGTAGTGCCTATTTTGGCATTTGCAGCCTCGGCCGCTCCCCATAGGATGTTTTCTTCCCCTGGAGGATTTGTGCCTTTCTTGTCCTTGGTTGGAAAGGGTGTTTTAGGCACCACTGGCTTTGCTGCTGCCTTGTTTGTCGAGGTCTTGGTTGGACGGGATTGCCGAGGAGCTGGTGGTTTATAGGGCTTGGATGTCAAAGCCCTATGGAAGAGGGAGTCCTGTAGGGACTTCCTCCATCTCTCAGCAGCAAGTTCCACGTCTTTGGGCACCAAATGGAATAAAAGTGTTTTGTATCTAAGAAAGCTTAGTGGATTTGTATCTTATGAAACAGTAATTTTTTGTATATATACTGTATATCCCTCTGTACCCTCTTTCAAAAATGCTTTGATTCGTTATTATCTTATTTCCAGGTATTGACAGCTGCATAAACAAGGTATTGACAGCAGCCTTCTACACTCAGTAGGGAGTGTAAGGGAGAGAGAATTAGGGTATTCTCTAGAGAATTTAGAATATTGCCTGTTATTAGTGTGTAGTGGTCTGTATAACTGTTATAAATGAAGGTATGCAATGACTCATGGATGCCTTCATCGTCAGACTGATAAGGGCCAACTTGGAAAAGAGATTGTGATGACTGGGAATCCTGCCGATTGGAGATCTGAGACTCCTGCTGAGAGAAGAGGTTTATGGTGACTGGGTTTTCCATATTCATGATATGAGTGAGATGAAGGAAAAGAATTAGCTTATGGTATGTTAGAGTCCTGCAATCAAGGAAAAAACTGTAATGAAGTGTTGTATTAAGTAAAGTGCAATACTTTTCATGCTGTCCTTTCAATGTGATGTCAACACTTCTGAAAGCTTACAGAAACTTCGGTGTAAGAATGAATTGTGTGATTTTGTGATTGTAAGTAATGAGGGAAGACAGACACTGGCCCACAGCTGTATTTTGGCATGCTATTCTTCAGTTTTAGCTGCCGTTCTTCAAAGCAGATTGACGGCAGAGCATGACTGGTCAATATTAAGGCCATTGATTATTAACATTGGGGAAGTTTTCGGTAAAGAATTCGGGCATTGAGGGTTCTGCAGTCATGGTCTTGTTAGGATTTTAAAAGTTCCGTTTTGTAACTGTGTAGTGGTATATCTTGCATGTAGCTTAGTATTTTACTCTTGCTGGTACACTATGCAAAAGGGATGTTAATTTTGCCTTTGATTATTTCAATTGATATAATAATGTATTCCTAATAGTTTTTGTTTCATTTACAAATAAATATTTCTGGGCTCTGACCTGTGCCGCCCAGTGAAATACTCCTTTAGCCTCATTTCTAAGGTATATAACTGCTAAATAATACCAGAGAAAAAATTGCATAGGAATGCTAGGGGTGAACCCAGCTTGCTCACCTGAAAGGTGTCGGTATAAGTAATGAGGGCGTGAAAATCACATGCAGAGGTCTCGTACCAATTAGATATCTCCTCGTCAATATCCCCCAAATCAAGAGGAGCCGTCCCAAGTCCACCACAGACCGTCGCTACCCACAATCCTACCCACGCCAATGACGACACTCCTCATTTAGCATCACTCTTGTTAAGTGCTGTGTTTTTAGCTGTGCCCTTTTCTTGGATTTTACGCTTTTCCTGCTCATCATGTTGGATTCTCAAGCTTCCTCATTGAAGTTAAGTACCAGACTTATGTTTTCTGAGCTTTCGGAGGTAGCATTTTCCTTACTTTTAGTGTTATTCATGTTTATTGGTTTCGCTATTGTTATCGGCCCCGCGTCGCGGCGGCCATTTTAGTTCTTGCTACCTCCTGCCGTTCCTAACGATTTACTTTTGGTCTTCCATACTATTTGTTATTCGATTTGAACTTGCGCTCTTACCGATGATCGAGCAGTTATTATTATTATTATTATTATTATTATTATCATTTTCACCATGGTTATGCCAAAGAGGATTTTCATGCTGTGTTTGGTTATGGCGGCGTCCTTCTCGGTCAATACCGTGGAGATGCCTTGTGCTGATATTTTATGATTAGTTCTCTTTCCACGATTCCAAGGAATCGCTGTTATTTTAGAGTTTAGACTTTATCTGAGGGGGACTCTCGATCGGCAGCGTTTATGTTTTATTTACTATTCGGCTTGTTCCGTTCGGTGTTTTGTTGGCACCCCTGTCCAGCCCTGGTCCTCCCCGTACTGGCAGGCGTGCCCTTGCTCTGTTGTTTTCACCGCCTTTCTTGCGTCCCTCTCTCTCTCTCTCTCTCTCTCTCTCTCCATGAGAGGATTTTCATTTATTGTATCAGCTTCTTGCATGCCTTAACCTCAGTATTTTATTCCGTGTTGTGATCATTCGTTATGTTAGTGTCCCGCGATCTGGTCGGACAGGTTGGTACTCCTGTCCTTGCTCAGCCTCTCGCGATCGCCATATCCACCTACGGCTCTTGGCTCCTCCCACTCCCTGATCTCGAGTATGCCTCCCCATACGTCTTTTTCCCTCTGTGGCTCCTCCCACTACCTGAGCCTGAGTATGCAGACGCATACACCCCATCCCCCCTGGGGATACCTGCCGTCTCTTTGAGACCTGGAGTCAGCTGTTCGGGTTCTCGGCCGATCCCTCTCGTCCGTTTTCTCCGACCTCTCCCCCCCATCCCTCCCCGGGATACCGTTTGACTCCTTGCCTTAGCCTAGCCTCGATCTGTCTCACTTGCGAGTTCTTCACTTCATTCCGCCTCAGCCGGATTCCCGCCCTCTTCGATTGGCCATCGGGAGAGCGGGAGTTTTTGTTGTTTCTTTGGTTGTGAGCTCTCTGATCATACCCCATGGGAGTTATATTGTTATTGCTATTGTTTTATTGAGAGTTTATTACTTAAGGTTTCTTTTGTAGGGAGTCCGGCACCCCCCTACCCCGGTAGGCCCGGTGCTGGTCTCCCTCTTTCAGTTGTATCTCCGGAGCCAACAAAATCATGCTATTCTAACCTTATATTTTTACGTGTTCACTCTCTTTGCCTAAGGGATCTTATCTCCCTTACCCTTATCCAGAATGATCTTACCTGACACGGAATTCCCTTACGGTTTATTATTAAGTTAATCATTACTAAGGTTAATTCTAATTATACTTATAAGTTAACTTAATTAATCTCTTCTCCCGGCCCCACCGGGAGAACATTATATAGTATCCTAACGCTAATGTTCCTTATCGTTTACTTTGGTCCCGGCACACCCGGGATCCCGTAGGATACCGAATTACCTATTATACTTATGTATCCCTTTTATTACAGGCGGTTCGCTGTATGATGACAGCCTGTGCGGCCGTTCTTCAGCAGGCTTGTGGACATGACGTGTGTAGGTCACATGCCCACTGTTCGGTCCACGTCGGCGACTTAACTGTCTGGCATCCCGACAACTGTGTGGTCTGCTACGACCTCGTCTCCACCCTCACTTCGGACTCAGTAAGTGTTCCTACCGTTATTATACATTATAGTTTCTTAAACTAATTTCGGAATTTACCTGCTTTTCGGTTCGGAATTTACCTGCTTTTCGGTTATATTCTAATTTTAATTAATCAGAGACTCCGACAACGCATGCACTCGGTCTTTTCACCTTCTCGGTGTTCCCTACCTCTCCTTCCTTAGTAACGGTATCTTCTCTTTCAGAGTTCACAGTCCGAAAAGTCTACAGCCTTGGCCCGCCTCAAGGTATGGGTCGGCGGGTTCGCCCGCAACGTCAAATCCCGGCACCCCTACGTTCTCTCTGAGGAGATGTGCAACCTCCTTTACCCCAATGCCAAACATTCGGCGGCGGCCGCCATGAATTTGGACGTCGAACCCATGGCTTTGGATGAGCCAGACCCAGGTAGGCCTGTAAGTGAGGCAAGAGTGTCCCGATCTAAGATTCCTGTCCTTAGTCCGGCTTTCTCTACTTCATCTACTTCTTCTTTTCAGGGGTTCTCTGGACGTCACCCCACTGATACCAGCAACCCTTCTGTGTTGCCGAAAGTTAAGTCCGTCCGTAAACCTCTGACTAAGACCCACAGGTCTTCCGGTACGACGAAACATCCCAAGACCCCTAGGTCTTCGTCATCACGGGTTTCGTCTTCTAGGGTCCCTGAGGCCCCAGTCACACCTACTCCTCCCATCCCGGAGTCGAGAATGACACCCGGCTCGCAACCCATACAGCCGGCGGTAAGCGCCCCGGCGCCTTCTTTTGACGTGTCAGCTTTTTCCAACACCTTGGAACGCCTTGGAACCTTAGTTAAAACCCTCGTCTCTAAGGTTCAGAACCAAGAGTCCCTAGTTGAAGGTCTCATGCGCTCCGGTCTGCCCCAACAACAGCAGTATGCTATTCCGGACGCCTCGAAACTCCCGGAGTTTGTCAAGAACAACCCGTGGAAGTTAGCAATTCATGCACCCTTTAAGGATGGGATGTTGACCATCGAGGGTTTTTGCACCCGGCTGGTGGAAGATTTTGAGTTCTACCCGCCGGGTTTGCAGTTTCCTTTCCCTGGCTTCGCCCGCCTCACGGAGGAGGCTCTGGTCCGCCTAGACAAGGTCCCTAAGGAGACAGTCATTTACCAAAAGAACAGGCCCAATCCACTTGGGTTCGGACCCTTAATGAGCTGGAGTGTGTCAACACGATGCTCACTCCTTTTAAGAGTTCCTACACAATGTTTGTGGCAGACAAGCACACCCCTACGCCGTGTGTCACTAAGATCATGGCCCTTGCCATGCAGGCTGTCAATGAAGACAAGCCTTTACCGCAACTGCAGGGAAACAGACTTGACTTCCCTTGTTTTCCCGGGGGACCACGAGAGCTGGACTGGTGCCCTGGCGACATTCACTGTGGGTAAGCTGACCCCTGATTGCGCCTCTACTCAATTTAGTGAGAGACTCCCTAAGCTCCCGGAGTCCTTGATTCGCCTCGAGTACGAGGCTCGCTTGCACCTGAGTCGCTCGATTAACTCAGCAACCATGGCGGAATTGACTTCTTTCCTCTATGAAGAGGAACACCTCTTCAAGGTACTTACCAAGTCGTTGCTCCACACCTTGCTGTCGGATGCCTACGACTTCCTAGCAGCTAGGCGCCGCTGCCGCAAACATGTGTTAGCGGAGGCCACTATAAGGCACGAGCCTAACAGACTCATTAAGGCCCCAATCTGGGGTACGGACCTATTCCCAGAAGATCTGGTGAATAGCGTCCTCAGCGAGGCTGCTAGAGTGAATCAGAGCCTCAAGGTGCGTTGGGGTCTAGTCCCTGAACGCAAGTTCGAACCTGTCGCTTCCCAATCTCACGGCAGGAAGAGACTGAGGCCCATCCCCTCTTACCAAACCCAGCAGCCCCAGCAGATGGCTCAACCAGTCCCTTTAGCTCAGGGAAACCTCCCTTCCACCTCAAAAGCCCATCACCAACAACAATACGTGTTGGTCCCTCAAAGTCAACTAGCCCCCGTGACCTATGCTTCCCCAGACCTTTGAGACTCAGGGATCCTCTCGTGGATACCAACGTTCCAGAGGCTCTGGCGCAAGGGGCACCTTTCGTGCCAGAGGTGGAAGGATCGCCCCTCAAGGCCGAGGCCTCTGCGGAGGACGAGGAGGTAAATCCTCCGCGAATTATTGAAACACCACAGGTAGGGGGAAGACTTTACATTTTCCGGAAGAACTGGACTTTCAGCAGTTGGGCACTCAGTATAATTTCCAAAGGTCTGGGGTGGAGTTGGATAGTAGGGCCCCCTCCACCAGCCAGTTTTTACCAACACCCAACAAAAGAGTTAGCCTTGTTCGCAGACGATCTGCTTCGAAAGAACGCAATCTCAAAGGCACGTCATTTGAAATTTCAAGGTCGCTTATTCAGCGTGCCAAAGAGAGACTCGGACAAAAGAAGAGTAATCCTGGACCTATTCCATCTAAACTCTTACATTCAATGCGACAAGTTTCACATGCTAACCGTCTATCGGGTACGGACCTTACTTCCCCATGGGGCCGTCACCACCTCCATCGATCTTACTGATGCCTACTATCATGTTCCAATAGCAAGGCATTTTCGTCCGTACCTAGGCTTCAAGCTAGGCAAGCAAGCATACACCTTCAAAGTAATGCCATTCGGACTGAATATAGCACCCAGAATATTCACCAAACTGGGAGAGACGGTAATACAAGAACTAAGAACCCAAGGAATTCAGGTAGTAGCGTACCTGGACGACTGGCTCGTTTGGTCGAACAACGTCGAGAACTGCCTGACGGCAACAAACAAGGTCTTATCATTCCTTCAACACTTGGGGTTCCGGATCAACTTCGCGAAATCTCGCCTAGTTCCGAAGTCGACGTTCCAATGGCTAGGGTTACAATGGGACCTAAACTCCCACACCCTACGCCTTCCATCGGCCAAAAGAAAAGAGATAGCAAGAAACACTAAACGTTTCCTCAAGGACAAATTGACGTCCAGAAGGAACCAAGAGAGGATTCTGGGTGCCCTCCAGTTTGCCTCAGTGACAGACATATTACTGAAGGCCAGACTAAAAGACATAAATCGGATTTGGCGTTCCAGGGCGAAAAAGAAATATCGAGACAGAAGAGCTCGTCTCCCTCCGATCCTGAAGAAAAGACTCCAACCATGGACATTGGCGAAGAATCTGTCAAAATCCGTCCCCTTGCAATATCCACCTCCAAAGCTGGTCATTCACACGGATGCCTCCCTAACAGGCTGGGGGGGATACTCCCAGTTCAAGAAGACCCAAGGTCTTTGGTCACCAATGTTTCGCCAGCTTCACATAAACGTCTTAGAAGCCATGGCAGTGTTCCTTACTCTGAAACGGTTGTCCCCAGCCAGAAATCAACACATCAGATCCGTTCTAGACAGCGAAGTCGTAGTTCGCTGCTTAAACAGAGGAGGCTCAAAATCGGGACATAAATCATGTGATATTAGCCATTTTCTCCTTGGCAACGTCCAACAAGTGGCATCTTCCAGATGTCCATCTGGCGGGAGTAAGCAATGTAGTGACGGACACACTGTCCAGAACGACTCTGCTAGAGTCGGAATGGTCCCTGGACCTCAAGTCCTTCAAGTGGATTCTATCCCAGGTCCCGGGCCTTCAGTCCAATCACAAACTAGAGTGCTACGTAGCTCCCAACCTGGACCCCTTAGCCTACGCCACAAACGCAATTTTACTGGATTGGAACATTTGGGAGAAAATCTATCTATTCCCTCCAATCAACCTATTGATGAAAGTATTGGACAAGCTCAGATCTTTCAAGGGGAAAGTGGCTCTAGTAGCCCCCAACTGGCCCAAGAGCAATTGGTTCCCTCTTCTGGTGGAACTGGGTCTCCGGCCCGGGCGGATCCCCAATCCAATACTAACACAGACAGTACAAACTTGCACTGTGTTCGCTTCCTCAAACGCTCTGAGTGCCCTAACTTTATGGACTTTATGAAATTCGCGGCCCAAAGAGGCGCAGATATTGACCCTTAAAATACTTTATTTTTAGAATCAGATAAGAGAGAGTCCACCCTTCGTCAATATGACTCGGCTGTCAAGAAACTCGCCAAGTTCTTAAAGGACTCAAAGGTTGAGAGAATGACTATGAACCTCACAGTAACCTTCTTTAGGACTCTATTTGAATCGGGCCTAGCAGCTAGTACTATTACTACCATTAAATTGGCCTTGAAAAAGATTTTTCAGATTGGATTCAATATTGACCTTACGGATTCATACCTCTTTTCCATTCCTAAAGCTTGTGCCCGATTGAAACCATCAACTCGTCCTACCGCAGTTTCCTGGTTTCTGAATGATGTTCTTAAATTAGCTTCTGACACTCCTAATGAATCATGTGCCTATATCCCATTATTACGGAAAACTTTATTCCTAATGAGCTTAGCCTTTGGTGCTAGAATTTCGGAGCTTTCAGCCTTGTCTAGAAATCCAGGCCACCTTGATTTTCTCCCGTCAGGTGAAGTTCTACTCTCTCCTGACAAAACATTCCTAGCAAAGAATGAGGACCCCCAAAACAGATGGTCCCCCTGGAAGATTGTTCCCCTTCCACGGGATGCATCCTTATGTCCAGTTACAACTTTGAAAGCCTACCTAAATAGAACTTGCACTAAGTCCTCGGGGCCCTTATTCATTAGAGAGAACGGAGGAACCATCACCCTTAAAGGGATTAGACAACAGATTCTGTATTTCATCAAACAGGCTAACCCAGAATCATTCCCTCATGTCCATGATATTCGAGCTGTAGCTACTTCTATTAATTATTTCCATCATATGAAATTTGACAAACGCCACTATTTAAAACCTTTGGAAGCCCTAAAATTTGCTACAGTGGCAGCAGGAAGTGTGGTTCCTCCCGATCATCATGAATCCTAATCACATGTCTTGTTTCCCTCTTTTTCTCTTCCCCCTACCTGCCTCACTTATGGTCCCTACAGTGGTTTGATTTATCTTTTGGATCGCACCCTTCAGTTGCATCCTTATGTACAGTCCTTATCATTTATGTATATATTTTTGCCCATGTTCACTTATAGTCATTCGAGATTGTTATTTTTATCCTTACAGTAATCCTTAATCCTGGTATTCTCTTTGTTGAGACCTTATTTTGATGCTCATGTTTTTCTCCTATATCCTAGGATTATACATTTAGTTTGCATCCCATGTTTTACTTATATTGCTTTTTTGTTACGTAAGGAGGTCTCTTTTTCTCGAATACCATGTACTTAGATTTACATATATTAAATCATGTTTTTGATATGTTTGACTTTAATTTTTCTTTTTGATTCAATATTTTGGTTCCAAGTTTGGGGCCATTTCTCTGGTACTATTTCACTGGGCAGCACAGGTCAGAGCCCAGAAAAGGGATTTTGACAAAGGAAAAATCTATTTCTGGGCGAGAGACCTGTGCCGCCCAGTGAACCCACCCTCTGCTCACCCTCCCTGTTGGACCCAAACTTGGGTGCTATGAGGAGTGACGTCATTGGCGTGGGTAGGATTGTGGGTAGCGACGGTCTGTGGTGGACTTGGGATGGCTCCTCTTGATTTGGGGGATATTGACGAGGAGATATCTAATTGGTACGAGACCTCTGCATGTGATTTTCACGCCCGTATTACTTATACCGACACCTATCAGGTGAGCGAGCTGGGTTCACACCTAGCATTCCTATGCAATTTTTTCTCTGGTATTATTTAGCAGTTATATACCTTAGAAATGATGCTAAAGGAGCATTTCACTGGGCGGCACAGGTCTCTCGCCCAGAAATAGATTTTTCCTTCGTCAAAATCCCTTTTTTTTGCTTGTTTAGATGAATACAGCATTTCATTTCAGAACCTCTCACTATGATGTCCTTTCCTCAGCCACATTTTCTTTAGTCAAGTTATTTAAAATTTATTTTCTCACACTGTGTCCAGTTATCATTACAAACAATACTTCCTTTCACATAATGTTCTAACATTTTTTCTTGAGCTTGTAACCATCTTACCTAAAGAATATAGAGCTATATACAATATTCTACTGATTTCCCAGAAATGAATCAACGGTCATCTTACCTGTTAATCCAGCTAGCCCAAGGAAAGGGAATTTAGGAGGGAAGAAAGATCCTAGTTGGGTCCCCTTGCCCAGTATAAATCAAGGGGTGGTGCCCAGTACTCCGGTCTGTTGAACTGTTACTTAGGTGTTTGGGTATTCCACCGTTGTATGTTTGTTGTGTAGTGAACGTCGGGTTGTGGTCATCATTCGGATACTAGGCAGTTTGGGTGCTACCTTTGGCCACAGTCCGCAAACCACTACAACGTCTTTGGCTCAAAAATTGAGGATCCCTCTAGAGTGGAGTTCCTGAGCCTAGTTATCTTGTCATTCCAGACCTGCTGATGGAATCTCTCAAGACACCACATCTCGACGTTTCAGGATGGTGTTCACCCATAAGTTCGAGACTTGATGGGCAAGAAACTCGATGGTGCGGGTGCCTCTGAGAGAAGGAAAGTTTCCAGAGCTTTCCTGGTACGTAGCTTGGAAAAATCCTCGGTCCGTACCAGGATTCCCTGGGTTCCCAACCAAAGATCAAGTCACGAAGTAACCTGTATACTTCGTGACCTTTTTCTGGTTGAGGATCTCAGCTGCCGAGAAAGAGACCCGACTGCTGGAGAGCCTCTCAAGAGAGACCCCATTGGTGAGCTCTTTCAGAGTGGTGGAGTGGAAGAACTGGACAAGGCTCATCCAAGACCTCAAAGTATCTCCTCTGCTGGACACGAGGAGGTGGGAGGAGCTAGGCAGTAGAGCCAAAAGGTTGAGAGGAGGAGAGATCGGAGAGCTGTTGGGTAATCTTTGGCCGGAAACTCTAAATTTAGAGACCAGGGGAAGGCTGCACTGGTCTCTGAGGGCTTCTGAGTGCCAAAGACACTATCTAAGACCGGGTCGTTAAACCTATTGAATACCCTGATAAGAGTCAGGACGTGACAGAAGGCATGTTCTGACTCTTTCTGCTCCCCCTTTGAAGTGAGACTACCAGGGAGGTCTTCTTCTGCCACTCCAGCGAGCTCCTCTCAGGGGTGGGGGGGGGTTATGAACATCCCTAGAGTGACTGGTGGTTTCTGCAGACCTAGAGGTCCTTGACGAGGACTTTGGGAGAGTCTTGGAGTCCTTTGATTCCTTCCAGGGAAGGAGATAGGACTCTAGCATCTAAGGCTGGTTGGAGTTATCCTTCCTGACTTCTGCGAGGAGAACCTTCCTTCAAAGTGGGAGGGAGGAAATCCGTCCCTCGCGTGACTCCCTCAGCAGAGGTGAGGCCGGAGTGTCCAGAGGGAGTGTCCGGAAGGACAGGCCTCTAAGGCCTAACAGGATTCAGTTTCACCCTAGGTGATACCTCATACAAAACTCCTCTTTTCTTCTTAAGGGGAGAAGTAGCCGAGGCTCCTTCCAGGAGTTCTACTGGTGCCGTCGGATGTTACAAGTTCACCAAAGAGCAAGATGAAAAAGCAAGCTGGAAGGCTTGCACAATTGCTCGAACCATGGTTGCTTGCTGATGGTGACACTGTCAGAAAGCCCTTCTGAAGAGAAAGGGACCAAAGGTTCCCTGGGAGGAGTCTCAACCGATGGTTGATGGGGTGGGTCCGCCTTCGAAGATTGTATCTTTTGTATCTTGAACCCTTCTGTGGAGCCCTTTCCCTCTTTCCTCGGCGGTCGTACTGTAATGCTTTTGCGGGGAGGGGAACAGGGAAACTGACCTGTCAAAATACCTACCTTCCTGTTCCTTTTGACGGCAAGATTTCTATGAAGTTGGAGAAACTTGTTCCACTGTAGAGTGCTTACGCGCAGGAGAGCACTGGTGCGCAGTAAAGCGCTGGTATGTTGGATACACTGGCGAGCCAGGGAATGCTGATGCACACGAGAGCACTGGCGAGCAGAAGAGCGCAGCAGAGCGCTGGAGCGCAGCAGAGCGCACCAGAGCGCTGGAGCGCACCAGAGCGCACCAGAGCGCACCAGAGCCCTGGAGCGCAGCAGAGCGCACCAGAGCGCTGGAGCGCAGCAGAGCGCACCAGAGCGCTGGAGCGCAGCAGAGCGCACCAGAGCGCTGGAGCGCACCAGAGCACTGGAGCGCAGCAGAGCGCACCAGAGCATAAGAGTGCACCAAAGCGCTGGAGCGCAGGTGCGTTGGCAAGTATTGGTGTGCTGGTGAGTGTTAGAGTGCTGGCGAGCTGGCAAACACTGGCAAGGAGCGAACGTGTTGGCAATCAGGTGATTGCGGGTCCATTGGAGAGTGCTGATGCGCTGGAGAGCGTTGACATGCTGGTGGGCGCTGACGAGTTGTTGGCGAGCGCTGGTACACCGATGGGCACTGGTGCGTCGGAGATGGTCTAGAACACTGTGTAGGGCAGCTTGAGAGCAGGAGCGAGTGAGGTTTGAACACATCACCACAGGCAGGCGTGGAACGGGAGTCAATAATGGAGAAGGCAGGTCAGTCAATAATGGAAAAGGCAAGTCAAAAGGTCAGCGAAAAGCAATGATCGACGTGATGAAAGGTCAGGAGCATGGATGTGCCCTTTGGAAGGGCGAACATCCTCCGAAGGGGATCGCACACAATCCACAGAAGAGTCCAAGGGCGAAGTCTGAGGACTAGTGGCAGCGTCCTCAGGAGAAGGTCCAGGAGAGAGCTAAGGTCGAGGGCCAGAAGACAACGGAAGAGTAGGCTCCTCTGCAGGGTAAGGCTGCGAAGACGAGGCTGAAGAGCCGAAGAGGCGCCTTTTCACTGATGGTGAAGGGACACCTCCAAGGCAAAGCGGAGGGCGAGGTCTGCGAAATCTTTCACGCCCTCTGGGGGCTGGTGGATCAGCAAGCTGACCTTTGGAAGCAGCAGTCCTCTGCAGAGGAATCTCTATGAGTGAACTCCTCCCCCGAGGAGAAACACTCGCAGGAGAGACACGAAAGACTTTGCTTCCCCCTCAAAGGATGAACAGGAACGGGGGAAACTCAGTCGGCAGCAACAGCTGAAGAGTCTGATGGGGCAGGGTGGTCGGCAGCAGCAGCAGAAGACAACTCGGACACCCCTACATCGACACAAGAAAGAGGATCCACCTCCAAAGTTGATGAAGGCTGCACACTAGCATCACGGATGATGAGCTGCAGAAAGGAGTCCTTGGAGGACGGACCCAGAAGCCCAAGGACGACCACACCTGAATAAAAAGAGAAAGACAAAGCCTCACCCAGGGGGAGAGGTGGGGCCGCTTCGTTAAGGGAGTCAACACCATCTCTCGACGACCGGGGTTGACCATCAATTAAAGAGCCTATGTTACTACTCGACCGTCTCTCAGAAGAGGCCGAATGAGCAGGAGCTTCGGAGGAAGGTCGGGAGGCAGAAGCAGCAGCTTTGGGTTTTCCCCCCTTCAAAGAAACCTTCGAAGAAGAAATATCCCGCTTTGACTTCTTCTTCCGCCTGTGCCCAAACCTTTTCCACTGGGAGGCAGACCACTCCCGACACTCACTACATTTATTTTCGCTATCACACCGTTGACCTCTGCAGGCGGGACAAAGGGTGTGACAATCGGTGTCCACGGCCGACATGAAGGTATCGCAGGGGCGCCTTCAAATCCAGGGCAGGTACGCATGGTCGGCAGAAGTCAACACAAATACACACTAATAAAGAGAAAACACAAACACACACTAATAAAGAGAAAACACAAACACACACTAATAAAGAGAACACACAAACACACACTAATAAAGAGAAAACACAAACACACACTAATAAAGAAAAAACACAAACACACACTAATAAAGAGAAAACACAAACAAAAAGCATGAAAGGCAATCCAAAAATAACTTGGCGAGGATGAAGAATGGCAACGACTGTTCCCCATCTGAGCCAAAAGCAAAGTGAGCTAAATCACAGGTGTGTGAGAGGGAGAGGTAGCAAGCTAACGCCCCTACCTCCACTAACTAGCGGAATGGGTAGTCGACCCTTGCTAAATTTTAATGGCTCGTTCCTTCGGCGAATCCCTAATAAATAGCATAGGTTTGTATTCCAGTTACGGAACAGGATTCACTCATTCGGGAGAGAATTAGATCCTATAGCTGCAAAGAATCACTACCTTAATTTCAAATGTAATCTTTATTTTCAATAGCTGTCAACACAAGATTATCCAAGAGTTACTGACTTATGAAAAGAAGTGGGTTCAGACAGCAGGAAATAAATTAGACTGGTTTGCACAAGTGATGAGAATATGCAAGTGGCAAAAACCTGGGAATGTCAAGATGATCATGTTAATAGATTATAAATGAAGACTAAGTGGAAATCTAGCAAAAATAGCAGCAGGCAAATAGATGCAAAAAATAAATATGAAAATTCTGTAAATGGAACATTAAGATTGCAAAACTTATTTTGGATTCCCCCACTCATTTTAATTTCTCATGCAACTTTACCTTCAATAGCCATATCAACATTAATATAAGCAACTGTACGAGCTGCTAGTTGTTTGCCAAACTGTTCTGTCCACTCCATGGATGCAACTAGCCCATACTCTTCTGCCCCCCAAGCGCAGAATACAAGTGACCTTCTCGGACGCCAACCTATTGAACAGTCATAAGAAAATTACTTGAGAAATCACATGTAGGCTACGGGATGAGAAATTCTTAAGAGAAACTCCACAATAGAGGATTAAGTTGTCTATTAAAAACATTCCACCTATGATGTGGAACTTTTCAGCTTCCAACATAGTAAATCAAAATTTCAAGACAGTCTTTAGCTAATATACATGTGCAAACATGACAAATTCGAAGATAATTTGTATTTTTCCTAACCATACAAACCTTAGCTATTTACAAAGGGTTACCTTTTAGCGTAGCTGAAATGGCGAGCCATTAGAATTTAACGAGGGTGTATTACCCCCGCGCTAGTTAGCGGGGGGGTAGGGGAGTGGTAGCTAGCTACCCCTCCTCCCCCTCACACACAGGTGAATACTCACTTTCACTTAGAGGTAGGACTTGTCTTGGGGGACAGGGCTGGCGGGCAAATATGTGTAAATAGCTAAGGTTTGTATGGTTAGGAAAAATACAAATTATCTTCGAATTTGTCATTTGTTCCGTAACCGGAATACAAACCACGCTATTTACAAAGGGTGACTTACCCCTTAGGAGGGGTGGAAAGTCCCCAGCCATACTGGCTTTGGCTTTACTCGGGGACTCAGAATCCGAGTGAGTCGCACTCGAGAAAAGGAGTCCCTGCACCTCACAAGTTCCTTGCTCCGCAAGGAACCATGTGGCCTACGTAAGCTTGTGTGTGAAGGAAGAAGTGTGACCCGTCCTAGGCAGTTGACCTGGAGTTCCAGAAGGAACTCTGGGTTAGGACGTTCCCAATACCACCTCGTCAGGGTATGGGGGACGCGACAGTATTGACTCAATACTCGGAACACAAGGAAGCATGGTTTACCTGCAGAGGTTCGAGGTCAGCTAAGCAGAGACCAGGATGCTGCTTCCCCGTAGAGGGGATGATGAAGAAAGAAGTAAGGGCCAGACATACTTCTTT
Source organism: Palaemon carinicauda (assembly GCF_036898095.1). Taxonomy (NCBI): domain Eukaryota; kingdom Metazoa; phylum Arthropoda; class Malacostraca; order Decapoda; family Palaemonidae; genus Palaemon; species Palaemon carinicauda. The sequence goes on from NC_090745.1 coordinate 29,607,447, forward strand.
CGTTCATGCAGACTAAAACCTGATAACAATGCCCTCAACCTTCTGCTACCTGTCCAAAAAGGAGCCTGAGGTTAGACCAGCTGTTGTGTAGCCACCACAGAGCGATAGAAAACGTATCGAGACTCCCGTGGGTCACGCCCTGCAGGAAGCGGGCTGCGAAGGTCATTAGACACTTCCAGACTCCAGCTTGTAGCACCTGCGTCACAGAGTAGTATTACTCAAAGGCGAAGGACGTTGCGATGTATCCAACATCGTGCTGTAGGGCGACGTGACGGGGGAGGGTCTGGAGACAGGTCGAGATGAATGTCCTGAGTCCGGGGTGAAGAGGTATACTGGTGACTCTCCCCCCATGTCCTCCTTGTGCTCCCAAATCGGCTGCAAATGAGGACAAACTGCAGCTGTTCCCAGCGCTAACCTCTCGATTCCTTTACTGGCAAGAAAGAGAAGGTCTTGGGACATCAGACACAGAATGGAGACTCGAAATCTTGAATGAATCGGACCGAAGGGCCGGGACCCTCAGATTCCGAGTCTAGCCAACAACTCAGGAGCGAGCCTGAATGTTGCCTTCCCCTCTTCCTTAGAAAGGGGGGAGTAGTAAGAGACCAAGAAGATTGCTTACACACTGGCCGTGGCCAGAGTGAGTAGAAGACCCAAGGCGGAATACAATCCGAGGCCTGTCGTAAAAGGGTCTTGAGAAGATCTCTTAAAGGACTAAAAGTCCAAGCCATGCTCCAAGTTGGAGGTCTTCCTCCGACTAGGGCAGGGACGATCGTAGCTTCGCATGAGCGAGGATAGATCCAGCGGGCAGGAAAAAAGTTATTCCTTAAAGCCTGAAGGTCAGGGAAAGGCTGAGCGACAGGCTTCATTGCCGAGAGCGGAAAGGAGTTTCCTCCTGCCGAAAGGCAATAAGACCGTTATTGCTGGAGAAGAGGCCTCAAGGGAAGAGGTATATCTCCCACGGCACCAACCACCTTAGACTCTTCACTTTGCCTGGGAGACCCCTGTGGATGACTATCGCAGATGACGCGACCTCCGTACCGCGACTGTAGCGGGTTGTCTCTTCTTGAGGAGGAAGCGTAGTGTCTCCAGGCATGAAGCCGAAGCGACGCCCCGGTTCGGGAGAGATGTCGCAGTGTGGTTGCTTGAGTAGTCTGCGCCGTGGGAGAAGCTCTCCCGGGAGTTCCGTCAGGGGAAGCAGAGGGTCCAGAAACCGTTCTGCGCATAGTCCCAGTGGAGCTCTCCCATTGAAAGGTTGACAGACAACCTGGTCTTGTTGAGACCCATTGTCCACAGACAAAAAGGAGGGAAGACGCAGGCGTCGAAGTTGTCCCACCATCACCGGAATGCATCTTGCCAGAGTCTCGGGGTCTGAGACTGGGGGGAAGAATAGCGGAAGCTTGAGGTTCCAAGCTGTCACGATCAGGTCCCCCAGACCAGCACTTGCTGGTTACCCAAGGTCAAAGACCCCCAGGTACACTCTCTCTACGAGGCTCTGCTCGGATAGTCTGAGAGAAACATTCCCCTGCCTGGAATGAGAGAGCCGATGGTGGTATTGAGAGAATCTCAATCATCCCGGTATCTCTACTGCAAGATGTGAAGGTGTGAAAATGCGTCCCCTGCTGGTTAGAATGAAGTCGACGCGCAACGGGGCGACTCGGCAGGAGCTGTAGGATCTGAAGAGGGGCCAGACTAAGGCCCCTAAGCCTGCCTGAATGATGGAGAGGTATCCTTCAGGTCTTGACCATAGGACTGGACCGGAACATCCCCCCCCCCCCCTTTCCTTTGACGAGTCCGAGAACCGCATCAAGAATGTGGGGAAAGGACGAGAATATCCACTACCATCAAGAGGCTCCATAGGTCAACACCCATTGCAGGTCTAATAGTTCCGCTGGTCCCATAGGGCCAGGGAGTCCGGTTAAACATTGCCTGAAGCCACCGGAACTTGGATCGCCCCACATGGAACTTATCCTGAGGCGACCGTTCGGACTATAGACGGGTCAATGAGGAAAGGAGAACTAGGAAACGTTCCAAGGTAGGGCTGAAAGCTCTGCTTGACTGAGAACAGGTACTGCGACTCTCCTCAGTCTTGCCACAGTCAACCGAAAGGAAGGCTCGGAGGATGTGGTAACAGAATCTGGCGTCCCCAGGTGGTCACCCATCCAAGTACCGACGTTGCTTAACCTCGCTGGACGGACGAGAAGCGGGGTTTCCAACGTGGTAAGGCCGTTGACTCAATATCATGGCCAGATACTCCAGATGTTGAGGCAGAGGAAGAGAAGGCTCCAAGCAAAATACCATGAGCCCACACTCATGGTAGGCATCCGGAAGCTTGTCCCGGCGCTGAAGAAGGTCGAAACTCGAGCCTACCGGAGTTGACCAGCCCTCCAAACAGCAGAGGAGGCGGAAGCCTGCACCTGAGCGGCCAAGAGGAAGGCAGGGAGAGTTCTCTGGGGGAAACAAACCTGCTATGCCACGGCGGGATAGCCACACTGCATCATAAGCAGGAATACTTGCAGTCTAGGCTGAATTCGACGAGCACCCTGGAAGATGGATGGAATGGAAACTGAAAGTACCCGTCCTTCCGATCCAGGGTTTAAGGAATCCTGTCGCCTCGTTACCAGTCTGATCGATTCTGCTGGTCTACGCTGGCCGAAGTTTGTTCGACAAATTTGATCAGGGCTGAGAGGTCGACTATGGACATCCCTTCTCAGATCCTTCCTTACAAGAAAGGATCGACTGAGGGGGCCGGGGGTGAAGCCGTCGATGATCCTAAGGAAGACCTTCGCCTAAGGTATGGATCATTCTGCCCAACCGGGCAACTCTGCTGACGCTATGGAATAGAGGTTCAGAAGACACTGAATTCGCTGACAGAGACGGCAGGCGCGATATCCTTGGCTAATCACAGAGATTGTGTGGGAATGGGCATCGGGAAGCTGTCATTCGGATGAGTAACCTTAAGCATCCTCCCAGCGAAAAACCTGCAATCCTAGAGTTCGTGAACTCCTTTTTGGACTATGCCCCCCCGGGGGAGTCTCCCGTGCCATCTGTTCCTGACAGGAGGAAACTGCAATTGAACACCTTGTCCCAGTTGTCGTAGCCGATAACTTAGGCCGACGTGGTTGAAAGAAAAGGGCGCTGGAGCCCTGCAGAGTCTGGAAGAAAGCGCCTTGGAGGAGTGAAACCGGAAGTCGATTTACTCCGCACAGCAGCTGTCTAAGTCTCTGTCCTTGGGCACAAACAAACTCTTCTCAAGGATGGAAGGGTGTCTGAGGTCGTCGACCTCCACAGATGAGACACCCGAAGGAAGCCCTCAGTCAGCGCGTCCAGATGGTACAACATCGAGCTTGTCCGCAAGTTAGATACTTAACGACGAAAGGCCAAGGTGCCTGAGCTCGAGAGGAGGAAAGTACCCTTGATCTTCCTGTAGCTTCCTTGAACCAAACCTCGGGCCGTAACCGAGGAGGGAAAGAACCTGGTAAGCTCCCAGAGGAAGAGGTAAGCAGTCACCCCTTGTCCGATGGAGAAATCTCGAACGGAAAGCCCCCCCGCCAAAAATCCTTCCAGGGAATGACGGGGAAGGGCTAACCCAGGTTCAGAAATAGAGGAGTGTTGCTCAGATCTCCCTTAAGTTTCTCCTATTCTTGCAAGTGCCATGCTCTGTGTTTACGGGGTGAGGCCGTGTTCTGGAAATACGCTCCAGAAGAACTCGCCAGGCTGGTCATGCTGCGAAAACCCCATTGGGAATCGTGGTCGCAATTGCCCTGGAGCTCGCGCGACGGAAATTCCTGGTGGTCGGCGAGCGATAACCCATAGACGAGCAATGGATACTGCAAGAAATAAGCCAACATTTGTGCGAAGAAACACTGTAGGTTCGCGCGACGGAACACCATCCGTCCGCGCGATGGAAAAAACCGTTGGTTCGCGCGTGGGCGAACATTGGAGAGCATGAGCGTAGATGTGCAGGCACGTGGGCGTGCGGGCGTGCGGGCGAGCGGTCGCGCGGGCGCGCGGGCGCGCGGGCGAGCGGTCGCGCGGGCGAGCGGTCGCGCGGGCGAGCGGTCGCGCGCGGTCGCGCGGGCGAGCGGTCGCGCGGGCGAGCGGTCGCGCGGGCGAGCGGTCGCGCGGGCGAGCGGTCGCGCGGGCGAGCGGTCGCGCGGGCGAGCGGTCGCGCGGGCGAGCGGTCGCGCGGGCGAGCGGTCGCGCGGGTGGGCAGGTGGATGAGAGCGAGTCCGAGGCGGCGAACGCAAGCGTTAGCGCGATGGCGAGGAAACGCGCTGCCGCGTGGGCGAGGAGGACCGCTGGCATTATGGATCAACAAGCGATCGGTGGTGAGCTGGTGAGCGCTAACGCGCAGGTTGGCGATGGCGCGTTGTGTTATGCCGACGCGATGGTCGAGCAGTATGCGCAGGTGAGCGATCGTGCGTTGGCGAGCAGTATGCGAAGGTGAGCGATCGCGAGCAGTGATCAGTATGCGCAGGGTCGCGCGATGGTGATCAGCATGCCAGGGTCGCGCGATGGCGATCAGCATTTGCAGGTGGGCGATCGCGCGATGGCGATCAGCATGCGCAGGGTCGAGCGATGGCGATCAGCATCCGCAGGTGTGCGGTCGCGCGATGGCGATCAGCATCCGCAGGTGTGCGGTCGCGCGATGGCGATCAGCATCCGCAGTCGAGGGTCGCGCGATGGCGATCAGCATCCGCAGTCGAGGGTCGCGCGATGGCGATCAGCATCCGCAGTCGAGGGTCGCGCGATGGCGATCAGCATCCGCAGTCGAGGGTCGCGCGATGGCGATCAGCATCCGCAGTCGAGGGTCGCGCGATGGCGATCAGCATCCGCAGTCGAGGGTCGCGCGATGGCGATCAGCATCCGCAGTCGAGGGTCGCGCGATGGCGATCAGCATCCGCAGTCGAGGGTCGCGCGATGGCGATCAGCATCCGCAGTCGAGGGTCGCGCGATGGCGATCAGCATCCGCAGTCGAGGGTCGCGCGATGGCGATCAGCATCCGCAGTCGAGGGTCGCGCGATGGCGATCAGCATCCGCAGTCGAGGGTCGCGCGATGGCGATCAGCATCCGCAGTCGAGGGTCGCGCGATGGCGATCAGCATCCGCAGTCGAGGGTCGCGCGATGGCGATCAGCATCCGCAGTCGAGGGTCGCGCGATGGCGATCAGCATCCGCAGTCGAGGGTCGCGCGATGGCGATCAGCATCCGCAGTCGAGGGTCGCGCGATGGCGATCAGCATCCGCAGTCGAGGGTCGCGCGATGGCGATCAGCATCCGCAGTCGAGGGTCGCGCGATGGCGATCAGCATCCGCAGTCGAGGGTCGCGCGATGGCGATCAGCATCCGCAGTCGAGGGTCGCGCGATGGCGATCAGCATCCGCAGTCGAGGGTCGCGCGATGGCGATCAGCATCCGCAGTCGAGGGTCGCGCGATGGCGATCAGCATCCGCAGTCGAGGGTCGCGCGATGGCGATCAGCATCCGCAGTCGAGGGTCGCGCGATGGCGATCAGCATCCGCAGTCGAGGGTCGCGCGATGGCGATCAGCATCCGCAGTCGAGGGTCGCGCGATGGCGATCAGCATCCGCAGTCGAGGGTCGCGCGATGGCGATCAGCATCCGCAGTCGAGGGTCGCGCGATGGCGATCAGCATCCGCAGTCGAGGGTCGCGCGATGGCGATCAGCATCCGCAGTCGAGGGTCGCGCGATGGCGATCAGCATCCGCAGTCGAGGGTCGCGCGATGGCGATCAGCATCCGCAGTCGAGGGTCGCGCGATGGCGATCAGCATCCGCAGTCGAGGGTCGCGCGATGGCGATCAGCATCCGCAGTCGAGGGTCGCGCGATGGCGATCAGCATCCGCAGTCGAGGGTCGCGCGATGGCGATCAGCATCCGCAGTCGAGGGTCGCGCGATGGCGATCAGCATGCGCAGGTGAGCTAGTAGCTGGCGAACCATGTTCCTTCAGAAGTGTTGGAGAACGTTGGCGTGCCGGCTGTAACACACGTGGGCCATCCGGAGATCGCTGGCGAGCTGATGATCGCTGGCGAGCTGATGATCGCTGGCGAGCTGATGATCGCTGGCGAGCTGATGATCGCTGGCGAGCTGATGATCGCTGGCGAGCTGATGATCGCTGGCGAGCTGATGATCGCTGGCGAGCTGATGATCGCTGGCGAGCTGATGATCGCTGGCGAGCTGATGATCGCTGGCGAGCTGATGATCGCTGGCGAGCTGATGATCGCTGGCGAGCTGATGATCGCTGGCGAGCTGATGATCGCTGGCGAGCTGATGATCGCTGGCGAGCTGATGATCGCTGGCGAGCTGATGATCGCTGGCGAGCTGATGATCGCTGGCGAGCTGATGATCGCTGGCGAGCTGATGATCGCTGGCGAGCTGATGATCGCTGGCGAGCTGATGATCGCTGGCGAGCTGATGATCGCTGGCGAGCTGATGATCGCTGGCGAGCTGATGATCGCTGGCGAGCTGATGATCGCTGGCGAGCTGATGATCGCTGGCGAGCTGATGATCGCTGGCGAGCTGATGATCGCTGGCGAGCTGATGATCGCTGGCGAGCTGATGATCGCTGGCGAGCTGATGATCGCTGGCGAGCTGATGATCGCTGGCGAGCTGATGATCGCTGGCGAGCTGATGATCGCTGACGAGCAGAAGGCTACGCGTGGAAGCCTGCGCAAAGAAGAAGAGTCCTTGACCCCGACCTGAACCGAAGTTCTAGATCGCGAGGGCGAACGTGGGCGCACAGGGCGCGTAACAGGAACCAACAGGAACCGCAGGGATGATCATCTTGAAAGCGCTGACGAACAGGAGAGCGCTGATGAGCAGAAGAGCGCCTGTGTGCTCACACTGAGCAGGAGCAGGAGAGAACACAGCAGAAGGGCGCGCAGGGAAACCCTGACACGCAAGGGAAAAACCCCCGTGGGGGGAACCCTTTGCCCTGAACGGATCGTTGTCCGCCGGGAGACTGATGTCCGTCGGAAGACCGCTGTCCGTCGGGAAGACCGTTGCCCGTCGGAAGACGAGATCAGACTGCTATCCATCTGCACCAAGGCGGAAGATCGAGAAAAAGGAGTTGTAGGCTGCAAATGGAGATCCAAAAAGGCGCCTCAAGCACCCTTATAGGGAGATGAGAGGCCCTTACGACGAGGCGGACAGTGGGCCTTACGGCGAGGGAGGCCAACAGCAACAGCAACAGAAGAAACCTCCGAAGAGGAGTCTCTATGAGTGTACTCTCTAGCGAACGAAAGAGAAACACTTCGTGGAAGAGACTGGTCAGCCAGTGAACTAAAAGGAGCAATCCTCCGAAGAGGAGCTCCTGCAGTTGCCCAGCCCCTTGAGCGAAACTGCAGGTGCGACCGCTCAGCACCAAGAGCATAGTCGCACGAAAAAAAGGCAAGAGAGGAACCCCCCCAAAAGGGGAAAAACTCAAGCCTGGACAGGAAAAAACTTCCCTCGGAAGGAAAGTTACCCGCCCAAGGAGGCAAGCCTCCTGAGAGTTCTAAAATGAACTGGAGAGCTGTCCGTCGTCACGGGAGTACTACCAGTAGAAGGAGACACGCCCCTGACGAAAATACAAGGGGGGAGGCAGCAACAGCCGAATCCCCAGGACTCAACCAGACAACTCACACCGTTGCTATATTACAGAAACGAACTAGATCGGTAACTGTAAAAAAATAAAACAAATAATATTAGTACACATTCATTCCCCCGGGAAGGCTCCGAAGAGGAATCCCGAGGGAAAGGAACAAGAATTACACAACAGGCACGTGCCCTCACAACCACTTACACTCGCGGAAGGAGAGCTGTAACCAAAACAGAATTATAACAATTATAATTATGTAACTATGTAATTATGTAATTTAAAAATGAATGAACACTAAAGAAAGAACGAAAACCCCGAAAGGAATCGTTCTATAAGCTGAAAAACAAAAAATAACTACAATTAGATTCATAACTAATTGAGACAAACGTACGGCGTAGCAACCCCCCACACGGAAAGGAAGCTAGGCTACAAGGGCGTAGTAACACGTAGTAAAAGGGTGAACGACCTCAAGAGAGAGAGAGAGAGAGAGAGAGAAAGACATAAGTCAAACTCGATCGCCACCCATAAAATTACGCCGTGGTGGCCTAACTGCCGAGGCCTCCAGTAGATATCGTACACTACACACACAAATCTGAAAAGGAAACTTACTTATTTCTATACTCAAATATATATGCAAACATGAAAACATGTTTACATATATATTGAGTAAATGAAAAGTAAGCGATTAAGTAAAGACAAAACAAACAAACAATGGCTGCCAAGAGAGGACCAAGACAGAGACGTTTGTCACAGTCCGAGCCAAAAGTGAAAGTGAGTATTCACCTGTGTGTGAGGGGGAGGAGGGGTAGCTAGCTACCACTCCCCTACCCCCCCCCCCCCCCCCCCCCCGCTAACTAGCGCGGGGGTAATACACCCTCGTTAAATTCTAATGGCTCGCCATTTCAGCTACGCTAAAAGGTAACCCTTTGTAAATAGCGTGGTTTGTATTCCGGTTACGGAACAATTATACAATTAAGAAAATACTGGAGAATTAGAGATCATACCAATTAGATATTTAAAAAACAAGATCACTTGGTTACCAGTTTCTTTTGAAAGTTGCATCAGAAGGCGAGAAAGCTCTAACATGGCGGCTGTTCCAGAGTGAGGGTCGACAGCACCAAAAATCCAGGCATCATAGTGGTTGCCAAGCATTACATATCGATCTGAAAAAGACCATCTCTGATATGGTAAGCTTATTTTGGGAACTGTAATTGAGCAGCATTGCTATGAAGATAGTGACTAACTTTCAATTACAAAATTAATGCTACTGCCATAAAACCATCAGTTCAGAATGGCAGCTCACCGGGCATCTTGGTGCCATTAATGGCTAAGATGTATACATTAATGAAGTAAAGAGTGCTTTCCTTTATCAAATAGTCAAATGTGTGAATGTACAGATATTTGAAATGCACATTTGTTCTACATGAAAAGTAAAGGGATACTTCAGCAAGCAAATCCGATTAATATAGCCTTCCATTAATAACGTGACTAAAATATGCCACAATTTACCTGGTTCTATACTTCCTTTCATAATAGAGATGACATTGTATGTTGTCGTGGGAGTATTTTTATTATTTACATCCAAGTTCACTTTTAGGTTTCCCTGCTGAAACCCTGGCCCTAAGCGATATGTGATATTCAAGCCACCTTGCCAATCACTAGGGGCAGTTTCGCCACCCATTCGACTGTAGGAAAATGAAGTAGAGTAATAGATACAGTTGAAAAACCTAAAGTAATAAAAGTCTGTTATTAAAGATTAAGACCAATAACTCTTACAAATGGGTCCAGAAGAAATTTAAATTTCTTAAGGGTACTAAATACAGTAACTACACAGCTATATGGAAATTCACTTGGTTATGGCTATGGTTGTGATCAACTTACATAAAAGATTAAAGGTGGCACTGTACTCCGACAGCCAATTGGAGAAAAGATTGAATGATGGTCAAAGTTGAAAGATCGTTTATAAAGATTACACAATTAAAGGTAGAGAGCTAGTTGCATGGAAATTTATAGCTATATATTATTCTAGTATATGAAATAATAGTCCACAACAAAATCTAATAAACAGTCCTGAAGCAATTATTATTTGCTATAGTTGAAGATAAAATTTGTAAATGAACGTTCAAGTTCTAGCACTGACATGGGATGACTAAACTAGCTATGATTATAATTTTTTCTTTTTTAGATTACATCACTACAATATAGTAGAAATTGCATTTCTAAAACAATACTTTTTTAACATCTAACCAAGTGGGAATAAATGACAAATTCGTAGATAATTTGTATTTTTCCTAACTATACAAACCTTAGCTATTTAATAGGGTTTATTACTTTCGGCGTAGCTGAAATGATGAGCTATTAGAATTTTAACGAGGGATTACTACCCCATCGCTAGTTAGCAGGGTGTAGGGAGGGTAGCCTGCTACCCCCCACCCCCTCACACACACCTGTGCTTGAGCTCACTTTGCTTGGAGGTAGGAATTCAAGGGGGATAGGGCTGGCGGGCAAGTTTGATTAAATAGCTAAGGTTTGTATACTTAGGAAAAATACAAATTATCTACGAATTTGTCATTTGTTCCGTAACTGACATACAAATCACGCTATTTAATAGGGGTGACTCACCCATTAGGAAGGGTGGAAAGTCCCTGCCAGTACTGGCTTTTGGCTTTGCCTGGGAACTCGATATTTGAGTGTGTTCACACTCAGCAATAAGGAGTCCCTGCACCTTGCTAGAACATTGCTACACAAGGACTGCGGCCTACGCAAGCTGTGTGTGAAGGTATAATAAAGTGTGACTCGTCCTAGGAAGTTAACCTGTAGTCCTTTAGATGGAAACTTTAGGCTAGGACTCTCCAAATACCACCTTGTCACGGTATGGGGACGTGACAGTATTATCTTAATACTAGGAACACAAGGAAACATGGTTTACCTGCAGTGGTTTGAGGTCAGCTGTGCAGAGAACCCAGGATGCTGCTTTCCCCAAGAGAGGGGAAGATGAAGAAAAGAATAAGGGCCAGACAAACCTTTTCATTCATGCAGACTAAGACCGGGCAACAATGCCCTCAACCTTCTGCTACTTGTCCACTAAGGAAATTGAGGTTTTAAACCAGCTGTTTGCAGCCACCACAGGGCCGATAGAAAACGTATCGAGCCTCCTGTGGGTCACGTCTTGCAGGTAGTGGGCTGTGAAGGTTGTCTGACGCTTCCACACCAGCTTGAAGAACCTGTGTCACCGAGAAATTTCTCTCGAAGGCCAGGGACATAGCTACGCCCCTGACATCATGTGCTCAAGGGCGACGTGATGGAGGAGGGTCTGGATTCAGGGACAGATGGATCACCCTACGAATCCATGCCGAGATGGTGTTCTTGGTGACCCTCCTCTTAGTCCTACCAGTGTTAACAAACAATGCTTGCACCTGGGGATGGACTGCAGCCGTTCTTTTGAGATATAGCCTTAAGCTCCTTACTGGGCAGAGTAGGAGATGGTCTGGGTCATCTGTTACAGAACGGAGACTCGAAATCCAGGAGTCGAACCGAGCGTCTGGCACCCCCGGGTTTCGAGTCTTAGCAATAAACTCAGGGACGAATTTGAACGTTACTTCCCCACATCCCCTTAAATGGGCGATGTCATATGAGAGACCATGAAGTTCAATGACTCGCTTGACCGAAGCCAAAGCCAGTAGGAACACCGTCTTCTAAGTTAGGTGGCGATCTGAAGCCTGGCGTAATGGTTCATAGGGAGGTCTCTTAAGAGACCTGAGAACTCGAACCACGTTCCATGGAGGAGGTCTCACTTCCGACTGAGGGCAGGTAAGTTCATAACTTCGTATGAGTAGGGAAAGTTCCAGCGAGGAAGAAATGTCCATTCCTTTGAGCCTGAAGGCTAGACTCAAGGCTGAGCGATAGCCTTTCACCGCCGAGACTGAAAGGCGCATTTCTTCCGAGTCTGAGCGATAGCCTTTCACCGCCGAGACTGAAAGGCGCATTTCTTCCCGCAAATACACGAGGAACTCCGCTATTGCTGCAATAGTGGCATTGAGAGGAGAGATACCCCTTCCATGACACCAACCACTGAAGACTTTCCACTTTCCCTGGTAGACAGATGCGGATGATTTTCGCAGATGTCCAGACATCCTAATTGCAACTTGTTGCGAAAATCCTCTCTCAGCGAGGAGATGCTGGATAGTCTCCAGGCATGAAGTCGTAGCGAAGCTACGGCTTTGTGGAAGATGTTGGCATGTGGTTGTCTGAGTAGATCGTGTCGTGGAGGGAGTTCTCTGGGAAGTTCGTTAGGAGCTGCAGAAGGTCCGGAAACCATTCCGTGTGATGCCATAGCGGAGCTATGAGGGTCATTGAAAGATTGACCGATATTCTGGTCTTGTTGAGCACCCTCCTCATCAGACAGAACGGGGGAAAGGCGTACACGTCGATGTTGTCTCACCGTTGTTGGAAGGCATCCTGCCAGAGAGCCTTGGGATCCGGGACTGGGGAGCAGTACAGTGGAAGCTTGAAGTTCAGCGCTGTCGCGAACAGATCCACAGTCGGGGAACCCCACAAATTCAGGACTTTGTTGGCTACTAGATGATCCAAAGACCACTCGGTACTCACTACAGTACCTGAGACGCTCTGCTCAGATTGTCAGCGAGCACATTCCTCATGCCTGGAATGAAACGTGCCGATAGTAGAATAGAGTGGATTTCGGTTCGTCTCGGTATCTCTACTGCAAGATGGGATAGCTGCTTCGAAAAGGTACCTCCTTGCTTGTTGATGTAAGCCATTACTGTGGTGTTGTCGCTCATCACCACCAAAGAGTGACCCGCCAGGTATTGTTGGAACTACTGGAGGGCCAAGAAGACAGCCTTCATCTCTAGAAGATTTATATGGAGGCACTTGTTCTGATTCTGACCACAGGCCTGAGGTCCTGTGGTGCAGAACGTAGGCCCCCCACCCTTTCTTTGAGGTGTCCGAAAACAGCATCAAATCCGGAGGAAGGACGAGAAGGTCCACTCCTCTTCGTAGGTTCTCGTCTGTCACCCACCACTGGAGGTCTGTCCATTCCGCAGGTCCCATAGGGATCATGACGTCCGGGGAATCGCAACCTTGATTCCACCGGGACTTGTCGCCACTGGAGGGATCTCATCCTGAGGTGACCGTTGGGAACTAGAGGAGCCAAGGATGAGAGGTGACCGAAGGGACGTAACCACGATTGGGCTGGAAGCTCTTCTCGTCTGAGGAAAGGGCTTGCGACCCTCCTCAGCCTTCCTATCCTGTCGTCTGATGGGAAGGCTTTGTGGAGATTGGTGTCTACAATCATGCCTAGGTAAACCAGTCTTTGAGTGGGAAGCAGAGAGGACTTCTCGAGATTTACCATGATCCCCTGATCCTGGCAAAGTCCCAGAAGTTTGTCTCGGTGTTGAAGAAGGGATAACTTCGAGTCTGCTAGGATCAGCCGGTCGTCCAGATAATGGAGGAGACGGATACCGATCCTGTGTGCCCATGACGATATTAGGGTGAACACTTTGGTGAAAACCTGTGGTGCTGTGGAGAGACCAAAACACAGCTCCTTGAACTGGTACACCTTGTTGTCTAGGCTGAATCTTAAGTACTTCCTTGAAGACGGATGGACGGGGATCTGGAAGTACGCATCCTTCAGATCTAGTGTACACATGAAGTCTTGCGGTCTCACTGCAAGTCTGACCGTGTCTACGGTCTCCATGCTGAACGGAGTTTGCTTGACAAACTTTTTCAGAGCCGAGAGGTCGATGACTGGTCTCCAGCCTCCAGACGCCTTCTTTACAAGAAAGACTGAAGAAGCCTGGAGACCCGTCGAGGACCTCTTGGAGAGCGCCCTTCTTCAACATGGTCTGGACCTCTGCCCAAAGGGCCTGCCCCCTTGCTGATCCCATGGCAAGGGAGCTCAATGACACTGGATTCGTCGTCAGGGGAGGTAGATATGTTGTGAACGGGACGCGATATCCTTGACTGATTACGGAAATCGTCCAGGAATCGGCCCTGAGTTGCTGCCACCTGTCTGCGCAACTTTGTAGGCATCCCCCCACTGGTGGACATGCAGGGGGACTGCCAATCCTAGAATTTGTGGCCTCAGCTGCTCCCTCTAGGATTCTTCCCTCCCCTGGAGGACTTCTTGCCTTTCTTGTCCGTGACAGGAAAGGGCTTAGACACCACCGTCTTCGCTGCTGTTGTCGGTTTCGTGGTCTTGGTAGGACGTGGCTGCTGGGGTGCTGGAGGTTTATAGGGCTTGGATGTTAAAGCCCTATTATTATTATTATTATTAAATGCTAAGCTACAAAACCCTAGTTGGAAAAGCAGGATGCTATAAGCCCAGGGGCCCCAACAGGGAAAATAGCCCAGTGAGGAAAGGAAATAAGGAAATAAGGAAAAATAGAACATTTTAGGAATAGTAACAATATTAAAATAAATATTTCCTATTTAAAATATAAAAACTTTAACAGAACAAGCTGAAGAGAAACTAGATAGAAAAGTGTGCCCAAGTGTACCCTCAAGCAAGAGAACTCTAACCCAAGGCAGTGTAAGACCATGGTACAGAGGCTATGGCACTACCCAGGAATAGAGAACAATGGTTTGATTTTGGAGTGTCCTTCTCCTAGGAGGGAGTCTTGGTGGGACTTCCTCCACCTCTCAGCAGCCTGCTCCAAGTCCTTAGGCTCAAACAGGTTCGTTCCCATAACGGAAGAATGTCTGAGCCTGCTGATCTCGGTGCTAGGGACCTTCTGGTGGAACCTCTCAGACATCGCATCCCGACGTTTCAGGATGGTGTTTGCCCACAAGTTCAAGACTTGGTGGGCCAAAAACTTGATCGTGCAAGTGCCTGAGAGTAAAAAGGTCTCCATAGCTTTCCTGGTACGTTCTTTAGATAAATCCTCCGAACGTATCAGGATACCTAAGGTCCCTAGCCAGATATCCAGCCACGAAGTGGCCTGCATGGCACACTTCGCAACCTTCTCCTGACTAAGGATCTCAATTGCTGAGAATGAGACCTGCCGGCTGGAGAGTCTCTCAAGAGGGACTCCCCTGGTAAGCTCTTCCAATGACTGGTGAAGGGGAAGAGCTAAACAAGGCTCCTCTACGATCTCGAAGTACCTCCTCTGCTGTACACGAGGAGGTGGGAGAAGCTTGTTGCCGGCACTGGATCGGCTGGAGGAGGCAAGCTCGGAGAGCTGGACTGCGATCTTGTCCCTGGCACTCTTAACCCCTTGAGACCAGGGCAAAGCTGCACTGGCCTTGGCCTAATAGGGTTTCTGAGTCCCAAATACTCAGTCTTTGCCCTCTCGAATAGGAATCTCTGGGTCCGCAAACCCATTGAGAGTCCTCATAAGAGTCAGAATCTGCCAGAATGCATGTTCTGACTCCTGCAGCTCTCCTCAGGAAGGACTAGCAGCAAAGTCTCCTGTCCCCAAAGGCTCTTCTTGGGGAGACTCGCGAAAGTTCTCCGAGTGACTGGCTGGCTCTGGTCTAAGTCTTGATGAGGACTTCGGTACTGTCTTGGAGTCCTTCGACTCCCTCCTGGGAGGGATGCAGGACTCCAACAACGACGGAGGTAGGCTCTTCTCCACCCCTACCCGAGAAGACTTTTCCGCGCGAGGTGGGGTTTCCTTCAGTGGTGCAATGGGGGAACGTCTCACCTCACGTGCCTCCCCTGAGGACGGGAAGTCCTCGTCCGAAGGGGAGGGAGAAAAAGTCTGGGGGGGAGGGGCCCTGCCTCGCAGACTTATGAGGAGACAGCTTCGTCCTTGGAGAAGTTACCGCGTCCAAAACTCCTCTTTTCCTCCTCAGGGAGTAGATGCAGCCAAGGATTTGTGGCCCAACTCAGAGAGAACAGGCTTGGAAGCCTGTGCTACCACTCTGATTAGAGCCCCAAACCAGGGCTGCACTGTCAGACACTCCCTCTGGAGGGACAGGGATCGACGGATCCCTGGGAGGAGTTTCCAAAGGGGGGTTCGCCTGTAAAGAAGATAAGGAAGAAATGTCTCTGGACCTTTCTGGAACCTTTCCCCCTACCGGCGAGCACGCTGTTCTGCGCTTGCGGGGGGGGGGGCTGGAAATGAGGCGATGGCGACATTACCGCGCATTGTCCTGCAGCTTCGCGTGTGGGAGGGTACTGGCAATTGCGCTGGCGCTCGCGGGTTGGGGAATACCCAGGGTCACACGCGGGAGACTGCTGATGTGCGCGTGCGGGCGAGTGAAGGCGCGTGCGGGCGAGTGAAGGCGCGTTGGGGCGCGCAGGAGACTTCATAGAATGCGCAGAAATCAGATTGCGCGTTCGCGCGTGAGGGTGAATCTTCGCGCAGGATCAGGATGAAGAGCCCGTGCGGGCGAGAGATCGTGCGCTCTAGAAGATGTCGATGGGCGCGTGCGCGCAGGAGAGATGTCTCTTGCACGCGGGTGCTCAGCTGGAACCTTCGTGCGTTGGTGCGCCTCTGGTGGGCGCACATCAGGAGGAGATGGGCGTGGCCGCACAGGGAGCGCGTGCACGCATCCTCGTGGGAGGTCGTTGGTATGGCGAGGGATGGCGCGCAGGTGAAGGTAGACGGCGCGTCGGCGAGCGCTGGAGCGTTGGAGTGCGCCGGCGAGTAGGGGAAGTTCTAAACTTCCCTACTGCACCCAGACCCGAAGATCGTGGGCGCGTAGGAGATCGTTGGGGCGGAGAGCGCTGGCGCGCAGGCGAGCACTGGCGCGTTGGTGAATGCTGGCGCGCAGGCGAGCACTGGCGCGTTGGTGAATGCTGGCGCGCAGAAGGTTGAGGGCGCGCAGTAGCGCGTTGTCAAGCAGGCGAGCGCTGACGCACAGGTGAGTGCTGACGCGCAGGTGAGTGCTGACGCGCAGGTGAGTGCTGACGCGCAGGTGAGCCCTGGCGCGCTTTATCAGGAACCTCGGCAGCAGGTGTGCGCTGGCGCGCTGGTGAGCGCTGGTGAGCGCTGGTGAGCGCTGGTGAGCGCTGGCGCGCTGGTGAGCGCTGGCGCGCTGGTGAGCGCTGGCGCGCTGGTGAGCGCTGGCTCGCTATCTCAGGAACAGTAGGAGAGCGCCTGTGCGCTAACTCCAAAACCTCAGAGAGGTCAGTAGATGCGCGCTAGCGTGCAGGTGAGCGCTGGCGCGCTATATCAGCAACAGTAGGAGAACGCCTGTACGCTAACTCCGAAACCTCAGAGGTGTCAGTTGAACATTCACGCGCATGTTTTGTATGGCGCGTAAGGGACGTATGCGCTAATTTGCGCGTACACCCTTGTTGCCCCAAAGGGATCGGTGCCTATTTAATAAAAACAGGTTTAGTTGGCGCCCACAGCGCATCAGCAGCCAGGAACGGCGACGGCAGGTCAGCAGGTCTGACGGGTGGAAGGTCGGCGTGTCCTTTGTAAGGACAACCTTCCACCGAAGGGGATTGCGAACGATCCGCAGAGAGGTCCAGGGTTGTAGCAGGAACAGTCGGAGATTGATGACGAGGCTCCTCTGCGGCGGACTGCGGCGATGACGACGAACCGAAGAGGCGCCTCCTCACACCCTTGTGAGGTGAAGGGAAGCCTCTCCGGCTAAGAGAAAGGAGAGCCTTACGGCGTATGCGGGCTCTGGTGGCCGTTGGGTCAGCAAGCTGACCATCAGCAGTCCTCCGAAGAGGAGTCTCTGTGAGTGAACTCCCCCGAGGGGGAGAATCACCGTCAGGAGAGACTGTTGGACTTACAGTAGTTCCTCCCTCGAAGGTTGAACAGAGGGAGATATTAAGCCTTCAGCTACAGCAGGTTGAGCAGTTGCAGAGGTATTAGGAGATACCACATCGGATACCTCTGCCACCACAACGTTAACGATAGACAGAGGGTAAGCCTCTGCCAACGTCAGCGATTGCTTGACAGCGGCACCCAACCGGATGATGTCAAACAAGGCTTCCTTGGAGGGCGAACCTTCGAGCCCCAAGGAAGATCAAAGCTGAAATAAATCAGTTACATTAACATTTAAATTTAATTCCTCCCCCGGGGGAAGAGGTGGAGCTGCCTCGCTAGGGGAGGCAACGCCATCTCTCGAACCTCGAGGTCCGGAAACAGAACCACGGTCTACGCTACCACTTGACGGTTTCTCGGAAGAAACCGATCGAGTGGGAGCTTCGGAGGAGGTTTGGGCAATGGAAGAAGAGTCCTTGGGTTTTCAACTTTCAAAATCTTCGAAGGAGAAATATCCCGCCTGGACTTCTTCCGTCCCCGAGAAAACCTCTCCCACTGGGAGGTAGACCACTCCCTACACTCACCACACTTATTAGTTCTATCACATCGTTGGCCCCTACAGTAAGGACAAAGGGTGTGAGGGTCCGTATCGACCGCCGACATAAATGTACCACATGGGCGGTCGGGTAATCCAGGACACTTGCGCATGATAGCATAGGCCAACTTCACAAACAAACCTGTAGAAGAAAAAGCAGAAAGACATTAATGGCTGTCAGAGAGGCGAGGGTGAGAGCGGACACGTCCGACTACCACCCAAGCCGAGAGCAAAGTGAGCTCAAGCACAGGTGTATGTGAGGGGGGGGGGGGGGTGTAGCAGGCTACCCTCCCTACCCCCCACTAACTAGCGGTGGGGTAGTAAACCCTCATTAAAACTCTAATGGCTCGTCATTTCAGCTACGCCGAAAGTAATAACCCCTATTAAATAGCGTGGTTTGTATGTCAGTTACGGAACAAATAATGATTAAGGTTATTCACTATACCGTACCTTATACTGTATAGGATACTTTTGAAATTAATTTGCTAAACTGAAAATTCTCATATGGTCTTCAAACTAACATTGAGGAAATGGATTAAACATTACATCTTACAAATAATACAGTACAAGAAAAAGGTCTGTAAAAGTGAATTTGATATAACTTTTTCAATGTAATAAAGTTAATCTTCATTCCTTTGGTTGAATTAAAATCAGTACTGTATTTAAAAATTGTGGCAACTAAGACTACCCTTTAGAGACCAAAGTGAAAGGAGATTTCATCCCTTAAAATCTAATACAGATGTCCCTAAATTTTGAAAGCTCTTGGAAGACACGCAAAACAGAAGATCCTGTTATCAGATACTGCAAAACTTCCATGTGGCATTCTTACCTCAGTATCTGCCAGGCATCCTCAGGGCTGATTGGTTGAACGGGTACCTTTGGAATCGCAGCTTCTTCCTCTGCGATGCGGAATGCACTTTCTGAGTTAGAGAGAAAACAGATCAGGAAAGCTTTTCTTCATTTCATAGTAAACTTCGGGTATGGAAAGATCAGAAAGGGTTCCATACATTCAACAAACTTTATAGGTATACATTAAGTGTTTAGCACATTTAAAAGTACTGCCTCTGTAAACTAAATTCAATAAAACATACAATTCTTTAAACTTGCAAGATCGAAACTTACAAATTTCACAAGATACTCCAACCATATATTTCATAATAAGGAAAATAAAACAAATAGCATCAAGGAAAACCTGAATCCTGAGGATATCAATCTTGTAATAAATTCTTCTCATAGTTGAACTTTTAAAAATTCTACTACAAATACCCAATCAAGCATTACTATTCCTAGAGCTACAAACATCTTAGGATAGCCATTGAAAGTGAGACCAATTCCCTGTTTACCTGTGGCAGGATAAAATGGAGTAAGAGGATCTCCATCAACCAGCTTCACCGTGCCAAACGGGGCAGCTGATGGAGGCATAAAGTAAGAATTAGGATAGACAAAATCAGAGCCTTCAGGGGCGTAGTCCAAGGGGTCGCTGAAGAGGACCACACCAATGGCTCCTCTAGCTTCTGCCATCTCTGCCTGCAAGAGAAAACAAATGTGTAGCAAGTGATCAATCTGGACTTGAGAAGTGATGCACAAGGCAGATATGGATTTGGTTGCATTGGATTTATAAAATTGGGCTACATGGCCCATTACTGAAGCTAGAGGGATTTCAAAGAGGCTGGGGAGTGTAATGTATGTAAATAAAATTTAATGAAAATGTGCATAAAAATTGACATTATCTACATTACTTACTGTGGTCAGCGAGTCCATTCAACTCCCAAATGAAACTGGGAGAGACCCTGCAGCTACATTATGAAGTAAAAGTCAAGAAAGGTTGGACAGCAAAATGGGATAAAGAAGTGGCAACAGATATGAATTTAAGAATGTGGGCCACATAGCACAACCATGACCTTGGAGGCCATTCAGTGCTACAATAAAACTGGGGGAAAGCTCTGCAGTTATACTATGAAGTAAATATGAAGTAAAGTTAAGAGAGTTAAGAGTAGTTAGACGCAGATGGTAAGAAGGTTGCAAGAACAAAGGTGAGGTACTACATTATGTTAACCCTTTTACCCCCAACGCTATTTGAAACTTTCCAACTCTTAACCCCAGGCATTTTTTTTTTTCAAGCACATTTTGCAATATATTTTTTTTAAATTGCTCTAACAGCCTTAATTTTCATCATAGAGGTGTCAGGTTGGTCTCATTATTTTGGAAAATGCCTGAAGTTTCTCAAAGTTATCAAAAATATGCAAAAAAATGTAAAAAAAAAGTTTCTGGGCTCAACCTGTGCCGGCCAGTGAAATGCTCCTATAGCACCATTTCTAAGGAATATAACTGCTAAAATATTACCAGAGAAAAAATGCATAGGAATGCTAGGTTGAACTAGCTCGCTCACCTATTGGTGTCGGTATAATCTAGGGCGTAACAGACCAGAGGTCTCGTACCATTTAGATATCTCCTCTTCAAAATCCCTCAATAGTGAGGTGCGGTTCAACCTCCTCTGCCGCGCAGACTAGTACTACTAACTCTACCCACGCTTGCCCATCACTCCTTTTAGCACCCGATACGATTAAGTTGGTTGTGTTTACCTCGGTGTTTTTTGGATTATTTTCCCCTTTCTACGTATCGATGGCGGAATCCCAAAGCTACTCCATCGAAGTTAAGTACTTTATCCATGAGTTTTAAGCGTAAATGGGCAGTGTAACCTTTGTTTTATTAATTCAGAAGTGTTTTATAGTGAATAGCGTTCCCGTTCTAACCGTTAATGGTTCCACGGTCCTGCCCTTTCTCGCTAGTTCGTACTTTTTCTTTTCATCATTGTTATTCGTTCGAACTTTTTGGGAGAATTTTACCTTTACACCGATTATATGCTTTCAACTTTAGCGTATCATTATTATTATACTATGGTATCAGTGTTACGTATCATTAAGGCTCAGTTATGTTGGCATGCCTGCCTTCGTGCATATAGTGGATAGCGTTCCCGCGGGGAACTGTTTTGCTGTTTTTTCTAGGAGCATTTCACTTTGATGTTATAAATGACTATTAGTTTTATTTTCGCTCCACATAGTTTTACGTTTTGGTTCGAGTGGGACTCTCGCGTAGCTCTTTATTTGTGTTACTGTTCGGTATCTACCCGCTTCAGTAGTAAGGTTGGTACCCCTGTTTTCCATCTTCCAAGATGACGTCATGCTTCCTCCCTTGCCACTCGCTCGAGTCCCTCTCTTGCCATATTAACTTTGCATGCCTAGCCTTTTTTACGTGATTACGCTTTTATTCATTATTTACTTTTAAGTATTTTAACAGTTCATATTGTTTTTATTGTCACACTCCATTATGATCATATTTTTGGGATTTTCCATGTTGTGTTGAGGGGATCTCCAGTTGGTAGCCCTGCCTACCACCACCTGTCCACGTGATTCCCCTGTAAAACCCCCCACCCCTCCCAGAGCACATCTCTCCTCTTACTCGATGGTTGTTGGCTATGACAATACGGGCCAAGCATGCTTGTTCCTCAGTCTTCCCTCAACATTCCGACATATTGAGGACCGAGATTATCTCACGGGTTGCTACATAGTCTCATTCACCCCGGGCGGTTCTCGTCCCCGCCCCCCCCCCTCCCGTCGTCTCGATTGGCCATCAGTCGGGGGAGGGGGAAGGTCGGGACCGCCGGGGACTATATCACGTGCCCTATCCATATAATCGGGCAGTACAGTATACCTAACGCCTTCTTGGTATGGCTTTTGCTTTTTGCATTTTTTTTTTCAAGCACATTTTGCAATATATTATTTTTAAATTGCTCTAACAGCCTTAATTTTCATCATAGAGGTGTCAGGTTGGTCTCATTATTTTGGAAAATGCCTGAAGTTTCTCATAAAGTTAACAAAAATATGCAAAAAAATGTAAAAAAAGTTTTTTGCAAGGACGTACTGGTACGTCCATGGGGGTAAAGGGATGAGTTTTGTGAAACGTACCAGTACGTCCATTGGGGGTAAAAGGGTTAAAAGTGCAGCTAGGATTCCAAACAGTCCCTGAAAATTCCAGGTGCACTGTGAGCGGTGCACTAATTTCAAACCCTAGATTAAATTTACATATTTTCAAAATTACGTCAATAGGCAGAAAAAAATTCAACAACTACGGAGGGGAAAGACTTAGATTGCAATGGACTAGGAAATTTAGGCCAGAGACCAGTCACTGGAACCATGGAAGGCACTCGGCACCATTATGAATATCAAAACTCCTTGAAATATAGGATTTACTAATACCACTATTCAAACAATAATCACAATACATCTTTTTCTAAAACCTTCCTCCACTGATACCAGACTGAGAAAACACTTACAATATTAGCTCTGAAGATTTTTCCATATCTTGCAATAACAATCTTGCCTGCAATATCAATACCTTTACTTGCCAGAAGGTCAAAATCCTTCTCCTGTCCATAAAAAGCGTAAACTATTTCACCCTGTGGAAAGAAATAAAAACAATTAATCTGACCTCTTCTCATTTTCCATACTGTATTTTAAGTGGTATCTAAACGTTACGGTTTTGCATGAAGACTGTAAGCTACTTATGATAACTACAGCTTACTATTAAAATTACTTTAGCAAGTACTATACAATTTATGCCATTTAAAGCAATTCAACTCTAATTCTCAAACCATAGCCATCAATAACTCTAGGTCTAAAGAGTTTGATGGAGGAGTTAAATCTACAATAATTCATAAAACCCTTAACTATTAAGAAAGTTAGATTTCAATGAAGAGAATCATAAATGATAATACAAATGGCCTGCCTTTATGATTATAGATGGAAATGTTTAAGCTTATAATATGCTTCAGCAATGAATTAACCAAATTTATCAATCTGACCACTTAACCATATTTAATATAGGGGAAATATTACAAGGTGATTTACTCTAAATCTAATAAAATTAATAATAAACGGATGGTTTGGGTAACGAATCTTAAATATTATTAGCCTTTGAAACAGTTTTTAATTAAATTGTCAGAAAACAAAAGCTTAATTGGAAGTGGAAAAATCTAATGTGAAATCTTCAATTTCACTGCTTAGGGTCGACTGCCAAATGAAACCAGATTTATGTCTAAAACTTTTTTGTCTATGTCTAAAACTTTTTTGTCTAATAGGTGGTTAAAGTCATCTGAAAAAAAATAAGTTTCAAAGACTTACCGTCACATTGCCAGAAGATGCATAGCCATTAAAAGTAAACGTGAGTTCCGCCAAGGCCTCCTCTTCAGCATACAGAGGCTTTTGTTTCGAGGCAGATTCCCATACAGCTTTATCTTCAAGACTGTCCACAATGCGAACCTGAAAGTTTAAGATGACTGGCATAGAGTTTTGTATTCATCAATACCCCCAGAACTGGAAACCATGGTAAAGAGGAATAAAAAGTGGATGTGATGCTGGAGGGTAGGGGGGAGGGCCTGAATGGATGCGTCCAAAGATCTTTAGCAATGCCTAAAGTGCATAGCAATTAAAGTCTTATCAGAAGTATCCCATTTATCCAGTTTATATTGATTATTTTATATCATTTTTACTTCACAAAGAAATAAATAAATATACTTTCATTAAACTGAATAAAAATAACCTGGGAAGTGAATACATGTGCTATACTTTTGCATATCAGTATTGGAATAAAAAGGCATTGCTGACATTTTTAATAGGCCTTTGGGTTAAGGGACTTTGGAAAAACAAAAACCAAAGCAATTTTTTCCACAAACAACAAACCAGTCCTTGATAAGTCAAACATTAATGGCTTAAACAAGCACTTGATAAGTGTCTGATTAATTTAATAAAAACTACTTAAGTATTATTCCAAGAGCTTCTGAGACTTGCATGATGCCTAGCAGTTGAGAGTTTGAAAACGGATTTTGAGCGAAGCGAAAAATCTATTTTTGGGTGAGATAGCCATGGCGTCCTGATGGAAGGTTCCTGTTTGGTAGCTTCCTTGGGTATAAGACTACTAAGATATTCCCAGAGAATTTAACCACAGGTTATCACAGAATTCTAACTTCTGGAGCGAGTATCTCAAAGGTTTCCCTTTAAGACATCGTAATACAACAGGGGACACGCATGTCTGGTCGTGCCACATAGCTATCTCCACCCCGAACAGAGTTAACGCTTCGGTGTGTAAGGGCTGAGAATAGCTGGGAGCCGTTCCACAGCTAATCTCACTCGTGGCTACTACTGATACTCGAGACGTAAACAAACGGACGCCATTGCTCTAATGACGTCACGAGCGTCTTTATCCTGGCGCCAGTTGCTGCCCATCACCATGATACAATTGTGTAGGGTGGGAACAAACTGACGAAGTAGTAGGGAGGGTCCATCAGGACGCCATGGCTATCTCACCCAAAAATAGATTTTTCGCTTCGCTCAAAATCCGTTTTTTGGGCTCAAGCCATGGCGTCCTGATGGAAGAGTACCAGAGAATCAATGTATCGTGGTAGATTTTCCCCCAGAGTTAAGTGCCTAGGCATTGACAAAATAGCAAAGTAATCTTAGATAAGAACCATAGGAACGAAGTATCCTGCCCCCCATTGGTAGGAAGTTCCCATGGGCTATGCCGACGTCAAAGTGGTATTGAAGGACTATTCATCTTGACAGAAGAGCTCTTTAAGAGCTTAGAGATGAAGCAGAATGTTTGATATTTGTATAGGAACATTCTGAGTAGGTCAGTGGTGGTTGGGCACTGTGTGTAGGATTCATCTCCTGATTATCAGAAGTAAGTATTCGAGTAGGAACCTTACTGAGACAAGGTGAATATAATTTAAGGATAGACATCTTAAATTCTTCATGACCATAAGAAAGGAGGAATAAATAAAACTATGACAGTATGTATTTCATAGTAAGTAGGAGCTGAAAGAGACGCATAAGTAATAAAATAGAAATTTTATTTCACAATGCAGAAATTAAATAATTTACAGCAAAAGTAAAGTTCATTTACAGTAATAATAATGTACATAGAAATAAAGGCTTGCTCTTGAATCTGAAAGGGAATTTCAGGATTAGTAGGTACTCGTTCTCGAGGAACGCAAGTCTTTAAATAACACATCATGCTCAAGGCATGCGGCACTTGTGTAACACTATGACATTTCACCTGGGATAAGAACAGTTATAAAAGCACTAAGTGTTTTTAGACATCACTATGAATCACTCGAGGGTCAACATAGGCACCCGAAGAGTTAGAGTCCCAAATAACTCACTGTTCTACGCAGAGTTAGGTGCAGGTTTCATAACACTACCTGCGGCTACCACAAAATGTTTGATTTCGTGCACTTGTTTCGCATAATGTTTAAAGAAAACTCGCGAGGACTTCCAGCCCGTAAAGTTTTTAAGGCTCTCAAAGTCCATGCTCTGAAAGAAGTTCAGAGAAGATGCCACTTTTCTAGGATCATGACCAGCGGGTGTACTGTTCGGATCCGCTCTGCGAATGAAGTAGGTGATTTTCGCTCTTAATTGTTTCAGTGACAGGTCGCTGCCCGATGTTTCTCCTTTGAAGAGTTGGCCTCCACCAAAGTTTGAAGTTCTGCGAAGATAGACCTTGAGGCTCTCTACTGGACATAGAGAGACATCCTCCTTCAGGGGGCATATTCTCCAAGGGCCCCATCTTTTGGTGGGTAATTCATTTTTGGCGAGAAACGTCGGATCAGGGGAGAGGGTCACTTCTCCTGAATCAGCAAACAGGATGTGTCCCTCTTCTCTTGATAATGCCACTATTTCGCTGACTCGAGCTCCCGAGGCGAGAGCAAATAAAAATATAACTTTCTGAGTCAGATCCTTGAGGGGGCATGAATCGTTGTCCAAGTTTGAGGCGAAATGGAGCACCTTGTCTAGTGACCAGGAGATCGGTTTCGGAGGGGGTGCTGGGCGTAGGCGAGCACATGCTTTCGGCAGTTTGTTAAAGATGTCGTTGGACAGATCAATTTGGAAAGCATATAGAATTGGTCTAGTCAAAGCCGATTTGCAGGTTGAAATCGTATTGGCTGCTAATCCTTGTCCATGAAGGTGAATGAAGAAGGACATACAGAAATCAATGGTGATTTCTTTAGGATTTTTTGCTTTAACAAAGGAGACCCATTTCCTCCAGGATGATTCATATTGCCGTCTCGTGGATTCGGTCTTGTATTCCTCTAGGAAGTCTAGACTTTTCTTCGAGATCCCAAACCTCTTCTTTGCGGCAAGGGAGAGAAAATCATGAGATGAAGGTCCTTGATTTTCGATGATGAAGCGAAGACAGTCGACTTCTGTACTTGTTGAGAGAGAACTGGGCCCGGGAGAGGGATCAGCTTGGGCTGCAGCTCCAGGACCAGGGGGTACCAGTTGCTCCGGGGCCACTTGGGAGCCACTAGGGCCGCTGTCCCTTTGAAGGTTCTCAGTTTGGAGAGGACTTTCAACAGAAGGTTGGTGGGAGGGAACAGGTATATCTTCGACCATCTGTTCCAGTCCAGTGACATGGCGTCCACCGCTTCTGCTTTGGGGTCCTCGTACGGGGCTACGTACAGAGGAAGTTGATTGTTGTCGCTCGTTGCAAAGAGATCTATCTGAAGTTCTGGGACTTGATGAGAGATGAAGGAGAATGATCTTGCGTCTAGAGACCATTCCGACTCTATCGGGTTTGTCCGAGATAGAGCATCCGCTGTCACGTTGCGGAATCCTTGTAGGTGAACTGCAGACAGGTGCCACTTCTTCTTCTCCGCCAGACGGAAGATTGGGAGAAGCACCTGATTTATCTGGGGCGATCTTGAGCCCTGGCGATTGAGACAACGAACTACCACCGAGTTGTCTAGGGTTAGACGGATGTGGATCGAGGGAGGCGGGGATAGCTTCTTCAGAGTAAGAAGGACCGCCATGGCCTCCAAGATGTTTATGTGGAACGTCTTGAATAGTGGAGACCAGGTCCCTTGAGCTTGTTTCAGGTGGGAGTGACCTCCCCAGCCCTCCAGTGAGGCATCCGTGTGGATGTTGAGTGATGGAGGAGGGTGTTGGAGAGGAATGGACCTTTTCAGGGCCATTGCTTCCGACCACGGCTTTAGGAGGCGTCGAAGTCTGTTTGGAAGCCGTCTCTTGAGGTCTCTTCGAGCGATGGATGCCGATCGTCTCCAGACTCCCGCGGCATCCTTTAGCTGTGCACGAAGCACTGGGTTTGTCACTGAGGCGAATTGTAGAGAGCCTAGAACTCGTTCCTGCTGTCGTCTTGAAATGCGTTTGGATTTCAGTAGTCGCTTGACAGACCCTGCTATTTCCTTCCTTTTCTTCTGGGGGATGGAAAGGCGGTGTGACTGAAGATTCCAGTGGATTCCCAGCCACTGAAACTTCTGAGCTGGAGAGAGGCGAGATTTCTTCTCGTTGATCTTGAATCCCAGGTGTTCTAGGTACTGGGTAACTTCGTCGCAAGACTTTGTACACTCTTCGGGCGATGGAGCCCAGACTAGCCAGTCGTCGAGGTAGGCCATCACCTGGACGTTTCTTAGGCGGAGCTGTTGTACTATGGCATCCGCCAGCTTTGTGAAGATCCGAGGGGCCACATTGAGGCCGAATGGCATGGCCCGGAAGGCGTAGCTTTTCCTTTGGAGTCGAAATCCTAGGTAGGAGGAAGCGTGATGGTTCATTGGAATGTGCCAATAGGCATCCGCCAGGTCTATAGAGACCGTGTAGGAACCTTGAGGCAGAAGGGTCCTTATTTGTTGAAGCGTCAGCATCTTGAATTTGTTGTTCTCTATGAACTTGTTGAGGGGGGATAAGTCCAGAATGACTCTGAGCTTGTCTGAGTCCTTCTTGGGAACGCAAAACAGTCTCCCTTGGAACCTGGTGGACTTTACCTTCCTTATCACCTTCTTGTTCAAGAGGTCTAGAATATATTCTTCCAGAATGGGGGTCGATTGTTGGAAGAACCGCTGGAAGATTGGGGGTGGTTGCACCCAACTCCAGCCTAGACCGTTCTTGATGATGCTGTGTGCCCAAGGATCGAAGGTCCAACGATCCTGGAATTGGCGGAGTCTTCCTCCCACCGGAAGCACTTCATTGCTTCTGGTGTCCCGAGGACTTGTTGCCTCGGCCGCTAGCTCCCTTTCCTCCTCTACCTCTGGAGGGACGACGAGAGGCGTCTCTGCTTGCACCCCTGGACGAGCCTCTACCTCTGGCATGAAAGGTAGTGGATGGCTGTTCAAAGGCAGGGGTGAAGACCGGTGACTGTGACAACACCGGTTGGGGGACCAATTGAAAGGTCTGTTGTGGTTGGGCAACCACTTGGGAGGTAGCGGGTCCCGGAAACTGACGTCTTTGTTGACGTTGCTGGGGTTTCGGTTTCTGAGGTTTCCTCTTAGGCTGAGGTCCATCGTCCTGAGAGGTTTTCCTTTTCCTGGACATGCCCCACTTGTGGAGAAGGTTCCTATTCTCCGTGGCGGCTCTGTCCGTTATTTCCTTGACAAGGTCCGAAGGAAACAGGTGCTTTCCCCAGATGTTGGAGGAAATCAGCCTCCGGGGTTCGTGTTTCACGGTGGCACCGACAAACACGAATTCACGACAGGCTCTACGAGCCTTTATGAAATGGTACAAGTCCTTCATTACCGTCAGTAAGTGGGATTTGGCCAGTACCATGTAGTGATCGGGTACTGCTGTGTCACAGGCCATAACTTCAAGTTGGACTTGATGAGAAAGAGACGCTGCAAGCCTCTCCTTCGTGTCTTGTTCCCGGCGAAGGAGGTGATCATTGAGCTTAGGGAGGTCTTCATTAAACTGACGTCCGGCAACGTCAGGATCAAGCCTACCCACAACGAAAGTATGTTGGACATCTTTCCATTGTCTAGTGTCAGGGGGCGTTACGATGGAGAAGGGTCTGCACTCCTCCAGTGCAGGGCAGGGTTTCCCTTCTTCCGCCGCCTTAAGGCATGCAGCCAAGGCCTTTTCCAAAAATGGAAGAATCGCAGTGTCGGGAGCGACATAAGTAGGATGCTTCTTGCTCAAGGCAGGAAGCTTAGAGCAGGTAAAGCCCCTGCTCTTAAATGCGGAGGCTAGCATAGCCTGGGCCTTTGCGAGATCGAACACTATCTCTTCCTTAGGTTCGGTCTCCTCCTTCGAGGCAGGTTCAGAACGAAGCCGGACGTAACAGTCCGGGTAGGCCTCGAAGCTTGGGAAGAATTCCACATCTTCCAACGGGACCGTGCCGATTTTGTCACTAACAAATATCCTGCCGGTCGCAATAACCATATGCTCTGCATACCTCCACGGGTTGGCATGAGAGCAAGCTGGGAGATCCTTAACCGAGATCTTCTTCGGTTCTCTGGATCCAATCATAGACCTGATGGACTCCTGGTTCTCCTTCAGTCTGTCGTCCATGACAGCTCTAATCAGTCGGATCAGTTCTTGTGTAGAGGAAGAAGGATCCGGGGTCGAGGAGGTAGACGGAATGGACACATCCGTCGGTGTAGGAGTAGGCGGAGGGATGGACGAGGGAGTAGCTCCAATCTCCGACTCGGTGTATTCCACCTTGTCTTCGTCCTCTTCGGCTCCTTGAGCCATAAGCGTCTTCTCCGTGTCTTCCGAGACGTCAGAGATCTGTTCATCCTCTTCGGAATCTAGGCGACACTCGTGCATGGACTGAGCCATGACCACATCAGGTTCCACCGTAATTTGGACAGTGGGGATTGCTTCCTTTGGAACCACTGAATCAGGGGAGGCCTTAGGGAACAGCAGGGACCTCAGTTCTTCGGTGGCCAGGTACGGTCCAGTGGCATTCCTCTGAAAACCACGCACCCACTTGCGCAGTTTCTCACGAGCAATGTCTCTAACCTCCGCTGAGGGAGGGTTATGGAAGGCCTCAACTAGGTAGGCCTGGCAGACCGTACAATCCAGTGGATTCCAGAACTTCCAATCCCCTCTCTTGTCTGAGCAAGGGGCGTGAGTCCTGCACGCCGTATGTCCGTAAAACTGGGAGCGTTTCACGGCACAGTATGCGAAATCGCACTTCATCTGCTCCTCCTTTCCAGAAGAAGGCGAGGCTGAAGGTAACGACATAGCGAAGATGCAAAACGATAAAGTTCACACAAGGGAAAATCCGTCTCAGTAGGGCAGCTACTAAACAAAGGATAAAGACGCTCGTGACGTCATTAGAGCAATGGCGTCCGTTTGTTTACGTCTCGAGTATCAGTAGTAGCCACGAGTGAGATTAGCTGTGGAACGGCTCCCAGCTATTCTCAGCCCTTACACACCGAAGCGTTAACTCTGTTCGGGGTGGAGATAGCTATGTGGCACGACCAGACATGCGTGTCCCCTGTTGTATTACGATGTCTTAAAGGGAAACCTTTGAGATACTCGCTCCAGAAGTTAGAATTCTGTGATAACCTGTGGTTAAATTCTCTGGGAATATCTTAGTAGTCTTATACCCAAGGAAGCTACCAAACAGGAACCTTCCATCAGGACGCCATGGCTTGAGCCCAAAAAGAGGATTAGAAAAAATACTGACCAGATTAGGAACATCAGGACTTGGGTATGAGAGGAGAACTTCATATGGAACGAGATGCACTTCGTCAAGACCCTGTTCCTTCCAACGACCCTCGATCCACCTGGCCAATTCCCGCTCTCCCTCGGTGCCACCAAGACTAGGTTTTCTGGTTATTTCCCTGCAAAAAGTTTTGGATTTAGAATGTCACATAAATGTCTTAACTTTTTGGTCTTGGCACAAATGGCTGGTTATTCTCCATCCAAATGGGTGATATTCTAAGCTTAAATGCTGTATAATGTGGTAAGCCCAAAAGTAACCATGCTATAATAATTGCCCTGGAGTCATTTCAAGTTACTACTAATAACATGCACATGGTAATGATGGAATATTGGATCTTTAATCCAAAACCAATTTTTATTTACCCCAAACCATTTTTTTTCATACCCACAACAATTTCTTACATCAATGCTCTATTACAGACGTGCTTACACAGGTGGTTGCTCAGGATCTGCTTAATTTCAATTGCTAATTAACAGTAAGTAAATTACAATATATTAGTTGTTCATAAAAAAATACAAACATATAGGCCTACCACTTAAACACAAATACAGGTTGTAGATATGCATAAAACGGATTTTGAGCAAAGAGAAAAATCTATTTTTGGGTGAGAGTGCCATGTCATCCTGAGGGAAGGTTCCTTTAGGTAGCTTTCTAAGGGATATTTGCTACAGTGATACTCCCAAAGAAATAAACCGAAGGTCTCCAGGATTCTAACTCATGGCGCGAGTATCCAATTAAGAATATCGCATAATATTAGGGGACGTATTTTTAGATACGGCACATAGCAATCTTCACCCCGAATAGATTTAAGTCTTTGATGAAAGGGGGGAAGCGTGGCGAAATAAGGGGGTGCCGATCTAGGTACCTGGTGGACATCCTTCCCCATTACTACTATGACTTCATTCCTTCTCTTGTCGTTAAGCAGGAATGACCGCAGATAAAGTAATTTTAAGAGGGGTCAGCAAAGGGAGGGTCCATCAGGACGACATGGCACTCTCACCCAAAAATAGATTTTTCGCTTTGCTCAAAATCCGTTTTTTGGGCTCAGCCATGTAGTCCTGATGGAAACATACTAAAGAATTAACTTGAAATTACTATAGCTGTGGGTTTGTTTATGTGCCTTCTACCTTGAATGGTTTTCCTTATCTGGTCTGCTAGACTTTTATGTGAAATTCCAGTTAACTGTCATTTCCACTAGACCTGGAACTGGTTTAGTGCTTCCTGCCCCCTGCAAGGAAAGTGTCGACATTGACAATAAGGATTCAAGGCTTGAATTTCCGTAGGAACGGAAGGTAAAACTTTAGAGATTACCTTTCACATACCTTGGAAATCTGTATCCTGATTTGGAGTTGGGCCCTTCTAGGGTTTAATTAAAACTCCAGCATGTTTTATTTGTCTGCAACTGAGATAGCAGCAATAAGACGCAAATATGTTTAGTATTTTTACCTTGCAACTAGATTATCAAATGTAGTTACAATAGAGTATAAATCTGATCCATCATTGAAAAAACATCAGGGTCCATATTTTCTCTTGTAGAAAAAATATGTAATTTCATTATCTGAATAATGCCACTCAATGGAGATGTGAAACCAAATCTGACTGACTTGTACAGATTTTGGGAATGCATAAACACTATGACGCAAACGTTCACTCGGCACTGGTGTTATTGGTTGGATATGCACCTATATGGAACAGTGTGTTAATCATTGTTGTGATTTGCACTCGAGGGTAAGTGTACCCCTGCACCCGATGCACTGGAAAAGTCCCAAAGTAGTTCACTGTTCATCGCAGCGCTAGACGACGGGTTTTATAACACTACCCGCCGCCACCATAAAATGTTTTATTTCATGTACTTGCTTCGCATAGTGTTTGTAAAAGACCCTGGATGATCTCCACCCAGTGTATGAGCGGAGTCTTCGAAAGTCCATGTGTTGAAAGAAGTTCAACGAAGAAGCAACTTTCCTCAGATCGTGACCTGCAGGTGTACTGTCAGGATCCGCTCTGCGAATAAAGTAGGTGAGCTTTGTTCTTAGTTGTCTTAGGGATAGGTTTGATCCTGAGGTTTCCCCTCTGAAGAGCTGTCCTCCCTTGAAGACTGAAGTTCTTCGAAGATAGACCTTAAGACACTCTACTGGGCACAGAGAGGTATCTTCATTCAGTGGACAAATTCTCCAAGGACCCCACCTCTTGGTGGGTAGCTCATTCTAGGCAAGAAAGGCAGGATCAGGAAAGAGGTTCAGTTCTCCTGTGTCTAAGAACTGAATATGGCCTTCGTTTCTAGATAAGGCCACTATTTCACTAACTCTAGCCCCTGAGGCTATGGCAAACAGAAAAATTACTCTGTGTTAGATCCTTTAGAGTACAATTCTCATTGTTTAGGTTTGAAGCATAGTGCAAGACTTAGTTCAAAGACTCCGTGATGGGCTTTGGTGGGGTTGCTGGCTTAAGTCTAGCGCATGCTTTTGGGATCTTTTTAAAGATCTCACTAGAGGTCCACTCCAAAAGCATACAGAAGTGGTCTAGCCATGGCTGACTTACACGAATTAATCGTAGTGGAAGCCAGGCCTTGTTTGTGTATTAATGTGAAGAAAGCTAGACAGAAATCTATAGATATTTCTGTCGGTTCCTTTGATTTCACAAAGGACACCCATTTCTTCCATGACGACTCATATTGTCTCCTATTCGAACTTGACTTATGCTCTTCGATGAAGTCAACTTTATCATTAAAGATTCTGAACCTTTTGTTCGCCGCTAGGGCGAGAAAATCGCGAGATGTAGGTTGTTGGTTCTCGAGGATGAAGCGTAGGCAGTTGACTTCTGGACCAGTTGGGATAATGCTGGGTCTGGCAGAGGGAACAGCTTCAGTTTCAGTTCTAGAACTAGAGGGAACCAATTGCTTTTGGGCCACTTGGGGGCCACTTGGGGGCTACTACTGCTGCTGTCCTTCTGAAGGATCTTAGCTTGTCGAGGACTCTTAGCAGGAGGATGGTAGGTGGAAACAGGTAAATGTGATACCACCTGTTCCGGTCAAGGGACATGGTGTCCATCGCCTCTGCTTGAGGGTCCATCTAAGGGGCTACATAACAAGGTAGTCTTTTGTTGTCGCTTGTTGTGAAGAGGTCAGTCTGCAGTTCCGGGACTTTATCCGAGGTGAAGGAGAATGGGTCTGCGTCTAGGGACCATTCTGTCTCTATGGGCTTTCGCCTGTATAGAGCATCCGCCGTCACATTGCAGAACCCTTGTAGGTGAACAGCTGATAGGTGCCATCCCTTCTTCCTTGTCAGGTGGAAGGTGACTAATATCACATGTCTGATGTGAGATGATCTCAAACCTTGTCGATTTAGACATTTTGCTATCCCTTCGTTGTTCAGGGCCAATCTGATGTGGATTGTTCTGCGAGGGAATAATCTCTTCAACGTAGGAAAACTGCCATAGCTTCCAAAATGTTGATATGATAAGTTTTGAACTGGTGCGACCAATTCCCTTGCACTTTTCTCTCGTGAGAATGGTCACCCTATCCTTTCGAGGAGGAGTCCATGTGTACCTCCACTGATGGTTGTGGTGGTTGCAGGAGAATTGTTCGTGCTAGGCTCATAGATATTGACCACGGCCTTACCTGTGTGCGCAACAGGGTCGGGGTCAACCTTGGTTGATCTTTTCAAGCATTTGATACATATCTTCTCCTGACTCCCGACGCATCTTTTAGACGTGCTTTTAGCACCGGGTCTGTCACTGCCGTAAACTGGAGAGAGTCCAATACTCTTTCCTATTGCCGTCTTGAAATCCTCTTGTGACGGATTAGTCTCTTGACAGATCCCTCTATCTCTCTCCTCTTCTTGGATGGAATGGAGAGGTGGTGTGACTTTAAGTCCCATTGGATTCCTAGCCATTGGAACTTCTGAGCTGAAAGAAGGAGAGACTTCTTGCGATTGATCTTGAAGCCCAGGTGTTACAGGAACTGGATCACCTTGTTGGCTGCCTGCAGACAAGTAGTCTTGGATGCTGCCCATGCCTGTCAATCGTCTAGATATGCTAGTACTTGAACTCCTTCGGAGTGTAGCTGCTGGACGATTGTGTCTGCCGGCTTCGTGAATATCCTTGGGGCTGTATTCAGTCGAAGGGCATTGCTCTGAAGACACTTCTTCTGTAGCATGAATCCTAGGTAGGATGAGAAAAGGCGGTTCAATAGAAGATGCCAGTGAGCATCTGTTGGGTCATTAAGACTGTATTTGCTCCTTTTGGTAGAAGGGTCCTTATGTGTTGCCAAGTAAACATCCGGAACTTGTTGTTCTTGATGAACTTGTTGAGTGGAGACAGTGTCATTCAGTTTGTCTGAGTCTTTCTTAGGAACACAAAACAGCATTCCCTGGAATTTGATGGACTTCGCTTTCCTTATTACCTTCTTGTTCAAGAGTTCTGAGGTATATTCTTCTCACAGGGGGGTGGAGTGTTGGAAGAATTTTGTTAAATGCAGTGGAGTTCTGTTCCATTTCCACCTGAGTCCATTCGTTAATAGGCTGTGGGCCCAGGGATCGAAGGTCCAGCGATCCCGAAAGTGATATGGTCTGCCTCCTACCTGGAACCCCTCCTTGGATTTGTTTTCCTGACCTCGTCCTACTCGTCCCCAGGAGGAATCACCTCCGGGTGAACTTCTCTTAGGGCCATTTCCTTTCTGACTAAGGCGAAAGGAAGTCAACTGCCTCTCAACGTTGGGGTTAAACAATGGCGACTGAGCTACCAGTTGTTGAGGGACCATCTGGAAAGTGGTCTGAGGCATCGTGGTCATAGTCATGGCAGAAAGTTGTGCCGGTCTGCATGGTCTCCTTGCCTTTATATTCTTAGGCTGGGGACCTCCATTTGAGGAAGATTTCCTCTTTGAGCTCATGCCCCACTTTTGGAGAAGGTTCCAGTTCTCCGTGGTTGCTCTGGCTATGATCTCTTGGACCAGTTCCTATAGAAAAAGGTCTTTACCCCAGATGTTCGAGGTAATCAGATTCCTTGGTTCATGTCTCATGGTCGCTGAGGCCAAAACAAACTCTCTGCAGGCTTTCCTTGCTCTGAGGAAAGCATAGAAGTCTGGGGCTTTCTGTAGACTTCCACTCATTTCCAGGCAGTTCTGATGTGAAAGGAAGGACGTAATTCTCTTTGTCTCCTGTTTCCTCCTCAGAAGATGGTCTGGCAACTTCGGAAGGTTCTCATTGAACTGCTGGCCTGCTATCTCTGGATCCAACTTAGAGACGGAGAAGGTTAGCTGGACATCCTTCCACTTCTCCTCATAGGCAGGCAGTGCTAGAGAATGGTTTGCATTCCTCTAGGGTTGGGCAGGGTTTTCCCTCATCGACTGCCTTGATGGCAAAGTCTAGTACTTTCTCCGAAAGTGGAAAGAGATGGAGGAAGGAACAAGAAAGGTGGGATGTCTCTTGCTCAGTGCTGAGACTTTGGGGTTGGTGTACCCGGCTCCTTTCAAGGTTTTCATTCAGGAGGATGGCTTGTGCCTTGTCATGCTCGAAGACAATGACCTCTTTGGGTACCCTTTCCTCACGGGTTGCATGTTCATCCCGCAGTCTCACGCAACATTCTGGGTAAGCTGAAAAGTTAGGCCAGAACTCAAGATCTTCAATCAGTTTGGTCCCCAACTTCTCCGAGACGATTAGTTTCCCATTCATCATGGGCATATGCTCCGCATACCTTCAGAGGTTGGCTTCGGAGCAGTGAGAGAGATTCAGCACCTTAAGGGACTTCTTAGTAGAGCTCATGGTAGGTCCGCGGCAGTCCGTACTCTCCTGCAATAGTATCTGTTGCAGTCTGAGTGATTCTCTCATCGTCTCTTGTACCTTTTGGAACAACTACATCATCCATTGAATCGAAGAGAGGACCTCTTCATTCTTGACGGCATGTGCCACTGGTTGTGGAGTTGGGATTGAAGATATTAACGGCATAGGTTGATATGCCGTCACAGTGAACTGATGGTCTTCGGTTGCCGTTGAAACGGATCCTTCTTCCTCCGCTTGTGGATGTTTCACATCTTCTTCGGGGCCTCCTTGTAGTAGGGCCTTCTCAGTGTCATTGAACACTTCTGATGTCTTTTCTTGGTGGATGTCCATGCCTTCCAGTGCCTTGTCTATGTCTGCGTCGATCTTCAGTTGTATGAGGGAAGACTGGACCTGTTCCTGGGGCACCATCGCGCTTGGTAGAGCCTTGGGGATCAGTAGGCACCTTAGGGAGTCGTTGGGTAAGCACGGTCCCTGAAAATTCTTTTGAAATCTACTTGCCCATTTGTGAAGGGACTCCCTTGCTGTATCTCTCGTCTCTATGTTGAATGAGGGAGCTTCTCCAAAGCCGTTGCCCAGCAGGGTCTAACAGGTGGGACAACCCTTCGGATCCCAATACTTGAGGACTCCAGACACGATGCAGCAGGGGGCATGAGTCCTGCACTTCGTGTGGCCACAAAAGTCTTTGCCTTTGTGGCTGCAGGCTAAGGCTGCACACTTCTCCATTGGCTCCTCCTGTAAAGGAAAGGGGGCTCAATGAGTATATAATTTTTTATATCAATGGTATAAAAGAATACAATTTTTATCAACAATAGTAATTACTATCGTTTATGGTAGCTTAGGATAGTAAGCTTGAAAGGAAGTAGAAAAGACACATATCTGTGTTTCCCCTCCCAGGCCATTGCTGAGACCTCCGTCAGTAATTAATATTTAGTTCCCTGATAGGGAGAATACAAGGTAGGAGTAAACTCTAGGGACTAGAGTTAGGGTTAGTAAGCGCTATACTAACATTATCTACCTGTAGTATATATTAACATTGATCGGTGATTTTTTAAGATCCTGATGATCGAAATAAACCATCTGGGTGTTGAGGGAGTACCAAGCCTCAACATAAAATCGTGGTCCAAACAATAGACTGCGACAGGAAGCACAGAGTATGTTCGAAAATGTGTGTACTACTGTATAGATGTATACTATAGTTGGCCGGGGCACTGCCGGGGTTAGGTTAGTACCTGGCAGCACTAACCGATAGGAAGAGAGAAAGCATTTAGGAAGGAGAGATTCCTATTATTATGGTTAACATAACAATTGGTTTTGTAGGACTATCAGGCCGCCTACTGTCTCCTTGCTCGAATGAGAGTTCCAATGGAAGGGATAAGAATCTGATTCTGGCTCCCACCCATCCACAACGGGGCTGCCGCCACCGGCAACAATTGTGTATGGCAGTCCAACGGAGGTCTGAGGACTTCTCAAAGTATGTTAGGTTTCCCACCGGCAGCCGTCAGGGCCAGCTCAATCTTCCTCCAGTGAGATTCACTTCCGGTGAAGGAAGGATGTAAGGGGAAGGTGGCTGAAGTGGCTGCACTAACTGCCACCGGCAGGGTACCAGCTGGTAACGCAGTCAACCTGGCAAGCCGGGATGACTGTCAGAATACCGGTGAAAGAATGTTGCGACGGCACTAAAGGACAGAAGGGGGAAGGGGAAGGGTCTTGCAGTTCACTGGGAAGATTGGTGGCGTCAGGTATGCCGCCTACCTACAACAGTGAACTGAGGAAGCATGGCTTCCTCTGCTAACGACGTCGGCGGCGGCAGAGGAAACATGGTTCCTTCGCTGGCAACATCGTCGGCGGCAAGACAAGGGCACCCTGAGTTCGTCAATATCTAAATCAAAGCCGGAGCTCGACGGCAATGAAGAAGAAAGTGGTTGCCGCCTGTAGCGGCGGTGACACTCAAGGAGGGAGGAAGGGTTTAGCCTCTTTTCTCTGAGAGAGAATGTATATCATACCTTATCCATAGATTCTAGAAAATGTAAATTCTCATCCAAATCAATAAGGAATGATAGGGTGAGGCTAAACATGGGAATTACTTTACTAACGAATAAATGAGCGAGAGTAGTCTCGCTCTGGTAGGATCCCCGGCCAAGGTTTGGTACCGCCGGGGCTCCCGCCGCATACGATCAGTAAAGTCACATAATAGGACGAGGAATAAAATTCATGTATGCATGATCACCACTTGTATAATTTGCCTAAATAGCTAACATGACAAATTCGTAGATACAGTAATTTGTATTTTTCTTAACTATACAAACCATAGCTATTTAATAGGGGTATTACTTTCGGCGTAGCTGAAATGACGAGCCATTAGAATTTTAACGGGGGTTTACTACCCCACCGCTAGTTAGCAGGGGGTAGGGGAGGGTACCTTGCTACCCCCCTCACACACACCTGTGCTTGAGCTCAATTTGCTTGGAGGTAGGACTTCAAGGGGGATAGGGCTGGCAGGCAAGTTTGATTAAATAGCTAAGGTTTGTATAGTTAGGAAAAATACAAATTATCTACGAATTTGTCATTTGTTCCGTAACTGACATACAAACCACGCTATTTAATAGGGGTGACTCACCCATTAGGAAGGGTGGAACGTCCCAGCCAGTACTGGCTTTTGGCTTTGCCTGGGGGTTTGTTATTTGAGTGTGTCAGCACTCAAAAATAAGGAGTCCCTGCACCTCGCTAGAACCTTGCTACGCAAGGACTGCGGCCTGCGCAACTGTGTGTGAAGGTATAATACAGTGTGACTCGTCCTAGGAAGTTGACCTGTAGTCCTTTAGATGGAAACTTTAGGCTAGGACTCTCTCAATACCACCTCGTCAGGGTATGGGGACGTGACAGTATTAGCTTAATAATAGGAACACAAGGAAACATGGTTTACCTGCAGTGGTTTGAGGTCAGCTGTGCAGAGAACCCAGGATGCTGCTTTCCCCAAGAGAGGGGAAGATGAAGAAAAGAATAAGGGCCAGACAAACCTTTTCATTCATGCACATTAAGACCGGGTAAAAATGCCCTCAACCTTCTGCTACTTGTCCAATAAGGAGCTTGAGGTTTTAAACCAGCTGTTGTGCAGCCACCACAGGGCCGATAGAGAACATATCGAGCCTCCTGTGGGTCACGTCTTGCAGGTAGTGAGCTGTGAAGGTCGTCTGACGCTTCCACACCCCAGCCTGAAGAACCTGCGTCGCTGAGAAATTCTTTTTGAAGGCCAGGGATGTAGCTACGCCCCTGACATCATGTGCTCTAGGGCGACGTGACGGAGGAGGGTCTGGATTCAGGGATAGATGAATCACCCTACGAATCCATGCCGAGATGGTATTCTTGGTGACCCTCCTCTTAGTCCTCCCAGTGCTAACAAACAATGCTTGCACCCGAGGATGGACTGCAGCCGTTCTTTTGAGCTATAGCCTCAAGCTCCTTACTGGACACAGTAGGAGATCTGGGTCATCTGTTACAGAACGAAGACTCGAAATCTGGAATGAGTCGAACCGAGGGTCCGCCACCCCTGGATTCTAAGTCTTAGCAATAAACTCAGGGACGAATTTAAATGTTACCTCCCCCCATCCCCTTGAATGGGCGATGTCATACGAGAGACCATGAAGTTCACAGACTCGCTTGGCCGAAGCCAAAGCTAGTAGGAACACAGTCTTCCAAGTTAGGTGGCAATCTGAAGCCTGGCGTAATGGTTCATAGGGAGGTCTCTTAAGAGACCTGAGAACTTGAACCACGTTCCATGGAGGAGGTCTCACTTCCAGCTGAGGGCAGGTATGTTCATAACTTTGTATGAGTAGGGAAAGTTCCAGCAAAGAAGAAATGTCCATTCCTTTGAGCCTGAAGGCTAGACTTAAGGCTGAGCGATAGCCTTTTACCGCCCAGACTGAAAGGCGCATTTCTTCTCGCAAATACACGAGGAACTCCGCTATTGTTACAATAGTGGCATCGAGTGGAGAGATACCCCTTTCACGACACCAACCACAGAAGACTTTCCACTTTGCCTGGTAGACAGATGCGGATGATTTTCGTGGTAGACAGATGCGGATGATTTTCGCAGGTGTCCAAACATCCTGATTGCAACTTGTTGCGAAAATCCTCTCTCAGCGAGGAGATGCTGGATAGTCTCCAGGCGTGAATTCGTAGCGAAGCTACGGATTTGTGGAAGATGTTGGCACGTGGTTGTCTGAGTAGATCATGTCGCGGAGGGATTTCTCTCGGAAGTTCCATTAGGAGTTGCAGAAGGTCCGGAAACCATTCCGCGTGATGCAATAGCAGAGCTATGAGGGTCATTGAAAGATTGACCGATATTCTGGTCTTGTTGAGTACCCTCCTCATCAGACAGAACGGGGGAAAGGCGTACACGTCGATGTTGTCCCACCGTTGTTGAAAGGCATCCTGCCAGAGCGCCTTGGGATCCGGGACTGGGGAGCAGTACAGTACAGTGGAAGCTTTAAATTCAAAGCTGTTGCAAACAGATCCCCAGTCAGGGAACCCCACAAAGTCAGAACTTTGTTGGCT
The DNA here is from genome assembly GCF_036898095.1 of Palaemon carinicauda. Taxonomy (NCBI): domain Eukaryota; kingdom Metazoa; phylum Arthropoda; class Malacostraca; order Decapoda; family Palaemonidae; genus Palaemon; species Palaemon carinicauda. The sequence goes on from NC_090745.1 coordinate 29,648,161, forward strand.
ACTAGATGATCCAAAGACCACTCGGTACTCACTATCTGAGACTCTCCGCTCAGATTGTCAGCGAGCACATTCCTCTTGCTTGGGACAAAACGTGCCGATAGTGGAATCAAGTGGATTTCGGTCCATTTCAGTATCTCTACTGCAAGATGGGATAGCTGCTTCGAAAAGGTACCTCCTTGCTACTTGATGTAAGCCACTACTGTACTGTTGTGTTGTCGCTCATCACCACCACAGAGTGACCTGCCAGGTATTGTTGGAACTGTTGAAGGGCCAAGAAAACGGCATTCATCTCTAGAGGATTTATATGGAGCCACTTTTCTGATTCTGACAACATGCCTGAGGTCCTGTGGTGCAGAACGTGGGCCCCCCACCCTTTCTTTTCTTTGAGGCGTCCAAAAACAGCATCAAATCCGGGGGAAGGACGAGAAGATCCACTCCTCTTCGTAGGTTCTCGTCTATCACCCACCACTAGAGGTCCGTCCGTTCCGCAGGTCCCATAGGGATCATGACATCCCGGGAATCGTAACCCCGATTCCACCGGGACTCGAGTCGCTACTGGAGAGATCTCATCCTGAGGTGACCATTGGGAACTAGACGAGCCAAAGATGAGAGGTGACCGAGGAGACGTAACCCCGATTGGGCTGGAAGTTCTTCTCATCTGAGGAAAGGGCTTGCGACCCTCCTCAGCCTTGCTATCCTGTCGTCTGATGGGAAGGCTTTGTGGAGATTGGTGTCTATGATCATGCCTAGATATACCAGTCTTTGAGTGGGAAGCAGAGAGGACTTCTCGAGATTTACCATGATCCCCAGATCCTGGCAAAGTCCCAGAAGTTTGTCTCGGTGTTGAAGAAAGGATGACTCCAAGTCTGCTAGGATCAGCCAGTCGTCCAGATAACAGAGGAGACGGATGCCGATCCTGTGTGCCCACGACGATATCAGGGTGAAAACACTGGTGAAAACCTGTGGTGCTGTGGAGAGACCGAAACACAGCACCTTGAACTGGTAAACCTTGTTGTCTAGGCTGAATCTTAAGTACTTCCTTGAAAACGGATGGGCTGGGATCTGGAAGTTCGCGTCCTTCAGGTTCAGTGTACATATTAAGTCTTGCGGTCTCATTGCAAGTCTGACCGTGTCTGCAGTCTCCATGCTGAACGGAGTTTGCTTGACAAACTTGTTCAAAGCTGAGAGGTCGATGACTGGTCTCCAGCCTCCAGACGCCTTCTTTACAAGAAAGAGTCGACTGAAGAAGCCTGGAGACCCATCGACGACCTCTTGGAGCGCGCCCTTCTTCAACATGGTCTGGACTTCTGCCCGAAGGGCTTGCCCCCTTGCTGATCCCATGGCAAGGGAGCTCAATGACACTGAATTCGCTGTCAGGAGAGGTCGAGATGTTGTTAACGGGACGCGATATCCCCGACTGATTACGGAAATCGTCCAGGAATCGGCCCCGAGTTGCTGCCACCTGTTCGCGCAACCTTGTAGGCATCCCCTCACTGGTGGACATGCAGGGGGACTGCTACTCCTAGCGTTTGCGGCCTCGGCCGCTCCCTCTAGGATTCTTCCCTCTCTTGGAAGACTTCTTGCCTTTCTTGTCCTTGACAGGAAAGGGATTAGACACCGTCGTCTTCGCTGCCGCTGCCGGTTTCGTGGTCTTAGTAGGGCCTGGCTGCTAAGGTGCTGGAGGTTTATAGGGCTTAGATGTCAGAGCCCTATGTAGGAGAGAGTCTTGGTTCGACTTCCTCCACCTCTCAGCGGCCTGCTCCACGTCCCTAGGCTCAAACAAGTTCGTCCCCATCATGGAAGAATGTCTGAGCCTGCTGATCTCGGTGTTGGGGACCTTTTGATGGAACCTCTCAGACACCGCATCTCAACGTTTCAAGATGGTGTTAGCCCACAAGTTCGAGACTTGGAGGGCTAGAAACTCGATTGTGTGAGTGCCCGAGAGTAAAAAGGTCTCCATAGTCTTCCTGGTATGTTCTTTGGATAAATCCTCCGAACGTATCAGGATACCTAAGGTCCCTAGCCAGATACCAACCAAAGAAGTGGCCTCCATGGCACACTTCGCCGCCACCTCCTGGCTAAGGATCTCAGTCGCCGAGAATGAAACCTGCCGGTTGGAGAGTCTCTCAAGAGGGACTCCCTTGGTAAGCTCTTCCAATGAATGGTGAAGGGGAAGAGCCAAACACGTCTCCTCTACGATGTCGAAGTACCTCCTCTGTTGTACACGAGGAGGTGGGATGAGCTTGTTGCCGGCGCTGGAACGGCTGGAGGAGGCAAGCTCAGAGAGCTGGACTTCGATCTTGTCCCTGGCACTCTTGACCCCTTGAGACCAGGGCAAAGCCGCACTGGCCTTAGAGGGTTTTTGAGTCCCAAAGACTCGGTCCAAGACCGTGTCCTTGCCCTCACGCGGAGGAATCTCTGGGTCAGCAAACCCATTGAGTCTCTTCATAAGGGTCAGAACCTGCCAGAATGCATGTTCTGACTCCTGCAGCTCTCCTCCTGAAGGACTAGCAGCGAAGTCTCCTGTCCCCAAAGGCTCTTCTTGGGGAAACTCGCAGACGTTCTCCGAATGACTGGCTGGCTCCGGTCTAAGTCTTGATGAAGACTCTGGTACCGTCTTGGAGCCCTTCGACTCCCTCCTGGGAGGGATGCAAGACTCCAACAATGACGGGGCCATGCTCTTCTCCACTCCCACCAGAGAAGACTTTCCAGTGCGAGGTGGGGTTTCCCTCATTGGTGCGATGGGGGAACGCCTCACCTCACGTGACTCCCCTGAGAACGGGAAGTCTTCGTCCGAAGGGGAGGGAGAAAAAGTCTGGGGTGGAGAGGAGGCCTGCCTCAAAGACTTACGAGGAGTCAGCTTTGCCCTCGGAGAAGCTACCACGTTAGAAACTCCTCTTTTCCTCTTCAGGGGAGTAGAAGCTGCCAAGGATTTGTAACCCAGGAAGTGTTGCCAAACCCGTGGTTTACACGCCCAATTGGGCTACTTTTTAACACCTTACCGCGGGTTATAAAAGGGTACCGCTACTTGCCTGAAATTGGGCTACTCTGGAAGAAATAAACCACGGCACCAATAAATTGTTTAAATGGTCTTTACAAATGCAATTTCTTTTATAATAATTTCAAAGTGGAAATGTAGATCAATTATTCTATTTCAAATTTCAATAGTTCACAGATAGTTTAAACCC
>NC_090745.1:29654348-29664348 GCF_036898095.1 Palaemon carinicauda
TTTCTTTTCTTTTGTGAAAAACTGGTCTATTGTTAATTGTTTCTTCCTCCTCTGCAGTATTCTTCGAAAATGATACATGACACTATCATTAAACATATGCACTGCCCGGTTTGCTACTGCAATTTCTGGGTGGTATTTTTCAGCAAAAGCCTGCACATCTGCCCACTTGGAACAAATTTCATTGATGAGAGAACTTGGAACATCCTCCCTTACCTCATCCTCTTCTGAAGATTCCTGCTCCCACAATCAGATCCTGCTGCTGTTGTTGTTGCAGGTGCAACAATTCCTCCACAGTCAACTCGGTAGAATGGCTTTCTACAAGCTCATCAATATCATCCTTGTCGACCTCAAGCCCCAAACTCCTGCCCATGACAACAATTTCCTCAACGACATCAGTGTCATCAGAAATTACAGGGGTAGCAGTGCTTGGACCCGCCTCTGGTTGGAAACCTTCAAACTCCCTCTCTGTGACACATGATGGCCACAGCTTACGCCAGGCAGAGTTCAATGTCCTATAGGTCACACCTCGCCAAGCTTGGTCAATCATGTTAACAGAGTTGAGGATGCTGAAGTGTTCCTTCCAGAATTCCTTTAGGGTCAACTTCGTGTCACTGGTCACTTCAAAACACTTTCTGAAAAGGGCCTTGGTATAGAGTTTTTTGAAGTTTGAAATGACCTGTTGGTCCATGGGCTGGAGTATGGGAGTAGTATTGGGGGGCAAGAATTTGATTTTGATAAAGCTGTATTCTTCTTTCAAGTCATCCTCGAGACCTGGAGGATGTGCAGGAGCATTGTCCATAACCAGAAGACATTTCATTGGCAAGCTCTTTTCAATGAGGTAAGCCTTAACCTGGGGGGCAAACACTTCGTTTATCCACTCAGTAAAGAATTGTCTTGTGACCCAAGATTTAGTGTTCGAGCGCCACATAACTGGTAGTGCACTTTTACAAATATTATTTCGTTTGAACACCCGGGGGTTGTCCGAGTGGTACACTAACAAGGGTTTGATCTTGCAATCGCCACTTGCATTTGCACACAGCAACAATGTTAGCCTATCTTTCATTGGCTTGTGACCTGGCATCTTCGTCTCGTCCTTGGTAATGTACGTATTGGCTGGCATTTTCTTCCAAAATAACCCAGTCTCATCACAATTAAAGACTTGTTGTGCGATCAAATTTTGTTCATTTATGTACCGATCGAATTCCCCCACGTATTTATCGGCTGCAATTTGATCCGAACTAGCTGCCTCCCCATGCCTAGTAACACGATGAATACCTGTTCTATTACGAAACTTTTCAAACCAACCCCTGCTCGCTTTAAATGTAAATGAATCACTTTCACTGGTACTCGGACTTTTCTTCACTAATTCTTCATAGATATGCAACGCTTTTTCACAAATGAACGCTTCACTAACACTTTCCCCGGCCAACTGTTTTTCTTTAATAAATATTAAAAGCAACTTTTCCATCTCCTCAATCACTTGTGGCCTTTGCTTAGTTACCGCCGTAACTCCCGTTGCAACATTCGCCTTCTTAATCATTTCTTTATGCTTTAAAAACGTAGAAATGGTCGACTTCGCCATTCCGTATTCTACCGCTAAATCGGACACTCGTACACCATTCTCATATTTCGCTATAATTTCCTTCTTCAACTCGATCGTTGTTCGCACTGTTTTCCTCTTCTCCTTCCCCTTAACACTCATTACTTTCTTGGGACTCATTATGAAAGCTAAAAAAGCAATTAAAAGCACTGAAAATCACTAAATCACAACGAATGCTGATCGCGCGTTGTCTGAGTGACGCTCTCGAGAGAACTGATGCTTCCCGAACAAGCGAGAGTGGCCGAGATGGCGCGATCATCACAAAGCCCATGCGGTCGTCACGTGTTCGGCTGGTCGAGTACCGAATTTTTGGTCGAGCACCGCAGCAAAAATTTCTCGAAAATTTTGGTCGAACTCCGAATTGTTCGAGTATAGAGTCGTTCGACTACCGAGGTATCACTGTATATATATACATGTATATATATATATATATATATATATACAGAGTTTATATACATATATACAGTATTTATATATATATATATATATATATATATATCCTTTTCTGAGTGGGGATACCTTAACATGGTGACAAGGTTTGTGTATCGCGATTGTTCAAGAAATTTTTACCAGTCAGGGTCACCCATACTAAGACGGTTTGTTGTGACTGATCCGACTACAGTTTCCCACCATCACCAATTCTCAAAGGCCAGCGTGCTTATGAAACAGCCAACCCCCAGATATGAATAAGGATATGTTACTCTAAGGCTTTTACCTTGCAGGTGGCTAGAAACGGCTGCATTTGTTGTTTGTGTGTGCGTGTATATATATATATATATATATATGTATATATACATATATATGTATATATACATATATATATATATATATATATGTATATATACATATATATATATATATATATACATATATATATATGTATATATATATATATATATATATGTATATATATATATATATATATACATATATATATACATATATATATACATATATATATATATATATATATACATATATATATTATACAATATATATATATATATATATACATATATATATATATATATATATCACATATATATATCTATATATATATCTATATATATATATATATATATATGCATATATATATATATATATATATGTGTGTGTGTGTGTGTGTGTGTGAGCATGAGTCCCTGTATCAGTAGATATCGAGTCTCTCAATATTTCAACCATATTTTATAAGCGAAATAAACTTTTAGATTTCCTCGAGTAAATGTTCAGCAAATATATCGAAACTCCATTCGTACAATGTCAAGTATTTATAAACGTCCCTTTTGTATACTGAAGCGTTGTAAATCTCTTGATATCATAAGTGAATGTTATCTTCACCTGCCTAAAGTAGCTTGTTCAAATAAGCAGTGTTTTCTTTTTGTAAATAAAGCTTTCAATCATTCTGGTGAAACGATTACCGCGTATTACGTTTGCTGATGATTTCTATTTGAAATTGGGTTTATATTCAAATATTTCTTCCTCTCTAAAATATTCATCTTTCAATACCTGATAAATTCGTGGATTACATTTGTTCACCTTTATTGTTGCTAAAACTCAGTTCGTTGTGAAGACCGTGGAACCTTTTAATCTAATGTAAACCAGAGAGTATTTACCTTTTAATATTTAACGTTTCCTCTCCATAAGACAGGAAAAAGGCAAGACAAATTCTAAACACCGTTGAGTAGAATTCAGCATCATGTCTTTATATTTTATGTTTACCAATGGGGAAAAGGGTGATGAATAATGAATAAACTATTAGACATAAAAAATAAAAAATTAAGTACTATTAATATATGTATAGAATTCCATGCTGACTTGTTACTCAATATTTTATTTCCTGTGCGTGTCTATGGTGGGGTCTGTGCAGTGACAAAGGTGTCGCTTTAGAATATTTATTCTGCTTTACTTCTATTAAGTAATACGAGTATGTTGTAGTTACAATATTCTTTTTTGTGAAAGTTGTCTAATTTATTGTAGCAAACCTCCGTATTAAGTGAACATATAACAATTACCAATCTCATTTATCACTACTTGGACACAAATAAGTGCGGTTAAAATCTCAGTCACCCACGTATTTCCTTATTTATTCCGAAGTAAAGCAGTCATAGAACAGAATTCACAAGGTTATCACTCTGATAAAACAACAGTTTTTTTGGAAAATGGTTTCAACTCGAGGGAAAAGGTGACCTTAAATCTATTTTAAATCGAGTCAAATCAAGAATCGTTTAGCTGGATAGGTGTTATTTAACGGAATCTCAAATGAGATCCTAGTTATCGGTTTCTCAAATAGATTTCATTACAGTGATACTGATAAACTTTATATGTTTCCCTTATAGATCTATTTATCTAATAACATACTATAATAAAAATAGCAACTCCATTGTACTGTATTTTTATTAATGTCGAAATTAATTATTTTCTATGTAGTTAAGGATAAACTTTTATAATACATATAAGTTAAATAACAATAGTAACAAATGCATATATATATATATATATATATATATACGGTGTCCGGACAATTCGGTCCCGGACAATTAGGTCCCGGACAATTCGGTCCCGGACAATTCGGTACCAATTGATTCTTATAATATGGAAAAACAGTATTTTTCCAATTTTTTTTCGTTTCTAAAATTCCAATCAGTTCTAAGCATTACTTTTACCAGAACATTTTTGCTTTTGTTAGTATAGATATAAAAAAAAATTTAATTGATTTATCCTTGTGTTTGCGATAAACAATCTTGGAGCATTGTGTGAATGATGGAGTGAAACTAGACTAAAAAGTCTGGAATAAAGAAACTAATTAAGTCGTTTTGTTTATATTCTTTTTCAAAACTAAGGGAATATCCAAACTAATCGTTTAGTAATAAAGTAGTTAGATGGATTAACTAGTGAATAACCAAACTATTTAGTTAGGTATTTAGGTAATATTATATATAAATAGTTCATAATATGTAGTATAGGTGCCTGGTACCGAATTGTGCTGGTACCGAATTGTCTGGGACCGAACTGTCCGGGACCGAATTGTCCGGGACCGAATTGTCCTAGCACCTATATACACACTCATATATATATATATATATATATATATATACATTTCCAGAAAATACAGAAAAAGTCAAAACGTTGATGCCAAGGAGTTTCCGAGTGACACATTATACCCACAGATCTATTAATCCGAAAGGACTCTTTACATATGCAGTTATAATGATTAAAAGCCGGTCTCCATAATAGTTATGTGTTTCAATATCTACAGTAGCAGCAGATAATAATAATAAAATAAATGTCCGTGTTACCGGTGTCCAAAAATAATGCGATATTTTTTTTTTTTTTTTTTTTTGTAAGAAAAGACGTAAAATAAACAAGCGTCTTCTCGGGTGTAACTATGACATTTCTGTTTGTCTTCTAATGTCTTTAGTCACTTGAGCTTAGCGCCAGGCGTGTAGAAATCCATTATGGGTCACCTATCCAACTCCTGATCGGACCCAATGAATCTTTAATTCACTAATGAAGATACTAGGCGTGTCAAAACTAGTTTTTGCCTAGCACTGAATATTGGTCACCCATCCCAACGTTGATTGATTGAAGGATTAATGATCAATCAATCAACCATCCCACTTCAATATTTGTTAACTCTACTGATCAGTAGAGAGATAATGTAGGAAGGCATTGATTAATCACACATTTACTTTGCTACATGTGTTCGTGCTTTGGCATTCATATAAAAAACACTGGTATGTCTAAATGTTTTGTCAGAATGTTACTATATACGTTTTTATGTCAGGATGTTACTATTTAGTTCGGTCTTTAGAATTATCTTCGTCTTCCTCATTTTCTTGTTCATCTTCTCCATCTTCATTTCATTATTATTATTATTATTATTATTATTATTATTATTATTATTATTATTATTATTATTATTATTATTATTATTACCATGGAAAATACACATTTTTTCGGCCAAATGAGAATTAAAATTTGTGAAACATTTTCTTCAAAGGATATATTATTCTCCTACCGAATATCCACTTTATACCAAAAAAATTTATTGACAATTGTAATAATAAAATAAAATACACTTAACGGTCTTAATATAATGCATTCAGAAAACTATGGATGATGTACACAAGACATACCATAAATGTCTGATGCTAAATATGAATTATAGATTATAAAGATATGAATAGAATAACTATAATTGTAACTATAATCATAATGAGAATTAACGGTAGACTTGTGGTAGTCTAGGATTGGGGGGGGGGGGAGTCCATTGGTCTACCTTCTGAGTCAACCGCAGCTATTGCCTGATCCTCCCTGGACCTGGTTTGGCTGGAGAGGAGTTTTGGGTGCTGATCTCATGTACTGAATATATGGTCAGACTCTAGGTCATTGTCCTGCTAGGGCATTTTCACTGTCCCTTGCCTTTGTTATTGATGAGCGATCTTTAAACATTTAAACCTTTAAACTGCAGATTTTATCCTGACAGTTTAGACATTTTAATGATTTATTAAACGGCAATAAAGGTAAGAAGCTTAAAATCAAACGTCACATGACAACTAATGTAAATATCCCTTCAGTACGCATTCAATGCATTTGATCAGTTGATCAGTGCCAGGATATATAAGAAACATTTCATGGCACCCTCAATTATAAAGGTTATTGTGAAGTTACATCTCAGTAAACAGATGGAAAACGACATTTAGTCAAGTATTGAATTTGGAGATAAGCCGTAATCCTTCTCGATTGATGTTGAATGCAAATATAATTCTGCATAGCATGGTATCATGGACAGCTGTGCTTCATTTGAATTACCTGCAATGATGTGAGGATGTGGCGTACTTAACTTATTAACAGCATATCAATAATATATTGATTTCAATTATGTAAAATGAAAATTGCATCACGCTGATCAGTCTAATTGAATATTAATGCAAATTTCTCAACATCGTTCAATTATACGTTCGGTGATAGGGAGATAATGTCCTAAACAAACTTATGCTGGCTGTTGCTTAGTTTGCATATTACTTGCATATTTATTTATTAAGCAAACATCATCGCAAGTGCACAATAATACGAGTGACACATGAAAGTCAAGCGAGAGGAAACTGAAAAAAGAGGCGGATGTAGAGATGAATTGCTAAAATAATAAACGTCTCATATAGCAAATGAAAGCGGTTAAATAGGAATGCGATCACGCGTAGAAAAGGGCTTTATATTTAGCACAGAACGTCTCCCCTGACAGCACCGACTCTGACAGGTAATAAATACACAATGCAAGAATACTTTTTGAATAATCTACTTCTTAAAGGAAAATATTTTTATTTTGTTCTAAACTACAGAATGAATGGCAGGCAATCCTTCAAAGAATGACATTTTCACAATACTCTGATGATTTTTGACAAGGACTTATAGGGTAAAGGGATACCTCTCCAGGGAACAAAAAGTTATATAGGGATGTATTGATTTTCGTTTATTCCTACACAGCGAGAGATGGAATAACGCTGGGAGGGCCGCTTTGGTAAAATGAACTCTCATTTTAATCTTAACAGATTGACAAAGAAATTAATAGTTTAATGGAGATGGAATTAAGATAAATTAGTTGGTTTTAGACACCAAAGAGCAAACTATGACGTTGTCAGGGTCTTTCCCAATGTACTCCTGCACGTCATCTGTATTTTTTTTCTTCCTATCCATAGTTTTGTTAAGGTGCCGCATTTTAAAGTCACATAATATTTTGACACAAAAAATTAAAATCTTAACTTCGTCAGGAACTCCAGCTACAACAGAATCCATTTCAACACTCACTGTTTTATGCATTCCGTTCCATTGCCATGAATTGCTAGAAACATTTCTCGAAATTTTTTCAGTTTAGAAAAAAAAGTTGTCAGATGGTGCATAATTTTTCCTTCACTCATATAATGGACCCATATCTTGCTGTTAACTATCTAACCTAACATATCCACTGATAAATATTAAAGTCTCCTTTTTGATAACAAATCCTATTATCTCTCCTGATTTCTGACACTTAGCCAATTCCATTTCTTCAGAAAACATTTCATCATTCATTAGACCAACATAAAATTTAAATTCTTTAAAAATCATATTTGTCATGAATAATTCTACGGCCAGTTCCCTGTCATAAAAAGAACACCTAGTCCCGTTTTCATAAAGTCCCGACGATACTATTTTGTGCCAATGTAACTGTTAGGTTCTAGGAGGGAGGCAACGTGAATGCAAGTGAGATTTATTCAACAGGACAATAATCTTTTATACAGATAGTAGAGAGCAAGAATGACACAAAATTCAAAAACTATAAAACATGTCTTAGCAAACTTAAATAGGTTTCTATTATCAGTGCAGGAAGAGAGAGAGAGAAAAAAAACAATTAACTCCGGGTATGGAACACGTACGGTACATGGCTATCCTCTAAAAAAAAGCATATATATGAAACAGGGGGCCATGCAAATTATAGGTGGGTCATCTTGCAGCAGATACCCAGATGTTAGGGGATCAATAGAAACCCAGTCTTCTTTTCAACGAATGCTAACGAAGAAAGGCTTTGTTGTGTAATTGATCACAAAGAGAGGGCTCGTGTAAGGGGGGCGTTAGTAGTGACTTGCTAGTAAATGTTCTCAGAAAAAACTTGCGTTGACATGTCCAGGTCTGTCAGTATGTGTTACTTCACTGGGGGCTTGAAAGTAGGGTGGCATGGAGTAAATTTTCCCACAACGTGACGTAGGTGCTGGATATTGGCGGAGAAAGATGCAGACAGAGGAACACAACCCTTTCTTTTTCGAGTTTTCTTCTTTTGGGAAACGTAAACATCGAATACCTAAATAAATGGTCTTCAAATACATCATAAAGGGAAAGCATGGTGGTTAGCAGTTAATAAGAGCGAGACACATTGTGAACAAGCGAGACTTTCCTCAGGTCAAATATCTACCTCATGTCTACTAGTGACATCACTTAAATCTGCCCACATGTGTGTAAGTCATCCACGAGCTGACCTCTCAGAATATATTTAAAGAAAAGACCTTGCACAGAAATAGTTGTAAAAATGTTAGCGCATATGATAGGTTGCTCAGGAAGTTTTGGAATGGCTGAGTCATGTGGAAAGACTGGTAGATGCTAGGTTGGTGAAAAGTGTACAATTCGGGAGTACTTAAATGAAGGAGGAGAGGAAGTGAGACTGGAGTGGTGGAGGAATGAATAAAAAACTAACTCCTGAAGAACTAACTTTATTTAGAGGCAACACAGATATTCATAAGTCCCAAAGGAGTCATATAAGGTTGAAAATTACATGTGCATATTCAATGGTGTTTATAGATAAGATTGACATTAGCATAGAAATAAACAATATACTAACAGAATGATCATGGAATTGAAATTACTTTGTTACTTAAAAACCTTTTAACTTGGAGTCTGAAGGTGGTTGCAGTGTCTGTGCATTGCTTGCTGCACGGGCATTACATGGCTCCCACCCCTGAAGCAGACATGCACGCCTGGACAGTTGTACTATTGGAGGGTTGTCTTGCAGGATATACACTGGTTTTAGGAGTCCAGTGGTGATCCAATCCTCTTTATGATGAGCGTTGAGGACTGAGCCCGTAGAGAAGCTGTAAGTGGGGACTTACAAGCATCAGTGCTCATTAAGATATGTGTTGTGGTGTGTGAATCTCTCAGTATTTGCTGCTTTGCCAGGTGCTTGGAAGTCTGATGGCAAGGGGTAGATGTAGGCACTGGAGATCATTGGAGGTGGAAGACGAAAATAATTCTGCAGGGAATATCAATGGGTTGCCATATACCATCTCAGCCACTGAGACATCCCTGGTGACTTTGGGAGTGGTTCTCAATCCAAGGAGGACCCAAGGAAGTTGTGCAAACAAGCTTGAGTACGATGAAAATGCTCCAATATTCCGTTGGCTACAGGAATGTAAGTGGTAGTTTGATGTAGGACAATACCAAGAATATTCCCTAACGATGTACACAATTGAGAGGTGAAAGTGAATGTTGGAAGAAATGTGCTCAGGGATGTTGAATCTTGCTAATCTTGAGGCGGATATTGCATCTTGCATAGTGATGGTATCAGGCCAGTGAGTGGAGTGTGTAAAGATAATGGTGTCCTTGTGATAAGGGTTGGTGGGGCAACAATGCTAACATGAATATGGGCAAAACAACGTTGATGTTTATGAAAAGAGCCCGCACCCAAACCCATGTCAATGTACTTTTGAAGTTTGACATGAAATACAGGCGCAGAACCATTCTTTGTCATCTTTACTAATGATATGCCATATGTACTTCGACTTCAGTAGGTGTGCAGTATAGCCTATAAGCATAAGTGGCGTGAGAGGCCATCGATCAATTGATACACCCGTTGGCGCATGGAAGCGAGTATCTGTG
>NC_090745.1:29666848-29669348 GCF_036898095.1 Palaemon carinicauda
ACAATATATATTTACAGAACGAACCACATTTCAAGCATTAAGTGACCGAAAATAAATACAAGAATGATACAAAATTTCAAGGAACATTTACTCTATGTAATGAAAACATGTAACGACTGTTTGTCTTAAAATGTTGTCTATTTTTCACGTTAAGATAGCTCTTGTTACCTCATACCTGACATATACAAAATACCTTCGCAAATTATTATTACCTTAGGAAAACTCTTTGAAACACGAAAAACATATATTATAAACAATGTTATAAGTGGTGTTTAAAAATATATGAATACACTAAACAAATGGTATTCAATGATAAGGCGATGACATAAGCTGAGTGTTAGCATGCGAATTACCTTTCATGCTACGCTAAAAACAGACTTCACAAAGACTAATGAGGCAAATATACTATCTGACTAGTTCATATTCGAATAGATGGACGCTTCCACTTTCTTTTAAATGCGACTTTGACACGAAAAAGTGCCTTCCCTTGCGTGACTTTTCATCCACGGAGGTTTTAATATTAAAACAAGCCCTATGTGGTAGATGAAAAGAACAATTACCATTTGTCACAGGGCCACGATCAATAATACCTCTAAGACAGTTCCCACACATATTTTCACCTTAATCTTAATAATAATAAACCTGGTTAATGATAGTGAACTCAAGAATCTTCATTCAATAACGTAAATAGTAGGATTGTATCATATCAAAGGAAGAAACTTTAACTCAATTACCATTTGTCATTATGCCACGATCAATGATACCTTTATTCTAATAAACATGTTAGCGACAATACTTAAGCCTTTTCCGGAGCTAGATTAATTGTAGCTTCTTGCCACCAGGTGAAGGTAATCACTACTCGCTGTCTGATAAGTGATTCGATATTCGTCCTGGATAGGATTTGTAATTCAATTTGCCCGGGAAGGGACTCATTACTTGGTCTCTCTGGGAAGGAATTCGATATTCGGTCCTTCTGCAAAGCGAATGCTATTTGATCTCACTTGGAAACAGACATTGTTCGAGTTGAGATGGAAATCTGGATATTAGCATTTCATATGATTAATATCTTGCATATAAACACAAAGAATATTATCTTCCTCATTTTTTCCCGATAATTGAAATATGTTAGCATCATACTGCAAAAATTTTAAGATGCAAGTGGAAGAAATGTTCTTTATTTCTTCTTATTCTGAAAGCACATACTGATTTAAGAAAAATAACATATATATCCTAAATAAATCATCGTCTGATAAAGTGACATAGGTAACTCATGCCCTTTTTTCTGCATATGAATAATAATGCCCATTCCCAGTTTCAACTTCCGCAACCTTAAATTTCGACTTTTATAGAGTGAAAATACAACATAGAAAATAGCACGAGTTATTTGCTATGAGGAAAAGTAATTTTAATAAGAATCTGACAAACGATCTTAACATTTATTTTTATTTTTATTATCTTTAGTGCTTCAAGATTGAAAATACAATACCTTTTGATAGTAGTTTTCCTGAAAATGGATATTCATATCAACAGGGCATTGTTGTGAAAAAATAAATGTGATAGCAGTTGACTTTAAAGTGTGGTCTAAGGAATTCTGGAATCCTTTTTATCTATTCAATTTTTTTTCTGACCATGGTGAGAAGCCGGCTTTGTTCTCAGGCCTGACATTATATCTGACCTTCTCCTTTAAAACTGCATAATTTGTACACTTCTCTTTGCAGGTGGGACCATTTTGTCGCGGCCCAATTTCATTTCTTTCTTTTCTTGTTCGCAGGCAACGGCTGGGATTATAATGAAAACCGAATACACTTCAGCGGGGATTCCAATCTAATTAATTTTCCCATGGGACTGAAATGTAATCAGCATAGTTATCGGTTGCTTTCAGCATCAAGGATATAGCATCTCAATAAACTTAAATGCAAGAGTCCAACTGCCAACTATGAATTTATGATTAGCCATTTGACCCAAATTGAAAATAATGACAATGGATTTCAGTCACGTCTCAGTATAGAGTTTCAAAATACGCATAAGATTTCTTTCGTCGTAATATCGTAATGTATAACAATGCTATTTTCATATTACAGAGAATGGTGATTGTAACCTTTGCATAGTTGTATTTGAAAGAAGTAATGATTACACCCTTTACCACGGATATTATAGAGTTTATTAAAGAGTTTATGCGAAAAATAATGCTAGATTTTCTTGCTGGTTGTATATCCAAATACATAACGGCTACTTTATTGATCGAGTGACCTACAACCCTATAGAATGACAAATTAGTTTTCATAACTATTGGCATTACTTAGGGAAGGAATGGGCTGTGGCTAGGTCGTAGAGTTGACTTTATGAATTTTAATACACATAACCTCTAGTTACGGTAATACTTAGCGGCTCCACAATATAACATTAATGTCTACACAATGACATATTAATGCTATTAGGTATACTAATGATACTACAATAGAGTAGAGAACATAAAAATACAAAACACATTTTTATCCTG
>NC_090745.1:29687619-29762619 GCF_036898095.1 Palaemon carinicauda
CTGAGAAAGAATGGAATTAAGGAGAAAGATTTGTGATTTTCTGTACATCGAGTGAACAGAAAACTTGTGAAAAGGAGGCTGGGAATCTGGGATATCAAACATTTTCTTAACATCCATGAAGAAAACCAAACTATAGTGTGTGTGTGTGTGTGTGTGTGTGTGTCAACTAATATTAGTTGCTGCAGTTAGGAATCTTTTGCATGTTTTAGTGGAAAACTTTGATTCCAAGTCAGGCATCCATATTCTAATGATATAATTCACCTTTGGATTCACATGCACAGTCATATGCAAGTTAATTTTTTCTCTTTACACTGATAAGAATAACCACATTTATAAATATTAATTGTGAAACTGAATGTCTTTGACAATTAAATCAGGCCAGTTAATGCATACAAGGTTAACCAAAATTTATTACTCTCCTATGTATTTGATTTTGTCCCTACCCTCACTCGTATATTTTTCTTTATATATCTTTATTATAGCCAGTTACTCAATTCAAGATTAATATCAGACAGTAAACTTCAAAATGTATTACCCTTTTAGCCGGTTAATACAGCATTTCTAGCAATAACGTTAGCATTCACTAGGCGTAGGTTACTTCTGAATCTTGCATTCTTACATTTGTCTTTTTTTTTTCTCATTAGATAGGGCAACACAAATCAATATTCGCTGCCTCTTCATAAAGGATAGACTATAGCGATGATTTGTTTAATGAGATATTTTCCATCTCTCTCTCTCTCTCTCTCTCTCTCTCTCTCTCTCTCTCTCTCTCTCTCTCTCTCTCTCTCTCTCTCTCTATATATATATATATATATATATATATATATATATATATATATATATATATATATATATATATATATATATAAGTAACCCGAACCCCAAGTCCCTACAAGACATCAGATTTAGACATCGTGTCATTTGTAGCTGTGCCATCAGAGTGAGCGGACGTATTTCAACTTGCTCTGGTAAGGGAATATTGACTTTATCAAGTTTTTTTTTTTTTTTTTTTTTTTTGACCTAAGCCACTAGAACTCCCTGGCACCGCCATTTATACCATTTTATTTCTATTCATTGCAGGCAACTATTAATTGTCAGCAAATAAAAAACGATTTTTCAAAAGTTGTTTGAAATTAATCAGTCTGTGGCTACGTAGGCCTTTAGATCTGCAGCATGCAATAGGTTTAGCTTATTGGAGCTAAAACATACTAACTGGCAACAGGTAAAACAAATCTTCTCTATGTTAATGAGTCGTTTTCATCATCAATCTACAAATTTCTTGATTCGATTGTACTGTATCTGACATCTGTAGGCCTATACACAATAATTGCCATACTTGCGCACATTTTTATGGACATTTCTTCGGCCTAATAGACCAGAATTCTATTCATCAAATCAAATTGGTAATTATCATCAGAATTATGGAAATGTAACCGGAATTTCACCAATGCTGAGTAACTCATTTGCGGTCGTCAGGTTTTGAAACTTAAAGATAGGCTTACAGGTGTAACTTCAATATTTAGTCTCGGTAAGCTGATCAAGGAGACTTACACCCCCCCCCCCCCCGGCTAGTCCCTTTGAAAGACAATAAACTTTATTCTCCTTACAAAGAACAATCGTTAAGGTGCACATGACAATTAATCAGAAATGTCTTATTTCCACAAGGCTATCAAGATGAATAAGACTAGGTCTAATTGCTTATAATAAATACCACATGAATTGACAAGGCTGCATACAGCATGTCACAAAGTAAGTTTGATTAGGTCTAAGTGAATAAGGTATATATGAAATACTTTCTCTGAATCGTTTTTGCATTATGAAAATGGTAAACTTACTGTTGTTATGATAAACACCTAGATTGCCCAGAGATCTGGGCAATCTGAGTGTTTTTCATAACGATAGTATGTTTAAAAGGGATATTTTGTCTGGTTTTACCATAAGAGCGTAGCACAGCAGGCCTATGTTTATCAATTTGATACCTTTAAAGAAAAGTAGGTATAAGCTATGCAAAGACAGACAAATGCAAATATTAATCTAATTGAAAACTTCGGAAATTAAGAAGAATAAGATGCTACCAAAAGATTACATAACAATACTGGCATTGCATTGCGGTAATAAACATATTTTTTAGGAAAAAAATAAATGTAAAATTTTCTCTGGTAGGCCTAACTGACGTAAATCAGTTAAATTATAAAATCCAATATTATGCAACGTAACCAATATATATATATATATATATATATATATATATATATATATATATATATATATATATATATATATATATATATATATATATATATATATATATATATATATATGGGATCATTTTAAAAGAGCGACATAACAAAAGAGGAAAAGTGTCAAAATTGTAATTGAAGGAGTAACATATCAGAAGAGATTTATGGGAAGATATGATTTTGCTCTTAACAATGATTGCTTACCGTTTGTCTGATAAGAAGACACATATATGAATATAAACCTGGAATTGAAATACAGTCTAAAGATATTCAATCATTTATTATTGAAATGTAAAAGTATTTAAAAAAAGACAACGTTTATTAACTTCGTCAGTTTTAAATACGTGAAAATGCTTAAAACATTTATTCTAAAAATGTAATAGATAAAAAAAACACTTTTAACATTCATCCAGTTCATCGTCATCCAAGGGTGCCAGAAAACCTCAGATCAATCAATCAATCAATCGTCATTATGATGACTATTGCAATAGCTGAAATGTAAGTTATGAGTAATTCCTAGAATATAATCATATAACGAAACAATTCTCTTCCTTGAAAGTGTAGCAAGCTTATTTCTCTTTGAATTTTCTCCCTCATCCTTTCCCTCCGATAAATACCCGAAGTTAAACCTTGTACCTCTGTGTGATGGTCTTCCTTTATGAATTCATGAATCATCGAGGAAACTCCCATATGATATGATCCTTCAACGACTGTCTCGAATTTCCTGTGCCAAGCCTCGTCTACACTATGATTTGGTCTTGGAAGATTGCATTCTTGCAGGTGTTAAGTGCTCCACACACTTGGGTTTATGTCGTGGAAATTGTGGTACACATTACTTTTTAACAGTTAAGATTAAGTAATGGGTACACCTATCGTTGTATATATGAGTACCATTAACTTTATTACCACTGACACAGTTACATGTTGTGTTATGTCACTCTTTTCAATTTTTATTTACAATTGTCACACTTTTAGTACACTATCATATATATATATATATATATATATATATATATATATATATATATATATATATATATATATATATATATATATATATATATATATATATATGGATTAATATCAACACAACATCGTGTTCAAATAGAAATAAATTTCTACCTCATACCTGGGATCGAACGCTAGCCCCTTCTAATGAAAGGCCAGGTCGAAACCAACCATGTCACGAGAGCCCATAAAAAGAATTGGAACCTGACCGCTACCAGCTGTCCGAGGATTTACCTGGCGAGACATCAGTCTCTTACCAGCGAGTTTTACCCAATTCCCCGGGCCACCACGTGACACAATTGGTAGTAATTCATTCAAATTACCCCTAATGAGTCAATATGGATTAATATCAACACAACATCGTGTTCAAATAGAAATAAATTTCTACCTCATACCTGGGATCGAACGCTAGCCCCTTCTAATGAAAGGCCAGGTCGAAACCAACCATGTCACGAGAGCCCATAAAAAGAATTGGAACCTGACCGCTACCAGCTGTCCGAGGATTTACCTGGCGAGACATCAGTCTCTTACCAGCGAGTTTTACCCAATTCCCCGGGCCACCACGTGACACAATTGGTAGTAATTCATTCAAATTACCCCTAATGAGTCAATATGGATTAATATCAACACAACATCGTGTTCGAATAGAAATAAATTTCTACCTCATACCTGGGATCGAACGCTAGCCCCTTCTAATGAAAGGCCAGGTCCAATTCTTTTTATGGGCTCTCGTGACATGGTTGGTTTCGACCTGGCCTTTCATTAGAAGGGGCTAGCGTTCGATCCCAGGTATGAGGTAGAAATTTATATATATATATATATATATATATATATATATATATATATATATATATATATATATATATATAAAGAGAGAGAGAGAGAGAGAGAGAGAGAGAGAGAGCTAGGTTTGTTGTGTAGAGAGAGAGAGAGAGAGAGAGAGAGAGAGAGAGAGAGCTAGGTTTGTTGTATATATATATATATATATATATATATATATATATATATATATATATATATATATATATATATATATATATGTGTGTGTGTGTGTGTGTGTGTGTGTACAGTATATATAGGCCTACATGTAAACACACTCTCACGCTATGCAGATATATACATAATTTATAGCCAATATTTGCTTTTTAGTATTTAAAACTAAATGTTACTAAAATACTTTGAATTTCAAAAGTTTGCTTGTGTTAGCAACAATGTTCTTAGCAGTTTCAGTCGATTCGCGGATCAGTATTCTCAACATTAAGAGATGTTTGTAGAATATTCGTATTCATTTAAACACTGGATTGATAGACATATGGCCGAGGGAGATTGGGTGTAAATAAATGATGATTATCTTGGGAAGTATATTTTGCAACTGTTTTGTAGTTTCCTCTTATCTTATGTAATTTTGTTTTAAATTCCCAGGGGGAACACTTGCCCATGACATTTCAAGACGAAGAAGATGAGTCTATAGATTAAAACTTCCATCTCTTAGCCAAATATATATCCATTCTACATTACAAAATTGATATATAGGCTACATACTGGACATACTACAGCATGAAAATTACAAAATACACTGACGCACATCCAACTACTGCTTGGAATATTTATACTGTCAAATTTTTAATTGTTAGTAACGCACTGGTTTAGAGACTGAGGAGCATTTCTTAAGCCCCCCTGACACTTGCGCGCATTTTTGCCACGCACTGGCACGCATTGATGCGCGCCAGTGCGTGCCACTTTTTGGCACGCACTGGTGTTTTTCGCTCACTGTTCACGACCAGTTCACTCCAGTTCGCGCATCGTTCACGCGACGTTCACGCGACGTTCACGCGATGGCACGAATTGGCACGCGTAGTTCGCGCATCGTTCACGACACGTTCACGCGAGTTCACTCATCATTCCGCATCGTTTCCGCATTGGTCACGCCAGTTCACGCCAGTTCACGAATTGGCCACTCCATATAAAAACGGGGCTTCTCCAACCCGAGGACATTCTTGGATTGGGTTCGGAAGAGACAACAATGCATTCTGTCAGAGACACCATTGCATTGAGGAGAAGAAACGTATCTTTTTCGTTTGTATTTTTTGTTGCCCTTTATTTTAGTTTCAATAAAAAAGCATTTGATTTACATATAAATAGCAGACATGAAATATGTACAAGTATTAAGAAAGCATTTTATTTTAACATTAAAAGCAGCAAACATGAAAAGTTTTTAGGCTGTTGATTTTAAGGTAATAGAGAAAAAAGTGTGTTGAAATAAGAAATCATTTTATTTTTACATTAAAACTGCAAACAGAAAAAATTTGTTTTGCCCTTCATTTTAAGGTAATAAAGAAGAATAAGTATGTTGATGAAATAAAACATCATTTTATTTTTACATTCAAACAGCAAACTTAAAAATTTCTTGGGTTTATTTTTCAGTTCATTTTTATTCAAAACAAAAGTTTTGGGTCTTGATTGGTAATAGAGGAAAATAAGTGTGTGCATGAAATAAGACATCATTTTATATTTACATTCAAACGGCAAATATAAACAATTATTAGGTTTATTTTTCTTTCCTTTTCATTAATTTTTTCGTTTCCTTTTTGTTTCTCTTCATTATAAAGTTATAGAAATAGTTTGAAATAAGACATCATTTTATTTTTACATTCAAACAGCAAATATAAAAATTTATTAGGTTTATTTTTCTTTTCTTTTCATTAATTTTTTCGTTTCCCTTTTGTTTCTCTTCATTATAAAGTTATAAAAATAGTTTGAAATAAGATATAATTTTTTTTTCACATTAAAACAGCAAATATAAAAATTTATTAGGTTTATTTTTCTTTCCTTTTCATTAATTTTTTCGTTCCCTTTTTGTTTCTCTTCATTATAAAGTTATAAAAATAGTTTGAAATAAGATATAATTTTTTTTCACATTAAAACAGCAAATATGAAAATTTATTAGGCTTATTTTTCTTTCCTTTTCATTAATTTTTTCGTTTCCTTTTTGTTTCTCTTCATTATAAAGTTATAGAAATAGTTTGAATTTTTAAGATATAATTTTGTTTCACATTAAAACAGCAAATATAAAAATTTATTAGGTTTATTTTTCTTTCCTTTTCATTAATTTTTTCGTTTCCTTTTTGTTTCTCTTCATTATAAAGTTATAGAAATAGTTTGAAATAAGATATCATTTTTTTTTCACATTAAAACAGCAAATATAAAAATTTACTAGGTTTATTTTTCTTTCCTTTTCATTAATATTTTCGTTTCCTTTTTGTTTCTCTTCATTATAAAGTTCACGCCACTTCCCGCATCGTTCACTCCAGTTCACTCCAGTTCACGCCAGTTCCCTCACTGTTCACTCCAGTTCACTCCAGTTGGCGCATCGTTCACGGCCATTTAGTGCGTGCCAATGCGTGCCACAAACTTTAAACATTTCAAAGTTTTGGGCCCGCATGGCACGCATTGGTACGCTCTGGCACGCGAGTTTCCGCACTGTTCACGACATTTTCACGGCTCGTTCACGCGAGTTCGCGCATCAATGCGTGCCAGTGCGTGCCACGAATGCGTGCAAGTGTCAGGGGGGCTTTAGTCTTTCCATTGGCATCATTTGACTACTGTCTGCTGCTATCTTAAGGTTTTTCAATTCACTGTCGCTAGTATCTTTGAGCTTACGACCTGAACAGTCGAAATTTCCTGTTTTATTGACGCACTCACAGCTGATGACTTTCTATTATTATTATTATTATTATTATTATTATCATTATTATTATTATCATTATTATTATTATTATCATTATTATTATTATTATTATTATTATTATTATTTATTTTTCTAGCTAAACTAGAACACTAGCTGGAAAAGCAAAGTAATAATAATGATAATAATAATAATAATAATAATAATAATAATAATAATATTTCTTATGTGATTATACCTAGTCTTATTCATTCTGGTAACCTCGTGTAAATAGGGTGGCCTATTCATTTGACACCCCATTTAATATAAGCCTTGCCTTATTTATTTTGTGATACAGATTATGAAATTTGACGTGTATATCTTGTATTTTATAAAACTGATTAAGTGAAAGATCAATAATTTGCATTGAGAATTGTGAGGTTTTTTAGGCCTAACAACAGACAATCAATAATATTTCATTGTCGTATCTTACGTACTTACAATTAAAGTTGTTCCGACATGAATATAAAACATATAAAATCGTTCTCTTACTAGGAGACTGATCAGCATGAGCTGGTGTTCAGGCTACAAAAGCTTAGATCGAGGTGGGTGGCAGAAGCGCGGTTGCAGCAAGGTAGCAGTAGCTTACTCCTGCAAGCAGCTCCATATAGTATTCTCTTGGATATCCACTTTTTGATTAGCCTCGGAACAGTGCAGACAAGCCCTGCTGCCTCCCCATTTTTCTGTTTCTGGTTGTTAAAACTTTCTTCTATTGTTTCGCAGATAATTGCACTGTTTTCTGGGAAAATAGCTCGCAGTGACCGGCCGTACTTGTGATACAATCCTTTCTTTCTTAAAGATGGTTACTCATTAGCATTGTCCATCGTGCAGAAGACTCTCCTGTAAGATGAATCACCCTACGACGAGCATCAAGAGCGGCAATCCTCCCGGTGAGAACGGTTGCAGCCACTGCTCCTTCATTCTCATCTCCTGCAGCAACAGTGTCTGCTATGCTAGTCCTCGTGTATCTCGGCATCTTGAACCTTTATTTCACCGCCAAAGATGGAAAAAATCGTAAGGGATTCTCTTAGACATTCTTCTCCTACAACAATAACCCCATCTCTCCTGTCTGTTCATTCAGTCTCCGCTTAAGGACACACAAGTAAGAAGGATGTGCCATTTCCCCTACACAATTTTCAGGTCTGGGAGACCCTATGCTTCCCCCGAGAAGGAATGGTGTCTTCTTCCCGTTAGAGGTCCTTAATTACTGAAAGACCCTGTTGCTTCCCCTGAGAAGCAACGGCGCATTCTTCCCGTGAGAGGTCCTTGATTACTAAAGGACTATGTTGCTTCCCCTGAGAAGCAATGGTGCCTTCTTCCCGTGAGCGGGACTTAATTACTAGAAGACTCTGTTGCTTTCCATGAGAAGCAATGGCATCTTCATCCTGCAAGAGGTCTTTAATTACAAAAAGACCCTGTTCCTTCCTCTGAGAAGAAATGACACATTCTTCCCGTGAGAGATGCTTTATTACAAAAGGACCCTGTTGCTTCCTCTGAGAAGAAATGGCACATTCTTCCCGTGAGAGATTGTTTATTAGAAAAAGACCCTGTTGCTTCCCCTGAAAAGCAATGGTAGCTTCCTCCAGTGAGAGGTCCTTAATTACCAAGAAACACTGTTGCTTCCCCTGAGAAGGAAGGGTGACTTCATCCTTTGAGAGCTAATTAATTACCAAAAGACCCTGTTGCTTATCCTGAAAAGCAATGGCAACTTCCTACAGTGAGAGAGCCTCAATTAAATTATCAAAGGCTCCATTGCTTCCAGAGTGAAGCAATGGTACCCTCTTTCTGTGATAGGTAGTTAATTAATAAAAGACCCAGTTGCTTTTCTTCAAAAGCAATGGTGACTTCGTCCTGTGAGAGGTCCTTAATTAATCAAACACCAAGTTGCTTTTCCTGAAAAGAAATGGTGACTTCGTGCAGTGAGAGGTCCTTAATTAATAAAAGACCCTGTTGCTTTTCCTGAGAAGCAACAGAGACTTTGTCTTGTGAGAGATCCTTAATTATTAAAAGACCCTGTTTCTTTTCCTGAAAAGCAATGGTGATTTCGTCCTGTGAGAGGTCTTTGATTAAAAAAAGACCCTGTTTTTTTTCCTGAGAAGCAACGGTGACTGCGTCTTATGAGAGGTCCTTAATTAAGAAAGGATCCTATTGCTTTTCCTGAGAATCAACGGTGACTTCGTCCAGTCAGATGTCCTTAATTGATAAAAGACCCGGTTGCTTTTCCTGAGAAGCAATGGTGATTTCATCCTGTGAAAGGTCCATAATTGCTAAAAGACCCTGTTGCATTTCCTGAGAAGCAATTGTGACTTCGTCCTGTGAACGGTCCTTAATTAATAAGAGACCCTGTTGCTTTTCCTGCAAAGATATGGTGACTTCGTTCAGTCAAAGGTCTTTAATCAATAAAAGACCTTGTTGCTTTTCCTGAGAAGCAATGGTAACTTCGGACAATGAGAGGACCTTAATTAATAAAAGACCCTGTTGCTTTTCCTAAAAAGCAATTGTGAGTTTGTCCTGTGAAAAGTCCCTAAATAATAAAAGACCCTGTTGTTTTCCCTGGGAAGCAATGGTGAGTTCGTCCTGTGAGAGGTCCTTGATTACTAAAAGACCCTGTTTCTTCACCTGCCAAGGAATGGTGACTTCCTCCTGTGAGAGGTCCTTAATTAGTAAAACTCTCTGTTGATTTTCCTGAGAAAAATGCTGACTTCGTCCTGTGAGAGGTCCTTAATTATTAAAAGACCCTGTTGCTTTTCCTGTGAAGCAAAGGTGACTTCCTCCAGTGAGATGTCCTTAATTAATAAAAGACTCTGCTGCTTTTCCTGAGTAGCAATGGTGACTTCCTCCAGTGAGAGGTCCTTAATTAATAAATGACCATGTTCCTTTTCCTGAGAAGCAATGGTTACTTCTTCCAGTGAGAGGTGCTTAATTAATAAAAGACCCTGTTGCTTTTCCTGAGATGCAATGGTGACGTCCTCCAGTGAGAGGTCCTTAACTAATAAAAGACCCTGTTGCATTTCCTGAGAAGCAATGGTGACTTCCTCCAGTGAGAGGTCCTTAATTGATAAAAGACCCTGTTGCTTTTCCTGAGAAGCAATGGTGACTTCGTCCAGTGAGAGGTCCTTAATTAATAAAAGACCCTGTTGCTTTTCCTGAGAGGCAATGGTGAATTCCTCCAGTGAGAGGTCCTTAATTAATAAAAGACCCTGTTGCTTTTCCTGAGAAGCAAAGGTGCCTTCGTCCAGTGAGAGGTCCTAAATTAATAAAAGACCCTGTTGCTTTTCCTGAGAAGCAATGCTGAAATCCTCCAGTGAGAGGTCCTTAATTAAAAAAGGACCGTGTTGCTTTCCCTGAGAGGCAATGGTGACTTCCTCCAGTGAGAGGTCCTTAATTAATAAAAGACCCTGTTGCATTTCCTGAGAAGCAATGGTGACTTCTTCCAGTGAGAGGTCCTTAATTATAAAAGACCCTGTTGCTTTTCCTGAGAAACAATGGTGATTTCGTTCAGTGAGAGGTCCTTAATTAATAAAAGACCCTGTTGCTTTTCCTGAGAAGCAATGATGACTTTGTGCTGTGAAAGGTGCTTCATTAATAAAAGACACTGTTTCTTTTCCTGAGAAGCAATGGTGACTTCCTCCAGTGAGAGGTCCTTAATTAATAAAAGACCCTGTTGCTTTTCCTGAGAAGCAATGGTGACTTCCTCCAGTGAGAGGTCCTTAATTAATAAAAGACCCTGTTACATTTCCTGAGAAGCAATGGTGACTTCTTCCAGTGAGATGTCCTTAATTAATAAAAGACCCTGTTGCTTTTCCTGAGATGCAATGGTGACTTTGTTCAGTGAGAGGTCCTTAATTAATAAAAGACCCTGTTGCTTTCCCTGAGAAGCAATGGTGACTTCCTCCAGTGAGAGGTCCTTAATTAATAAAAGACCCTGTTGCTTTTCCTGAGAAGCAATGGCGACTTCGTGCTGTGAAAGATCCTTGATTAATGAAAGACCGTTTTGCTTTTTCCTGAGAAGCAATGGTGACTTCTTCCAGTGAGAGGTCCTTAATTAATTAAACCACCTGTTGCATTTCCTGAAAAGCAATGGTGACTTCGTCTAGTGACAGGTACTAAACTGATAAAAGACCCTGTTGCATTTCCTGAGAAGCAATGTTTACTTCGTCCAGTGAAAGGTCCTTAATTGATGAAAGACCCTGTTCCTTTTCCTGAGAAGCAATGGTGATTTCGTTCAGTGAGAGGTCCTTAATTAATAAAAGACCCAGTTGCTTTTCCTAAGAAGCAATGGTGACTTCACGCTGTGAAATGTGCTTCATTAATAAAAGACCCTGTTGCTTTTCCTGAGAAGCAATGGTGACCTCCTCCAGTGAGAGGTCCTTAATTAATAAAAGACCCTGTTGCTTTTCTAAGAAGCAATGGTGACTTCTTCCAGTGAGAGGTCCTTAATTGATAAAAGACCCTGTTGCTTTTCCTGAGAAGCAATGGTGACTTCTTCCAGTGAGAGGTCCTTAATTGATAAAAGACCCTGTTGCTTTTCCTGAGAAGCAATGGTGACTTCGTGCTGTGAAAGTTGCTTCATTAACAAAAGACCCTGTTGCTTTTCCTGAGAAGCAATGGTGACTTCCTCCAGTGAAAGGTCCTTAATTAATAAAAGACCCTGTTGCTTTTCCTGAGAAGCAATGGTGACTTAGTGCTGTGAAAGGTGCTTCATTAATAAAAGACCTTGTTGCTTTTCCTGAGAAGCAATGGTGACTTCCTCTAGTGAGGGGTCCTTAATTAGTAAAAGACCCTGTTGCTTTTCCTGAGAAGCAATGGCGACTTCTTCCATTGAGAGGTCCTTAATTGATAAAAGACCCTGTTGCTTTTCCTGAGAAGCAATGGTGACTTCATGCTGTGAAAAGTGCTTCATTAACAAAAGACCCATTTGCTTTTCCTGTGAAGCAATGGTGACTTCCTCCAGTGAGAGGTCCTAAATTAATAAAAGAGCCTGTTGCTTTTCCTGAGAAGCAATGGTGACTTTTTGCTGTGAAAGGTGCTTCATTAATGAAAGACTTTGTTGCTTTTCCTGAGAAGCAATGGTGACTCCCTCCAGTTAGAGGTCTTTAATTAATAAAAGGCCCTGTTGCTTTTCCTGAGAAGCAATGGTGAATTCTTCCAGTGAGAGGTCCTTAATTAATTAAACCACCTGTTGCTTTTCCTGAGAAGCAATGGTGACTTCATGCTGTGAAAGGTGCTTCATTAACAAAAGACCCTGTTGCTTTTCCTAAGAAGGAATGGTGACCTCGATCTGTAAAAAGTCCTTAATTAATAAAAGGCCCAGTTGTTTTTCCTGAGAATCACCGGTGACTTCATCCTGTGAGAGGACGTTGATTAATAGAAGACCCTGTTGTTTTTCCCGAGAAGCAATGGTGAATTCTTCCTGTGGGAGGTCCTTAATTAATAAAAGACCCTATTCCTTTTTTTAAGAAGCAATGCTGACTTCGTCCATTGAGAGGACCTTAATTAATAAAAGACCCTATTCCTTTTCCTGGGAAGCAATGCTGACGTCGTCCAGTAAGAGAACCTTAATTGATAAAAGACCTCGTTGCTTTTCCTTAGAAGCATTTGTGAGTTCTCTTGTGAGAGGTCCTTAATCAATAAAAGACCTTGTTGCTTTTCCTGAGAAGCAATGGTGAATTCGTCCAGTGAGAGGTCCTTAATTAATAAAAGACCCTGTTTTTTTTCGTGAGAAGCAATGGTGACTTCATCCAGTCAGAGGTCATTAATTACTAAAAGACCCCGTTTCTTCTCCTGCCAAGCAATGGTGACTTCCTCACGTGAAAGGTCCTTCATTAACTAAAGACCCTGTTGCTTTTCTTGAGAAGCAATGGCAACCCCGTCCTATGAGAGGTCTTTAATTGATAAAAGACCCTGTTGCTTTTCCTGAAAAGCAATAGTGACTTCGTCCAGTGAGAGGTCCTTAATTAATAAAAGACCCTGTCACTTTTCCAGAGAAGCAATGGCGACTTCGTCCAGTGAGAGGTCCTTCATTAATAAAAGACCCTGTTTCTTTTCCTGAGAAACAATGGTGATTTCGTTCAGTGAGAGGTCCTTAATTAATAAAAGACCATGTTGCTTTTCCTAAGAAGCAATGGTGACTTAGTGCTGTGAAAGGTGCTTCAATAATAAAAGACCCTGTTGCTTTTCCTGAGATGCAATGGTGACTCCCTCCAGTGAGAGGTCCTTAACTAATAAAAGACCCTGTTGCATTTCCTGAGAAGTAATGGTGACTTCCTCCAATGAGAGGTCCTTAATTGATAAAAGACCCTGTTGCTTCTCTTGAGAAGCAATGGTGACTTCGTCCAGTGAGAGGTCCTTAATTAATAAAAGACCCTGTTGCTTTTCCTGAGAGGCAATGGTGAATTCCTCCAGTGAGAGGTCCTTAATTAATAAAAGACCCTGTTGCTTTTCCTGAGAAGGAAAGGTGACTTCGTCCAGTGAGAGGTCCTAAATTAATAAAAGACCCTGTTGCTTTTCCTGAGTAGCAATGCTGACTTCCTCCAGTGAGAGGTCCTTAATTAAAAAAAGACCGTGTTGCTATCCCTGAGAGGCAATGGTGACTTCCTCCAGTGAGAGGTCCTTAATCAATAAAAGACCCTGTTGCATTTCCTGAGAAGCAATGGTGACTTCTTCCAGTGAGAGGTCCTTAATTATAAAAGACCCTGTTGCTTGTCCTGAGAAACAATGGTGATTTCGTTCAGTGAGAGGTCCTTAATTAATAAAAGACCCTGTTGCTTTTCCTGAGAAGCAATGATGACTTCGTGCTGTGAAAGGTGCTTCATTAATAAAAGACACTGTTTCTTTTCCTGAGAAGCAATGGTGACTTCCTCCAGTGAGAGGTCCTTAATTAATAAAAGACCCTGTTGCTTTTCCTGAGAAGCAATGGTGACTTCCTCCAGTGAGAGGTCCTTAATTAATAAAAGACCCTGTTACATTTCCTGAGAAGCAATGGTGACTTCTTCCAGTGAGAGGTCCTTAATTAATAAAAGACCCTGTTGCTTTTCCTGAGATGCAATGGTGACTTTGTTCAGTGAGAGGTCCTTAATTAATAAAAGACCCTGTTGCTTTCCCTGAGAAGCAATGGTGACTTCCTCCAGTGAGAGGTCCTAAATTAATAAAAGACCCTGTTGCTTTTCCTGAGAAGCAATGGCGACTTCGTGCTGTGAAAGATCCTTGATTAATGAAAGACCGTTTTGCTTTTTCCTGAGAAGCAATGGTGACTTCTTCCAGTGAGAGGTCCTTAATTAATTAAACCACCTGTTGCATTTCCTGAAAAGCAATGGTGACTTCGTCTAGTGACAGGTACTAAACTGATAAAAGACCCTGTTGCATTTCCTGAGAAGCAATGTTTACTTCGTCCAGTGAAAGGTCCTTAATTGATGAAAGACCCTGTTGCTTTTCCTGAGAAGCAATGGTGATTTCGTTCAGTGAGAGGTCCTTAATTAATAAAAGACCCTGTTGCTTTTCCTAAGAAGCAATGGTGACTTCGCGCTGTGAAATGTGCTTCATTAATAAAAGACCCTGTTGCTTTTCCTGAGAAGCAATGGTGACCTTCTCCAGTGAGAGGTCCTTGATTAATAGAAGACCCTGTTGTTTTTCCCGAGAAGCAATGGTGAATTCTCCCTGTGGGAGGTCCTTAATTAATAAAAGACCCTATTCCTTTTTTTAAGAAGCAATGCTGACTTCGTCCAGTGAGAGGACCTTAATTAATAAAAGACCCTATTCCTTTTCCTGGGAAGCAATGCTGACGTTGTCCAGTGAGAAGACCTTAATTGATAAAAGACCTCGTTGTTTTTCCTTAGAAGCATTTGTGAGTACTCTTGTGAGAGGTCCTTAATCAATAAAAGACCTTGTTGCTTTTCCTGAGAAGCAATGGTGAATTCGTCAAGTGAGAGGTCCTTAATTAATAAAAGACCCTGTTTTTTTTCGTGAGAAGCAATGGTGACTTCATCCAGTCAGAGGTCATTAATTACTAAAAGACCCCGTTTCTTCTCCTGCCAAGCAATGGTGACTTCCTCACGTGAAAGGTCCTTCATTAACTGAAGACCCTGTTGCTTTTCATGAAAGCAATGGCAACCCCGTCCTATGAGAGGTCTTTAATTGATAAAAGACCCTGTTGCTTTTCCTGAAAAGCAATAGTGACTTCGTCCAGTGAGAGGTCCTTAATTAATAAAAGACCCTGTCACTTTTCCAGAGAAGCAATGGTGACTTCGTCCAGTGAGAGGTCCTTCATTAATAAAAGACCCTGTTGCTTTTCCTGAGAAAAAATGGTGATTTCGTTCAGTGAGAGGTCCTTAATTAATAAAAGACCATGTTGCTTTTCCTAAGAAGCAATGGTGACTTCGTGCTCTGAAAGGTGCTTCAATAATAATAGACCCTGTTGCTTTTCATGAGATGCAATGGTGACTCCCTCCAGTGAGAGGTCGTTAACTAATAAAAGACCCTGTTGCATTTCCTGAGAAGTAATGGTGACTTCCTCCAGTGAGAGGTCCTTAATTGATAAAAGACCCTGTTGCTTCTCTTGAGAAGCAATGGTGACTTCGTCCAGTGAGAGGTCCTTAATTAATAAAAGACCCTGTTGCTTTTCCTGAGAAGCAATGGTGACTTCGTGCTGTGAAATGTGCTTCATTAATAAAAGACCCTGTTGCTTTTCCTGAGAATCAATGATGACTTCCTCCAGTGAGAGGCCCTTAATTAATAAAAGACCCTGTTGCCTTTCCTGAGAAGCAATGGTGACTTCTTCCAGTGAGAGGTGCTTAATTGATCAAAGACCCTGTTTCTTTTCCTGAGAAGCAATGGTGACTTCGTGCTGTGAAATGTGCTTCATTAATGAAAGACCGTGTTGCTTTTCCGGAGAGGCAATGGTGAATTCCTCCAGTGAGAGGTCCTTAATTAATAAAAGACCCTGTTGCTTTTCCTGAAAAGCAATGGTGACTTCCTCCAGTGAGAGGTCCTTAATTAATAAAAGACCCTGTTGCTTTTCCTGAGAAGCAATGGTGACTTCCTCCAGTGAGAGGTCTTTACTTAATAAAAGACCCTGTTGCATTTCCTGAAAAGCAATGGTGACTTCCTCCAGTGAAAGGTCCTCAATTAATAAAAGACCCTGTTGCTTTTCCTGAGAAACAATGGTGATTTCGTTCAGTGAGAGGTCCTTAATTACTAAAAGACCATGTTGCTTTTCCTAAGAAGCAATGGTGACTTCATGCTTTGAAAGGTGCTTTAATAATAAAAGACCCTGTTGCTTTTCCTGAGATGCAATGGTGACTTCCTCCAGTGAGAGGTCCTTACCTAATAAAAGACCCTGTTGCATTTCCTGAGAAGCAATGGTGACTTCCTCCAGTGAGAGGTCATTAATTGATAAACGACCCTGTTCTGTTGCTTTTCCTGAGAGGCAATGGTGACTTCGTCCAGTGAGAGGTCCTTAATTAATAAAAGACCATGTTGCTTTTCCTGAGAGGCAATGGTGAATTCCTCCCGTGAGAGGTCCCTAATTAATAAAAGACCCTGTTGCTTTTCCTGAGAAGCAATGGTGACTTCCTCCAGTGAGAGGTCCTAAATCAATAAAAGACACTGTTGCTTTTCCTGAAAAGCAATGGTGTCTTCCTCCAGTGAGAGGTCCTTAATTAATAAAAGACCGTGTTGCTTTTCCTGAGAGGCAATGGTGACTTCCTCCACTGAGAGGTCCTTAATTAATAAAAGACCCTGTTGCATTTCTTGAGAAGCAATGGTGACTTCCTCCAGTGAGAGGTCCTTAATTAATAAAAGACCCTGTTGCTTTTCCTGAGAAACAATGTTGATTTCGTTCAGTGAGAGGTCCTTAATTAATAAAAGACCCTGTTGCATTTCCTGAGAAGCAATGGTGACTTCTTCCAGTGAGAGGTCCTTAATTAATAAAAGACACTGTTGCTTTTCCTGAGAAGCAATGGTGACTTCCTCCAGTGAGAGGTCTTTTCTTAATAAAAGACCCTGTTGCATTTCCTGAGAAGCAATGGTGACTTCTTCCAGTGAGAGGTCCTTAATTAATAAACTACCCTGTTGCTTTTCCTGAGAAGCAATGGTGACTTCCTCCAGTGAGAGGTCCTTAATTAATAAACTACCCTGTTGCTTTTCCTGAGAAGCAATGGTGACTTCTTCCAGTGAGAGGTCCTTAATTAATAAAAGACCCTGTTGCATTTCCTGAGAAGCAATGGTGACTTCTTCCAGTGAGAGGTCCTTAATTAATAAAAGACCCTGTTGCATTTCCTGAGAAGTAATGGTGACTTTGTGCTGTGAAAGGTGCTTAATTAATAAAAGACCCTGTTGCTTTTCCTGAGAAGCAATGGTGACTTCCTCCAGTGAGAGGTCCTTAATTAATAAACTACCCTGTTGCTTTTCCTGAGAAGCAATGGTGACTTCCTCCAGTGAGAGGTCCTTAATTAATAAAAGACCCTGTTGCATTTCCTGAGAAGCAATGGTGACTTCTTCCAGTGAGAGGTCCTTAATTAATAAAAGACCCTGTTGCTTTTCCTGAGATGCAATGGTGACTTTGTTCAGTGAGAGGTCCTTATTTAATAAAAGACCGTGTTGCTTTTCCTGAGAAGCAATGGTGACTTCCTCCAGTGAGAGGTCCTTAATTAATAAAAGACCCTGTTGCTTTTCCTGAGAAGCAATGTTGACTTCTTCCAGTGAGAGGTCCTTAATTAATAAAAGACTCTGTTGCATTTCCTGAGAAGCAATGGTGACTTCTTCCAGTGAGAGGGCCTTAATTAATAAAAGACCCTGTTGCTTTTCCTGAGAAGCAATGGCGACTTTGTGCTGTGAAAGGCCCTTGATTAATGAAAGACCCTGTTGCTTTTTCCTGAGAAGCAATGGTGACTTCGTCCAGTGAGAGGTCCTTGATTACTAAAAGACCCAGTTTCTTCTCTTGCCAAGCAATGGTGACTTCCTCACGTGAGAGGTCCTTCATTAACTAAAGACCCTGTTGCTTTTCTTGAGAAGCAATGGCAACCCCGTCCTATTAGAGGTCATTAATTGATAAAAGACCCTGTCACTTTTCCAGAGAAGCAATGGTGACTTCGTCCAGTGAGAGGTCCTTCATTAATAAAAGACCCCGTTGCTTTTCCTGAGAAACAATGGTGATTTCGTTCAGTGAGAGGTCCTTAATAAATAAAAGACCTGTTGCTTTTCCTAAGAAGCAATGGTGACTTTGTGCTGTGAAAGGTGCTTCAATAATAAAAGACCCTGTTGCTTTTCCTGAGATGCAATTGACTTCCTCCAGTGAGAGGTCCTTAATTGATAAAAGACCCTGTTGCATTCTTGAGAAGCAATGGTGACTTCGTCCAGTGAGAGGTCCTTAATTAGTAAAAGACCCTGTTGCTTTTCCTGAGAAGCAATGGTGACTTCGTGCTGTGAAGATGTGCTTCATTAATAAAAGACCCTGTTGCTTTTCCTGAGAAGCAATGGTGACTTCCTCCAGTGAGAGGTCCTTAATTAATAAAAGACCCTGTTGCTTTTCCTGAGAAGCAATGGTGACTTCTTCCAGTGAGATGTCCTTAATTGATAAAAGACCCTGTTGCTTTCCCTGAGAATCAATGGTGACTTCTTCCAGTGAGAGGTCCTTAATTGATAAAAGACCCTGTTGCTTTTCCTGAGAAGCAATGGTGACTTCGTGCTGTGAAAGGTGCTTCATTAATAAAAGACACTGTTGCTTTTCCTGAGAAGCAATGGTGACTTCCTCCAGTGAAAGGTCCTTAATTAATAAAAGACCTGTTGCTTTTCCTGAGAAGCAATAGTGACTTCGTGCTGTGAAAGGTGCTTCATTAATCAAAGACCTGTTGTTTTCCTGAGAAGCAATGGTGACTCCCTCCAGTTAGAGGTCTTTAATTAATAAAAGACCCTGTTGCTTTCCTGAGAAGCAATGGTGACTTCTTCCAGTGAGAGGTCCTTAATTAATTAAACACCTGTTGCTTTTCTGAGAAGCAATGGTGACTTCATGCTGTGAAAGGTGCTTAATTAACAAAAGACCCTGTTGCTTTTCCTGAGAAGCAATGGTGACTTCCTCCAGTGAGAGGTCCTTAATTAATAAAAGACCCTGTTGTTTTTCCTGAGAAGCAATGGTGACTTTTTGCTGTGAAAGGTGCTTCATTAATGAAAGACCGTGTTGCTTTTCCTGAGAAGCAATGGTTACTTCGTCCAGTGAGAGGACCTTTATTAATAAAAGACCCTGTTGCTTTTCCTGAGAAGCAATGGTGTCTTCCTCCAGTGAGAGGTCCTTATTTAATAAAAGACCCTGTTGCTTTTCCTGAGAAGCAATGGTGACTTCGTCCTGTGAGAACCTGAAATTACTAAAAGACTGATATTTTTCCTGAGAGCAATTATGACTTCGTCCAGTGAGATGTCCTTATTAAAAAAACACCTGTTGCTTTTCATGAGAGCAATGGTGAATTCCTCCAGTGAGAGGTCCTTAATTAATAAAAGACCCTGTTGCTTTTCCTGAGAAGCAATGGTGACTTCCTCCAGTGAGAGGTCCTTAATTAATAAAAGACCCTGTTACATTTCCTGAGAATCAATGGTGACTTCCTCCAGTGAGAGGTCCTTAATTAATAAAAGACCCTGTTGCTTTTCCTGAGAAAGCAATGGTGATTTCGTTCCAGTGAGAGGTCCTTAATTAATAAAAGACCCTGTTGCTTTTCCTGAGAAGCAATGGTGACTTCATGCTGTGAAAGGTGCTTAATTAATAAAAGACCCTGTTGCTTTTCCTGAGAAGCAATGGTGACTTCCTCCAGTGAGAGGTCCTTATTAATAAAAGACCCTGTTGCTTTCCTGAGAAGCATGGTGACTTCTCCAGTGAGAGGTCCTTAATTAATAAAAGACCCTGTTGCTTTTCCTGAGAAGCAATGGTGAATTCCTCCAGTGAGAGGTCCTTAATTAATAAAAGACCCTGTTGCTTTTCCTGAGAAGCAATGGTGACTTCCTCCAGTGAGAGGTCCTAAATGAATAAAAGACCCTGTTGCTTTTCCTGAAAAGCAATGGTGACTTCCTCCAGTGAGAGGTCCTTAATTAATAAAAGACCTGTTGCTTTTCCTGAGAGCAATGGTGACTTCCTCCAGTGAGAGGTCCTTAATTGATAAAAGACCCTGTTGCTTTTCCTGAGAAGCAATGGTGACTTCCTCCAGTGAGAGGTCCTTAATTAATAAAAGACCCTGTTGCTTTTCCTGAGAAACAATGGTGATTTCGTTCCTGTGAGAGGTCCTTAATTAATAAAAGACCCTGTTGCTTTTCCTGAGAAGCAATGGTGTCTTCGTGCTGTGAAGGTGCTTAATTAATAAAGACCCTGTTGCTTTTCCTGAGAAGCAATGGTGACTTCTCCAGTGAGAGGTCCTTAATTAATAAAAGACCCTCTTGCTTTTCCTGAGAAGCAATGGTGACTTCCTCGAGTGAGAGGTCCTTAATTAATAAAAGACCCTGTTGCTTCCTGAGAAGCAATGGTGACTTCTCCAGTGAGAGGTCCTTAATTAATAAAAGACCCTGTTGCTTTTCCTGAGAAGCAATGGTGACTTTGTTCAGTGAGAGGTCCTTATTAATAAAAGACCCTGTTGTTTTTCCTGAGAAGCAATGGTGACTTCCTCCAGTGAGAGATCCTTAATTAATAAAAGACCCTGTTGCTTTTCCTGAGAAGCAATGGTGACTTCGTGCTGTGAGATCCTTAATTAATGAAAGACCGTGTTGCTTTTTCCTGAGAAGCAATGGTGACTTGTCCAGTGAGAGGTCCTTAATTAATTAAACCCCCTGTTGCATTTCCTGAGAAGCAATGTTGACTTCGTCCAGTGAAAGGTCCTTAATTGATGAAAGACCCTGTTGCTTTTCCTGAGAAGCAATGGTGACTTCATTCAGTGAGAGGTCCTTAATTAATAAAAGACCCTGTTGCTTTTCCTGAGAAGCAATTGTGACTTCTCCAGTGAGAGGTCCTTAATTAATAAAAGACCCTGTTGCTTTTCCTGAGAAGCAATGGTGACTTCCTCCTGTGAGAGGTCCTTAATTAATAAAAGACCCTGTTGCTTTTCCTGAGAAGCAATGGTGACTTCTTCCAGTGAGAGGTCCTTAATTAATAAAAGACCCTGTTGCTTTTCCTGAGAAGCAATGGTGCCTTCCTCCAGTAAGAGGTCCTTAATTGATAAAAGACCCTGTTGCTTTTCCTTAGAAGCAATGGTGACTTCTTCCAGTAAGAGGTCCTTAATTGATAAAAAACCCTGTTGCTTTTCCTGAGAAGCAATGGTGACTTCATGCTGTGAAAGGTGCTTCATTAACAAAAGACCCTGTTGCTTTTCCCGAGAAGCAATGGTGACTTCCTCCAGTGAGAGGTCCTTAATTAATAAAAGACCCCGTTGCTTTTCCTGAGAAGCAATGGTGACTTTTTGCTGTGAAAGGTGCTTCATTAATAAAAGACCTTGTTGCTTTTCCAGAGAAGCAATGGTGACTTCCTCCAGTGAGAGGTCCTTAATTGATAAAAGACCCTGTTGCTTTTCCTGAGAAGCAATGGTGACTTCTTCCAGTAAGAGGTCCTTAATTGATGAAAGACCCTGTTGCTTTTCCTGAGAAGCAATGGTGACTTCATGCTGTGAAAGGTGCTTCATTAACAAAAGACCCTGTTGCTTTTCCTGAGAAGCAATGGTGACTTCCTCCAGTGAGAGGTCCTTAATTAATAAAAGACCCCGTTGCTTTTCCTGAGAAGCAATGGTGACTTTTTGCTGTGAAAGGTGCTTCATTATTGAAAGACTGTGTTGCTTTTCCTGAGAAGCAATGGTTACTTCGTCCAGTGAGAGGTCCTTCATTAATAAAAGACCCTGTTGCTTCTCCTGAGAAGCAATGGTGTCTTCCTCCAGTGAGAGGTCCTTATTTAATAAAAGACCCTGTTGCTTTTCCTGAGAAGCAATGGTGACTTCGTCCTGTGAGAGATCCTAAAATTACTAAAAGACTCGGATATTTTTCCTGAGAGGCAATTATGACCTCGTCCAGTGAGAGGTCCTTTATTAAAAAAAGGACCCTGTTGCTTTTCCTTTGGAGCAATGGTGACTTCGTCCTGTGAGAGGTCTTTAATTGATAAAAGACCGTGTTACTTTTCCTGAGTAACAATGGTGACTTCGTCCAGTGAGAGTCCCTTCATTATTAAAAGACCATGTAGCTTTTCCTGAGAAGCAATGGTGACTTCGTCCTGTGAGAGGCCCTTAATTGATAAAAGACCCTGTTGCTTTTCCTGAGAAGCAATGGTGACTTCGTCCTGTGAGAGATCCTAAAATTACTAAAAGACTCGGATGTTTTTCCTGAGAAGCAATTGTGACCTCGTCCAGTGAGAGGTCCTTTATTAAAAAAGACACTGTTGCTTTTCCTAAGAAGTAATGGTGACCTCGATCTGTAAAAAGTCCTTAATTAATAAAAGACCCGGTTGTTTTTCCTGAGAAGCAATGGTGAATTCGTCCAGTGAGAGGTCATTAATTACTAAAAAACCCCGTTTCTTTTCCTGCCAAGCAATGGTGACTTCCTCACGTGAGAGGTCCTTCATTAACTAAAGACCCTGTGGCTTTTCTTGAGAAGCAATGGCGACCCCGTCCTATGAGAGGTCTTTAATTGATAAATGACCCTGTTGCTTTTCCTGAGAAGCAATGGTGACTTCGTCCAGTGAGAAGTCCTTAATTAATAAAAGACCCTGTCACTTTTCCTGCGAAGCAATGGTGACTTCGTCCAGTGAGAAGTCCTTCATTAATATAAGACCCTGTTTCTTTTCCTGAGAAGCAATGGTCACTTCTTCCTGTGAGAGATCCTAGAATTACTAAAAGACTCGGATGTTTTTCCTGAGAATCAACGGTGACTTCGTCCTCTGAGAGGACCTTGATTAATAGAAGACCCTGTTATTTTTCCTGAGAAGCAATGGTGAATTCTTCCAGTGGGAGGTCCTTAATTAATAAAAGACCCTATTCCTTTTCTTAAGAAGTAATGCTGACTTCGTCTAGTGAGAGGACTTTAATTAATAAAAGTCCCTATTCCTTTTCTTGAGAAGGAATGCTGACTTCGTCCAGTAAGAGGACCTTAATTAATAAAAGTCCCTATTCCTTAACCTGAGAAGCAATGGTGATTTCATCCTGTGAAAGGTCCATAATTGCTAAAAGACCCTGTAGCTTTTCCTGAGAAGCAATTGGGACTTCGTCCTGTGAACAGTCCTTAATTAATAAGAGACCCTGTTGCTTTTCTTGCAAAGATATGGTGACTTCGTTCAGTCAAAGGTCTTTAATTAATAAAAGACCTTGTTGCTTTTCCTGTGAAGCAATGGTAACTTCGTACAATGAGAGGACCTTAATTAATAAAAGACCCTGTTGATTTTCCTAAAAAGCAATTGTGAGTTTGTCCTGTGAAAAGTCCTTAAATAATAGAAGACCCTGTTGTTTTCCCTGGGAAGCAATGGTGAGTTCGTCCTGTGAGAGGGCCTTAATTACTAAAAGACCCTGTTTCTTCACCTGCCAAGGAATGGTGACTTCCTCCTGTAAGAGGGTCCTTAATTAGTAAAACTCTCTGTTGATTTTCCTGAGAAAAATGCTGACTTCGTCCTGTGAGAGATCCCTAATTAATAAAAGACCCTGTTGCTTTTCCTGAGAAGCAATGGTGAATTCCTCCAGTGAGAGGTCCTTAATTAATAAATGACCCTGTTTCTTTTCCTGAGAAGCAATGGTGACTTCTTCCAGTGAGAGGTCCTTAATTAATAAAAAACCCTGTTGCTTTTCCTGAGATGCAATGGTGACTTCCTCCAGTAAGAGGTCCTTAATTAATAAATGACCCTGTTGCTTTTCCTGAGAAGCAATGGTGACTTCTTCCAGTGAGATGTCCTTAAGTAATAAAAAACCCTGTTGCTTTTCCTGAGATGCAATGGTGACTTCCTCCAGTGAGAGGTCCTTAATTAATAAAAGACCCTGTTGCTTTTCCTGAGAAGCAATGGTGACTTCTTCCAGTGAGAGGTCCTTAATCAATAAAAAACCCTGTTGCTTTTCCTGAGATGCAATGGTGACTTCCTCCAGTGAGAGGTCCTTAATTAATAAAAGACCCTGTTGCATTTCTTGAGAAGCAATGGTGACTTCATGCCGTGAAAGGTACTACATTAATAAAACCCCCTGTTGCTTTTCCTGAGAAGCAATGGTGACTTCCTCCAGTGAGAGGTCATTAATCAATAAAAGTCCCTGTTGCTTTTCCTGAGAAGCAATGGTGACTTCTTCCAGTGAGAGGTCCTTAATTAATAAAAAAACCCTGTTGCTTTTCCTGATATGCAATGGTGACTTCCTCCAGTGAGAGGTCCTTAATTAATTAAAGACCCTGTTGCATTTCTTGGGAAGCAATAGTGACTTCCACCGGTGAGAGGTCCTTAACTAATAAAAGACCCTGTTGCTTTTTCCGAGAAGCAATGGTGACTTCGTCCAGTGAGATGTCCTTAATTAATAAAAGACTATGTTGCTTTTCCTGAGAGGCAATGGTGACTTCCTCCAGTGAGAGGTCCTTAATTAATTAAAGACCCTGTTGCATTTCTTGGGAAGCAATAGTGACTTCCACCGGTGAGAGGTCCTTAACTAATAAAAGACCCTATTGCTTTTCCTGAGAAACAATGGTGATTTCGTTCAGTGAGAGGTCCTTAATTAATAGAAGACCATGTTGCTTTTCCTGAGAAGCAATGGTGACTTCGTGCTGGGAAAGGTGCTTCAATAATAAAAGACCCTGTTGCTTTTCCTGAAAAGCAATGGTGACTTCCTCCAGTGAGAGGTCCTTAATTAATAAAAGA
Source organism: Palaemon carinicauda (assembly GCF_036898095.1). Taxonomy (NCBI): domain Eukaryota; kingdom Metazoa; phylum Arthropoda; class Malacostraca; order Decapoda; family Palaemonidae; genus Palaemon; species Palaemon carinicauda. The sequence goes on from NC_090745.1 coordinate 29,712,419, forward strand.
CCCTGTTCCTTTTCCTGAGATGCAATGGTGACTTTGTTCAGTGAGAGGTCCTTAATTAATAAAAGACTCTGTTGCTTTTCCTGAGAAGCAATAGTGACTTCCTCCAGTGAGAGGTCCTTGATTAATAAAAGACTCTGTTGCTTTTCCTGAGAAGCAATGGCGACTTCGTGCTGTGAGAGGATCCTTGATTAATGAAAGACCGTTTTGCTTTTTCCTGAGAAGCAATGGTGACTTCGTCCATTGAGAGGTCCTTAATTAATTAAAGACCCTGTTACATTTCCTGGGAAGCAATGGTGACTTCTTCCAGTGAGAGGTCCTTAATTAATAAAAGACCCTGTTGCTTTTCCTGAGAAGCAATAGTTACTTCCTCCAGTGAGAGGTCCTTGATTATTAAAAGACTATGTTGCTTTTCCTGAGAAGCAATAGTGACTTCTTGCTGTGAAAGGTCCTTGATTAATAAAAGAACATGTTGCTTTTTCCTGAGAAGCAATGGTGACTTCGTCCAGTGAGAGGTCCTTAATTAATAAAAGACCCTGTTGCTTTTCCTGAGATGCAATGGGGACTTTGTCCAGTGAGAGGTCCTTAATTAATAAAAGACCCTGTTGCTTTTCCTGAGAAGCAATAGTGACTTCCTCCAGTGAGAGGTCCTTGATTAATAAAAGACTCTGTTGCTTTTCTTGAGAAGCAATGGCGACTTCTTGCTGTGAAAGGTCTTTGATTAATGAAAGACCCTGTTGCTTTTTCCTGAGAAGCAATGGTGACTTCGTCCAGTGAGAGGTCCTTGATTAATGAAAGACCCTGTTGCATTTCCTGAGAAACAATGGTGACTTCCTCCAGTGAGAGGTCCTTAATTAATAAAAGACCCTGTTGCTTTTCCTGAGAAGCAATAGTGACTTCCTCCAGTGAGAGGTCCTTGATTAATAAAAGACTCTGTTGCTTTTCCTGAGAAGCAATGGCGACTTCGTGCTGTGAAAGGTCCTTGATTAATGAAAAACCCTGTTGCTTTTTCCTGAGAAGCAATGGTGACTTCGTCCAGAGAGAGGTCCTTCATTAATAAAAGACCCTGTTGCTTTTCCTGAGATGCAATGGTGACTTTGTCCAGTGAGAGGTTCTTAATTAATAAAAGATCCCGTTGCTTTTCCTGAGAAGCAATGGTAACTTCCTCCAGTGAGAGGTCCTTAATCAATAAAAGACTCTGTTGCTTTTCTTGAAAAGCAATGGCGACTTCATGCTGTGAAAGGTCCTTGAATAATGAAAGACCGTGTTTCTTTTCCTGAGAAGCAATGTTGCCTTCGTCAAGTGAGAAGTTTTAAACTGATAAAAGACCCTTTTCCTTTTCTTGAGAAGCAATGGTTACTTCGTCCATTGTGAGGTCCTTAATTGATGAAAGACCCTTTTGCTTTTCCTGAGATACAATGGTGATTTCGTTCAGTGAAAGGTTCTTATTTAATAAAAGACCTTGTTGCTTTTCCTGAAAAGCAATGGTGACTTCTTGCTGTGAAAGGTTCTTCATTAATAAAAGACCCTGTTGCTTTTCCTGAGAAGCAATGGTGACTTCCTCCAGTGAGAGGTCCTTAATTACTGAAAGACCCTGTTGCTTTTCCTGAGAAGCAATGGTGACTTCTTCCAGTGAGAGGTCCTTAATTGATAAAAGACCCTGTTGCTTTTCCTGAGAAGCAATGGTGACTTCGTGCTCTGAAAGGTGCTTCATTAACAAAAGACCCTGTTGCTCTTCCTGTGAAGCAATGGTGACTTCCTCCAGTGAGAGGTCCTCAATTAATAAAAGACCCTGTTGTTTTTCCTGAGAAGCAATGGTGACTTTTTGCTGTGAAAGGTGCTTCATTAATGAAAGACCGTGTTGCTTTTCCTGGAAAGCAATGGTGACTTCATCCAGTGAGAGGTCCTTCATTAATAAAAGACACTGTTGCTTTTCCTGAGAAGCAATGGTGTCTTCCTACAGAGAGGTCCTTAATTAATAAAAGACCCTGTTGCTTTTCCTGAGAAGCAATTATGACCTCGTCCAGTGAGAGGTCCTTTATTAAAAAAAGGACCCTGTTGCTTTTCCTGAGAAGCAATGGTGACTTCGTCCTCTGAAAGGTCATTCATTAATAAAAGACCATGTTGCTTTTCCTGAGAAGCAATGGTGACTTTTTGCTGTGAAAGGTGCTTCATTAATGAAAGACTGTGTTGCTTTTCCTGAGAAGCAATGGTGACTTCGTCCAGTGAGAGGTCCTTCATTAATAAAAGACCCTGTTGCTTCTCCTGAGAAGCAATGGTGTCTTCCTCCAGTGAGAGGTCCTTATTTAATAAAAGACCCTGTTGCTTTTCCTGAGAAGCAATGGTGACTTCGTCCTGTGAGAGATCCTAAAATTACTAAAAGACTCGGATATTTTTCCTGAGAGGCAATTATGACCTCGTCCAGTGAGAGGTCCTTTATTAAAAAAAGGACCCTGTTGCTTTTCCTTTGGAGCAATGGTGACTTCGTCCTGTGAGAGGTCTTTAATTGATAAAAGACCGTGTTACTTTTCCTGAGTAACAATGGTGACTTCGTCCAGTGAAAGGTCATTCATTAATAAAAGACCATGTTGCTTTTCCTGAGAAGCAATGGTGACTTTTTGCTGTGAAAGGTGCTTCATTAATGAAAGACTGTGTTGCTTTTCCTGAGAAGCAATGGTGACTTCGTCCAGTGAGAGGTCCTTCATTAATAAAAGACCCTGTTGCTTCTCCTGAGAAGCAATGGTGTCTTCCTCCAGTGAGAGGTCCTTATTTAATAAAAGACCCTGTTGCTTTTCCTGAGAAGCAATGGTGACTTCGTCCTGTGAGAGATCCTAAAATTACTAAAAGACTCGGATATTTTTCCTGAGAGGCAATTATGACCTCGTCCAGTGAGAGGTCCTTTATTAAAAAAAGGACCCTGTTGCTTTTCCTTTGGAGCAATGGTGACTTCGTCCTGTGAGAGGTCTTTAATTGATAAAAGACCGTGTTACTTTTCCTGAGTAACAATGGTGACTTCGTCCTGTGAGAGGCCCTTAATTGATAAAAGACCGTGTTACTTTTCCTGAGAAGCAATGGTGACTTCGTCCTGTGAGAGATCCTAAAATTACTAAAAGACTCGGATGTTTTTCCTGAGAAGCAATTGTGACCTCGTCCAGTGAGAGGTCCTTTATTAAAAAAAGACACTGTTGCTTTTCCTAAGAAGGAATGGTGACCTCGATCTGTAAAAAGTCCTTAATTAATAAAAGACCCGGTTGTTTTTCCTGAGAAGCAATGGTGAATTCGTCCAGTGAGAGGTCCTTAATTAATAAAAAACCCTGTTTTTTTTCGTGAGAAGCAATGGTGACTTCATCCAGTCAGAGGTCATTAATTACTAAAAAACCCCAATTCTTTTCCTGCCAAGCAATGGTGACTTCCTCACGTGAGAGGTTCTTCATTAACTAAAGACCCTGTTGCTTTTCCTGAGACGCAATAGTGACTTCGTCCAGTTAGAGGTCCTTAATTAATAAAAGACCCTGTCACTTTTCCTGAGAAGCAATGGTGACTTCGTCCAGTGAGAGGTCCTTCATTAATAAAAGACCCTGTTTCTTTTCCTGAGAAGCAATGGTGATTTCATCCTGTGAAAGGTCCATAATTGCTAAAAGACCCTGTAGCTTTTCCTGAGAAGCAATTGGGACTTCGTCCTGTGAACGGTCCTTAATTAATAAGAGACCCTGTTGCTTTTCCTGCAAAGATATGGTGACTTCGTTCAGTCAAAGGTCTTTAATTAATAAAAGACCTTGTTGCTTTTCCTGTGAAGCAATGGTAACTTCGTACAATGAGAGGACCTTAATTAATAAAAGACCCTGTTGCTTTTCCTAAAAAGCAATTGTGAGTTTGTCCTGTGAAAAGTCCTTAAATAATAGAAGACCCTGTTGTTTTCCCTGGGAAGCAATGGTGACTTCTTCCAGTGAGAGGTCCTTAATTAATAAAAGACCCTGTTGCTTTTCCTGAGGCAATGGTGACTTCCTCCAGTGAGAGGTCCTTAATTAATAAAAGACCCTGTTGATTTTCCTGAGAAGCAATGGTGATTTCATCCTGTGAGAGTCCCTAATTAATAAAAGACCCTGTTGCTTTTCCTGAGAAGCAATGGTGACTTCCTCCAGTGAGAGGTCCTTAATTAATAAAAGACCCTGTTGCTTTTCCTGAGAAGCAATGGTGACTTCTTCCAGTGAGAGGTCCTTAATTAATAAAAAACCTGTTGCTTTTCCTGAGAGCAATGGTGACTTCCTCCAGTGAGAGGTCCTTAATTAATAAAAGACCCTGTTGCATTTCCTGAGAAGCAATGGTGATTCTCCAGTGAGAGGTCCTTACATTATAAAAGACCCTGTTGCTTTTCCTGAGAAGCAATGGTGACTTCCTCCAGTGAGAGGTCCTTAATTAATAAAAGACCCTGTTGCTTTTCCTGAGAAGCAATGGTGACTTCTTCCAGTGAGAGGTCCTTAATTAATAAAAAGACACTGTTGCTTTTCCTGAGAAGCAATGGTGACTTCCTCCAGTGAGAGGTCCTTAATTAATAAAAGACCTGTTGCTTTTCCTGAGAAGCAATGGTGATTCCTCCAGTGAGAGGTCCTTAATTAATAAAAGACCCTGTTGCTTTTCCTGAAAAGCAATGGTGACTTCCTCCAGTGAGAGGTCCTTAATTAATAAAAGACCTTGTTGCTTTTCCTGAGATGCAATGGTGACTTCTCCAGTGAGAGGTCCTTAATTAATAAAAGACCTGTTGCTTTTCCTGAGAAGCAATGGTGACTTCCTCCAGTGAGAGGTCTTAATTAATAAAAGACTCTGTTGCTTTTCCTGAGAAGCAATGGTGACTTCTCCAGTGAGAGGTCCTTAATTAATAAAAGACCCTATTGCTTTTCCTGAGAAGCAATGGTGATTCTTGTTCAGTGAGAGGTCCTTAATTAATAAAAGAACATGTTGCTTTTCCTGAGAAGCAATGGTGACTTCGTCTGTGAAGGTCCTTAATTAATAAAAGACCCTGTTGCTTTTCCTGAGAAGCAATGGTGACTTCCTCCAGTGAGAGGTCCTTAATTAATAAAAGACTCTGTTGCTTTTCCTGAGAAGCAATGGTGACTTCTCCAGTGAGAGGTCCTTAATTAATAAAAGACCCTGTTGCATTTCCTGAGAAGCAATGGTGACTTCGCAGTGAGAGGTCCTTAATTAATAAAAGACCCTGTTGCTTTTCCTGAGAAGCAATGGTGACTTTTTCCAGTGAGAGGTCCTTAATTAATAAAAGACCCTGTTGCTTTTCCTGAGAAGCAATAGTGACTTCTCCAGTGAGAGGTCCTTGATTAATAAAAGACTCTGTTGCTTTTCCTGAGAAGCAATGGCGACTTCTTCCTGTGAAAGGTCCTTGATTAATGAAAGACCCTGTTGCTTTTTCCTGAGAAGCAATGGTGACTTCGTCCAGTGAGAGGTCCTTAATTAATTAAAGACCCTGTTGCTTTTCCTGAGAAGCAATGGTGACTTTTTCCAGTGAGAGGTCCTTAATTAATAAAAGACCCTGTTGCTTTTCCTGAGAAGCAATAGTGACTTTCTCCAGTGAGAGGTCCTTGATTAATAAAAGACTCTGTTGCTTTTCCTGAGATGCAATGGCGACTTTTTGCTGTGAAAGGTCTTTGATTAATGAAAGACCCTGTTGCTTTTTCCTGAGAAGCAATGGTGACTTCTTCCAGTGAGAGGTCCTTAATTAATAAAAGACCCTGTTGCTTTTCCTGAGATGCAATGGTAACTTTGTCCAGTGAGAGGTCCTTAATTAATAAATGACCCTGTTGCTTTTCCTGAAAAGCAATAGTGACTTCCTCCAGTGAGAGGTCCTTGATTAATAAAAGACTCTGTTGCTTTTCCTGAGAAGCAATGGCGACTTTGTGCTGTGAAAGGTCCTTGATTAATGAAAGGCCCTGTTGCTTTTTCCTGAGAAGCAATAGTGACTTCGTCCAGTGAGAGGTCCTTGATTAATGAAAGACCCTGTTGCATTTCCTGAGAAGCAATAGTGACTTCCTCCAGTGAGAGGTCCTTAATTGATAAAAGACCCTGTTGCATTTCCTGAGAAGCAATAGTGACTTCCTCCAGTGAGAGGTCCTTGATTAATAAAAGACTCTGTTGCTTTTCCTGAGAAGCAATGGCGACTTTGTGCTGTGAAAGGTCCTTGATTAATGAAAGACCCTGTTGCTTTTTCCTGAGAAGCAATGGTGACTTCGTCCAGTGAGAGGTCCTTGATTAATGAAAGACCCTGTTACATTTCCTGAGAAGCAATGGTGACTTCTTCCAGTGAGAGGTCCTTAATTAATAAAAGACCCTGTTGCTTTTCCTGAGAAGCAATAGTGACTTCCTCCAGTGAGAGGTCCTTGATTAATAAAAGACTCTGTTGCTTTTCCTGAGAAGCAATGGCTACTTCGTGCTGTGAAAGGTCCTTGAATAATGAAAGACCGTGTTGCTTTTCCTGAGAAGCAATGGTGCCTTCGTCAAGTGAGAAGTTTTAAACTGATAAAAGACCCTGTTGCTTTTCCTGAGAAGCAATGGTTACTTCGTCCATTGTAAGGTCCTTAATTGATGAAAAACCCTGTTGCTCTTCCTGAGAAGCAATGGTGACTTCTTGATGTGAAAGGTTCTTCATTAATAAAAGACCCTGTTGCTTTTCCTGAGAAGCAATGGTGACTTCCTCCAGTGAGAGGTCCTTAATTAATAAAAGACCCTGTTGCTTTTCCTGAGAAGCAATGGTGACTTCTTCCAGTGAGAGGTCCTTAATTGATAAAAGACCCTGTTGCTTTTCCTGAGAAGCAATGGTGACTTTGTGCTGTGAGAGGTGCTTCATTAACAAAAGACCCTGTTGCTTTCCCTGAGAAGCAATGGTGACGTCCTCCATTGAGAGGTCCTCAATTAATAAAAGACCCTGTTGTTTTTCCTGAGAAGCAATGGTGACTTCGTCCAGTGAGAGGTCCTTAATTAATAAAAGACCCTGTTGCTTTTCCTGAGATGCAATGGTAACTTTGTCCAGTGAGAGGTCCTTAATTAATAAAAGACCCTGTTGCTTTTCCTGAGAAGCAATGGCGACTTTGTGCTGTGAAAGGTCCTTGATTAATGAAAGACCCTGTTTCTTTTTCCTGAGAAGCAATGGTGACTTCGTCCAGTGAGAGGTCCTTGATTAATGAAAGACCCTGTTGCATTTCCTGAGAAGCAATGGTGACTTCTTCCAGTGAGAGGTCCTTAATTAATAAAAGACCCTGTTGCATTTCCTGAGAAGCAATAGTGACTTCCTCCAGTGAGAGGTCCTTGATTAATAAAAGACTCTGTTGCTTTTCCTGAGAAGCAATGGCGACTTTGTGCTGTGAAAGGTCCTTGATTAATGAAAGACCCTGTTGCTTTTTCCTGAGAAGCAATGGTGACTTCGTCCAGTGAGAGGTCCTTGATTAATGAAAGACCCTGTTACATTTCCTGAGAAGCAATGGTGACTTCTTCCAGTGAGAGGTCCTTAATTAATAAAAGACCCTGTTGCTTTTCCTGAGAAGCAATAGTGACTTCCTCCAGTGAGAGGTCCTTGATTAATAAAAGACTCTATTTCTTTTCCTGAGAAGCAATGGCTACTTCGTGCTGTGAATGGTCCTTGATTAATGAAAGACCCTGTTGCTTTTTCCTGAGATGCAATGGTGACTTTGTCCAGTGAGAGGTCCTTAATTAATAAAAGACCCTGTTGCTTTTCCTGAGATGCAATGGTAACTTTGTCTAGTGAGATGTCCTTAAATAATAAAAGACCCTGTTGCTTTTCCTGAGAAGCAATGGTAAATTCCTCCAGTGAGAGGTCCTTAATCAATAAAGGACTCTGTTGCTTTTCTTGAAAAGCAATGGCGACTTCATGCTGTGAAAGGTCCTTGAATAATGAAAGACCGTGTTGCTTTTCCTGAGAAGCAATGGTGCCTTCGTCAAGTGAGAAGTTTTAAACTGATAAAAGACCCTGTTGCTTTTCCTGAGAAGCAATGGTTACTTCGTCCATTGTAAGGTCCTTAATTGATGAAAAACCCTGTTGCTCTTCCTGAGAAGCAATGGTGACTTCTTGCTGTGACAGGTTCTTCATTAATAAAAGACCCTGTTGCTTTTCCTGAGAAGCAATGGTGACTTCCTCCAGTGAGAGGTCCTTAATTAATAAAAGACCCTGTTGCTTTTCCTGAGAAGCAATGGTGACTTCGTCCAGTGAGAGGTCTTTAATTGATAAAAGACAGTGTTACTTTTCCTGAGTAACAATGGTGACTTCGTCCAGTGAAAGGTCCTTCATTAATAAAAGACTATGTTGCTTTTCCTGAGAAGCAATGGTGACTTCGTCCTGTGAGAGGTCCTTAATTGATAAAAGACCTTGTTGCTTTTCCTGAGAAGCAATGGTGACTTCGTCCTGTGAAAGATCCTAAAATTACTGAAAGACTCGGATGTTTTTCCTGAGAAGCAATTGTGACCTCGACCAGTGAGAGTTCTTTTATTAAAAAAAGACACTGTTGCTTTTCCCTAAGAAGGAATGGTGACCTCTATCTGTAAAAAGTCCTTAATTAATAAAAAAAAACCGGTTGTTTTTCCTGAGAATCAACGGTGACTTCGTCCTGTGAGAGGACCTTGATTAGTAGAAGACCCTGTTGTTTTTCCTGAGAAGCAATGGTGACTTCTTCCAGTGGGAGGTCCTTAATTAATAAAAGACCCTATTCCTTTTCTCGAAAAGCAATGCTGACTTCATCCAGTGAGAGGTCCTTAATTAATAAAAGTCCCTATTTCATTTTCTTGAGAAGGAATGCTGACTTCGTCCAGTGAGAGGACCTTAATTAATAAAAGTCCCTATTCCTTTTCCTGGGAAGCAATGCTAACTTCTCCATTGAGAGGATCTTAATTAATAAAAGACCTCGTTGCTTTTCCTTAGAAGCAATTGTGAGTTCTCTTGTGAGAGGTCCTTAATTAATAAAAGACCCTGTTGCTTTTCCTGAGAAGCAATGGTGAATTCGTCCAGTGAGAGGTCCTTAATTAATAAAAGACCCTGTTTTTTTTCGTGAGAAGCAATGGTGACTTCTTCCAGTGAGAGGATCTTAATTAATAAAAGTCCCTATTCCTTTTCTTGAAAAGGAATGCTGACTTCGTCCAGTGAGAGGACCTTAATTAATAAAAGTCCCTATTCCTTTTCCTGGGAAGCAATGCTAACTTCGTCCATTGAGAGGATCTTAATTAATAAAAGACCTCGTTGCTTTTCCTTAGAAGCAATTGTGAGTTCTCTTGTGAGAGGTCCTTAATTAATAAAAGACTCTGTTGCTTTTCCTGAGAAGCAATGGTGAATTCGTCCAGTGAGAGGTCCTTAATTAATAAAAGACCCTGTTTTTTTTGTGAGAAGCAATGGTGACTTCGTCCAGTCAGAGGTCCTTAATTACTAAAAGACCCCGTTTCTTCTCTTGCCAAGCAATGGTGACTTCCTCACGTGAAAGGTCCTTCATTAACTAAAGACCCTGTTGCTTTTCTTGAGAAGCGATGGCAACCCCGTCCTATGAGAGGTCTTTAATTGATAAAAGACCCTGTTGCTTTTCCTGAGAAGCAATGGTGACTTCGTCCAGTGAGAGGTTCTTAATTAATAAAAGACTGTCACTTTTCCTGAGAAGCAATGGTGACTTCGTCCAGTGAGAGGTCCTTCATTAATAAAAGACCCTGTTGCTTTTCCTGAGAAGTAATGATGACTTTGTCCAGTAAGAGTTCTTTAATTAATATAAGACCCTGCTATTTTTCCTGAGAAGCAATGGTGAATTCGTCCAGTGAGAGGTCCTTAATTAATAAAAGACCCTATTCCTTTTCTCGAAAAGCAATGCTGACTTCATCCAGTGAGAGGACCTTAATTAATAAAAGTCCCTATTCCTTTTCTTGAAAAGGAATGCTGACTTCGTCCAGTGAGAGGACCTTAATTAATAAAAGACCCTATTCCTTTTCCTGAGAAGCAATGCTAACTTCGTCCAGTGAGAGTATCTTAATTAATAAAAGACCTCGTTGCTTTTCCTTAGAAGCAATTGTGAGTTCTCTTGTGAGAGGTCCTTAATTAATAAAAGACCCTGTTGCTTTTCCTGAGAAGCAATGGTGAATTCGTCCAGTGAGAGGTCCTTAATTAATAAAAGACCCTGTTTTTTTGTGAGAAGCAATGGTGACTTCGTCCAGTCAGAGGTCCTTAATTACTAAAAGACCCCGTTTCTTCTCTTGCTAAGCAATGGTGACTTCCTCACGTGAGAGGTCCTTCATTAACTAAAGACCCTGTTGCTTTTCTTGAGAAGCAATGGCGACCCCGTCCTATGAGAGGTCTTTAATTGATAAAAGACCTTGTTGCTTTTCCTGAGAAGGCAATGGTGAGTTTGTCCTGTGAGAGGTCCTTAATTAATAAAAGACTGTCACTTTTCCTAAGAAGCCATGTTGACTTTGTTCAGTGAGAGGTCTTTTATTACTAAAAGACCCTGTTGCTTTTCCTGAGAAGCAATAGTGACTTCATCCAGTGAGAGGTCCTTTATTAATAAAAGACCCTGTTGCTTTTCCTGAGAAGCAATTGTGACTTCGTCCTGTGAACGGTCCTTAATTAATAAGAGACCCTGTTGCTTTTTCTGAGTAGCAATGGTGACTTCATCCAGTGAGAGGTCCTTTATTTGTAAAAGACCCTGTTGCTTTTCCTGAGAAGCAATGGTGACTTCGCCCTATGAGAGGGCTTTAATTGATAAAAGACCCTGTTGCTTTTCCTGAGAAGCAATGGAAATTTCTTCGTATGAGAGGTCTTTAATTGATAAAAGACCGTGTTACTTTTCCTAAGAAGGAATGGCGACTTCGTTCAGTGAGAGGTCCTTAATTAATAAAAGACCATGTTGCTTTTCCTGAGAAGCAATGGTGACTTCGTGCTGTGAAAGGTGCTTCATTAATAAAAGACCCTGTTGCTTTTCCTGAGAAGCAATGGTGACTTCCTCCAGTGAGAGGTCCTTCATTAATAAAAGACCATGTTGCTTTTCCTGAGAAGCAATGGTGACTTCGTGCTGTGAAATGTGTTTCATTAACAAAAGACCCTGTTGCTTTTCCTGAGAAGCAATTGGTGACTTCCTCCAGTGAGAGGTTCTTAATTAATAAAAGACCCTGTTGCTTTTCCTGAGAAGCAATGGTGACTTCGTTCTGTGAAAGGCCCTTGATTAATGAAAGACCATGTTGCTTTTCCTGAAAAGCAATGGTGACTTCGTCCTGTGAGAAGTACCTAATTAATAAAAGACCGTGTTACTTTTCATGAGAAGCAATGGTGACTTCGTTCTGTGAGAGATCCTAAGTTTACGAAAAGACTCGGATATTTTTCCTGAGAAGCAATTGTGACCTCGTCCAGTGAGAGGTCCTTTACTAAAAAAAGACCCTGTTGCTTTTCCTGAGAAGCAATGGTGACTTCGTCCTGTGAGAGGTCCTTAATTGATAAAAGACCGTGTTACTTTTCCTGAGAAACAATGGTAACTTCGTCCAGTGAGAGGTCCTTCATTAATAAAAGACCATGTTGCTTTTCCTGAGAAGCTATGGTGACTTCGTCCTGTGAGAGGTCCTTATTTAATAAAAGACCCTGTTGCTTTTCCTGAGAAGCAATGGTGACTTCGTCCTGTGAAAGATCCTAAAATTACTAAAAGACCCTGTTGCTTTTCCTGAGAAGCAATGTGACTCGTCCAGTGAGAGGTCCTTATTAAAAAAGACCCGTTGCTTTTCCTGAGAAGAAATGATGACATTGATCTGTAAAAAGTCCTTAATTAATAAAAGACCCGGTTGTTTTTCCTGGGAATCAACGGTGACTTCGTCCTGTTAGAGGACCTTGATTAATAGAAAACCCTGTTGCTTTTCCTTGAAAAGCAATGGTGACTTCTTCTAGTGAGAGGTCCTTAATTAATAAAAGACCCTATTCCTTATCTTGAGAAGCAATGCTGACTTCGTCCAGTGAGAAGACCTTAATTGATAAAAGACCCTATTCCTTTTCTGAGAAGCAATGCTGACTTCGTTCAGTGAGAGGACCTTAATTAATAAAAGACCCTGTTGCTTTTCCTGAAAAGCAATGGTGAATTTGTCCAGTCAGAGGTCCTTAATTTATAAAAGACCCTGTTTTTTTTTCGTGAGAAGCAATGGTGACTTCGTCCAGTCAGAGGTCCTCAATTACTAAAAGACCCCGTTTCTTCCCCTGCCAAGCAATGGTGACTTCCTCCAGTGAGAGGTCCTGCATTAATAAAAGACCCTGTTGCTTTTCTCTAGAAGCAATTGTGACCCCGTCCTCTGAGAGGTCTTTAATTGATAAAAGACCTTGTTGCTTTTCCCGAGAAGCAATGGTGACTTCGTCTAGTGAGAGGTCCTTAATTAATAAAAGACCCTGTTGCTTTTCCTGAGAAACAATGGTGATTTCGTCCAGTGAGAGGTCCTTAATTAATAAAAGACCCTGTTACTTTTCCTGAGAAGCAATGGTGACTTTTTTTTGTGAGAGGTCCTTCATTAATAAAAGACCCTGTTGCTTTTCCTGAGAAGTAATGGTGACTTTGTCCAGTGAGAGGTCCTTAATTAATAAAAGACCCTGTTGCTTTTCCTGAGAAGCCATAGTGACTTCGTTCAGTGAGAGGTCCTTTATTAATAAAAGACCTTGTTGCTTTTCCTGAGAAGCAATGGTGACTTCGTCCTATGAGAGGTCTTTAATTGATAAAAGACCCTGTTGCTTTTCCTGTTAAGCAATGGTGCCCTCTTTCAGTTAGAGGTCCTTTATTAATAAAAGACCCTGTTGCTTTAACTGAGAAGCAATGGTGACTTCGTCCAGTGAGAGGTTCTTTATTAATAAAAGACCCTGTTGCTTTTCCTGAGAAGCAATGGTGACTTCGTGTTGTGAGGGGTCCTTAATTAATAAAAGACCCTGTTTCTTTTCCTGAGAAGCAATGGGGACTTCGTCCAGTGAGAGGTCTTTAATTAATAAAATACCCTGTTGCTTCGCCTGAGAAGCAATGGTGATTTCGTCCTGTGAGAGGTCCATAATTACTAAAATACCCTGTCTCTTCTCCTGGCAAGCAATGGTGACTTCCTCCCGTGATAGGTCTTTAATTAGCAAAAAACTTTGTTGCTTTTCCTAAGAAGCAATGGTTACTTCATCCAGTGACAGGTCTTTAATTGATAAAAGACCCTGTTGCTTTATGTGAGAAGCAATGTTTACTTCATCCATTGAGAGGTCCTTAATTGATAAAAGACCCTGTTGCTTTACGTGAGAAGCAATGTTTACTTAATCCAGTGAGAGGTCCTTGATTGATAAAAGACCCTGTTGCTTTACGTTATAAGCAATGTTTACTTTATCCTGTGAGAGGTCCTTAATTGATAAAAGACCCTGTTGCTTTACGTGAGAAGCCATGTTTACTTTATGCAGTGAGAGGTCCTTAATTGATAAAAGACCCTGTTGCTTTACGTGAGAATCAATGTTTACTTCATCCAGTGAGAGGTCCTTAATTGATAAAAGACCCGGTTGTTTTACGTGAGAGCAATGTTTTCTTCATCCAGTGAGAGGTCCTTAATTGATAAAAGACCCTGTTGTTTTACGCGAGAAGCAATGTTTACTTCATCCAGTGAGAGGTCCTTAATTGATAAAAGATCCTGTTGCTTAACGTGAGAAGCAATGTTTATTTCATCCAGTGAGAGGTCCTTAATTGATAAAAGACCCTGTTGCTTTACGTGAGAAGCCATGTTTACTTCATCCAGCGAGAGGTCCTTAATTGATAAAAGACCCTGTTGCTTTACGTGAGAAGCTATGTTTTCCATCCAGTGAGAGGTCCTTAATTGATAAAAGATCCTGTTGCTTTACGTGAGAAGTAATGTTTACTTAATCCAGTGAGAGGTCCATAATTTCTAAAATACCCTGTTTCTTCTCCTGGCAAGCAATGGTGACCTCCTCTGGTGAGAGGTCCTTGATTATTAAAAGACCCTGTTGCTTTTCCCGAGAAGCAATGGTGACTTCGTCCAGTGAGAGGTCCTTAATTGATAAAAGACCCTGTTGCTTTTCCTGAGATGCAATGGTGACTTCGTCCAGTGAGAGGTCCTTAATTGATAAAAGACCCTGTTGCTTTTCCTGAGAAACAATGGTGACTTCGTCCTGTGAGAGGTCCTTAATTGATAAAAGACCCTGTTGCTTTTCATGAGAAGCAATGGTGGCTTTGTCCTGTGAGAGGTCCTTAATTGATAAAAATACCCTGTTGCTTTTCTTGAGAAGCAATGGTGACTTCATCAAGTTGGAGGTCTTTAATTAATAAAAGACCCTATTCCTTTTCCTGAGAAGCAATGGTGACCTCTTCCCGTGAGAGGTCCTTAATTTATAAAAGATCATGTTGCTTCCCCTGAGAAGCAATGGTGACTTTCTCCCGTGAAACGTCATTATTACTAAAAGACCCAGTTACTTCCCCTGAGAAGCAATTTAGACTTCTTCCTGTGAGAGGTCCTTAATTACTGAAAGACCCTGTTGATTTCTTTGAGATACAGTTTAGACTTCCTCCTGTGAGGTTCTTGATTACTAAAAGACCCTATTGCTTCTTTTGAGAAGCAATGGTGATTTTCTCCCTCGAGAGGTACTTAATTATTGAAAGACCCTGTTTCTCCCCCGGAGAAGCAATGGCAACTTTCTTTCATGAGAGGTCCATAATTAATTAAGGACTATGTTGCTTCTCCTGTCACTTTTCCTAAGAAGCCATGTTGACTTTGTTCAGTGAGAGGTCTTTTATTACTAAAAGACCCTGTTGCTTTTCCTGAGAAGCAATAGTGACTTCATCCAGTGAGAGGTCCTTTATTAATAAAAGACCCTGTTGCTTTTCCTGAGAAGCAATTGTGACTTCGTCCTGTGAACGGTCCTTAATTAATAAGAGACCCTGTTGCTTTTCTGAGTAGCAATGGTGACTTCATCCAGTGAGAGGTCCTTTATTTGTAAAAGACCCTGTTGCTTTTCCTGAGAAGCAATGGTGACTTCGCCCTATGAGAGGGCTTTAATTGATAAAAGACCCTGTTGCTTTTCTTGAGAAGCGATGGCAACCCCGTCCAGTAAGAGGTCCTTAATTGATAAAAGACCCTGTTGCTTTTCCTTAGAAGCAATGGTGACTTCTTCCAGTAAGAGGTCCTTAATTGATAAAAAACCCTGTTGCTTTTCCTGAGAAGCAATGGTGACTTCATGCTGTGAAAGGTGCTTCATTAACAAAAGACCCTGTTGCTTTTCCCGAGAAGCAATGGTGACTTCCTCCAGTGAGAGGTCCTTAATTAATAAAAGACCCCGTTGCTTTTCCTGAGAAGCAATGGTGACTTTTTGCTGTGAAAGGTGCTTCATTAATAAAAGACCTTGTTGCTTTTCCAGAGAAGCAATGGTGACTTCCTCCAGTGAGAGGTCCTTAATTGATAAAAGACCCTGTTGCTTTTCCTGAGAAGCAATGGTGACTTCTTCCAGTAAGAGGTCCTTAATTGATGAAAGACCCTGTTGCTTTTCCTGAGAAGCAATGGTGACTTCATGCTGTGAAAGGTGCTTCATTAACAAAAGACCCTGTTGCTTTTCCTGAGAAGCAATGGTGACTTCCTCCAGTGAGAGGTCCTTAATTAATAAAAGACCCCGTTGCTTTTCCTGAGAAGCAATGGTGACTTTTTGCTGTGAAAGGTGCTTCATTATTGAAAGACTGTGTTGCTTTTCCTGAGAAGCAATGGTTACTTCGTCCAGTGAGAGGTCCTTCATTAATAAAAGACCCTGTTGCTTCTCCTGAGAAGCAATGGTGTCTTCCTCCAGTGAGAGGTCCTTATTTAATAAAAGACCCTGTTGCTTTTCCTGAGAAGCAATGGTGACTTCGTCCTGTGAGAGATCCTAAAATTACTAAAAGACTCGGATATTTTTCCTGAGAGGCAATTATGACCTCGTCCAGTGAGAGGTCCTTTATTAAAAAAAGGACCCTGTTGCTTTTCCTTTGGAGCAATGGTGACTTCGTCCTGTGAGAGGTCTTTAATTGATAAAAGACCGTGTTACTTTTCCTGAGTAACAATGGTGACTTCGTCCAGTGAGAGTCCCTTCATTATTAAAAGACCATGTAGCTTTTCCTGAGAAGCAATGGTGACTTCGTCCTGTGAGAGGCCCTTAATTGATAAAAGACCCTGTTGCTTTTCCTGAGAAGCAATGGTGACTTCGTCCTGTGAGAGATCCTAAAATTACTAAAAGACTCGGATGTTTTTCCTGAGAAGCAATTGTGACCTCGTCCAGTGAGAGGTCCTTTATTAAAAAAGACACTGTTGCTTTTCCTAAGAAGTAATGGTGACCTCGATCTGTAAAAAGTCCTTAATTAATAAAAGACCCGGTTGTTTTTCCTGAGAAGCAATGGTGAATTCGTCCAGTGAGAGGTCATTAATTACTAAAAAACCCCGTTTCTTTTCCTGCCAAGCAATGGTGACTTCCTCACGTGAGAGGTCCTTCATTAACTAAAGACCCTGTGGCTTTTCTTGAGAAGCAATGGCGACCCCGTCCTATGAGAGGTCTTTAATTGATAAATGACCCTGTTGCTTTTCCTGAGAAGCAATGGTGACTTCGTCCAGTGAGAAGTCCTTAATTAATAAAAGACCCTGTCACTTTTCCTGCGAAGCAATGGTGACTTCGTCCAGTGAGAAGTCCTTCATTAATATAAGACCCTGTTTCTTTTCCTGAGAAGCAATGGTCACTTCTTCCTGTGAGAGATCCTAGAATTACTAAAAGACTCGGATGTTTTTCCTGAGAATCAACGGTGACTTCGTCCTCTGAGAGGACCTTGATTAATAGAAGACCCTGTTATTTTTCCTGAGAAGCAATGGTGAATTCTTCCAGTGGGAGGTCCTTAATTAATAAAAGACCCTATTCCTTTTCTTAAGAAGTAATGCTGACTTCGTCTAGTGAGAGGACTTTAATTAATAAAAGTCCCTATTCCTTTTCTTGAGAAGGAATGCTGACTTCGTCCAGTAAGAGGACCTTAATTAATAAAAGTCCCTATTCCTTAACCTGAGAAGCAATGGTGATTTCATCCTGTGAAAGGTCCATAATTGCTAAAAGACCCTGTAGCTTTTCCTGAGAAGCAATTGGGACTTCGTCCTGTGAACAGTCCTTAATTAATAAGAGACCCTGTTGCTTTTCTTGCAAAGATATGGTGACTTCGTTCAGTCAAAGGTCTTTAATTAATAAAAGACCTTGTTGCTTTTCCTGTGAAGCAATGGTAACTTCGTACAATGAGAGGACCTTAATTAATAAAAGACCCTGTTGATTTTCCTAAAAAGCAATTGTGAGTTTGTCCTGTGAAAAGTCCTTAAATAATAGAAGACCCTGTTGTTTTCCCTGGGAAGCAATGGTGAGTTCGTCCTGTGAGAGGGCCTTAATTACTAAAAGACCCTGTTTCTTCACCTGCCAAGGAATGGTGACTTCCTCCTGTAAGAGGGTCCTTAATTAGTAAAACTCTCTGTTGATTTTCCTGAGAAAAATGCTGACTTCGTCCTGTGAGAGATCCCTAATTAATAAAAGACCCTGTTGCTTTTCCTGAGAAGCAATGGTGAATTCCTCCAGTGAGAGGTCCTTAATTAATAAATGACCCTGTTTCTTTTCCTGAGAAGCAATGGTGACTTCTTCCAGTGAGAGGTCCTTAATTAATAAAAAACCCTGTTGCTTTTCCTGAGATGCAATGGTGACTTCCTCCAGTAAGAGGTCCTTAATTAATAAATGACCCTGTTGCTTTTCCTGAGAAGCAATGGTGACTTCTTCCAGTGAGATGTCCTTAAGTAATAAAAAACCCTGTTGCTTTTCCTGAGATGCAATGGTGACTTCCTCCAGTGAGAGGTCCTTAATTAATAAAAGACCCTGTTGCTTTTCCTGAGAAGCAATGGTGACTTCTTCCAGTGAGAGGTCCTTAATCAATAAAAAACCCTGTTGCTTTTCCTGAGATGCAATGGTGACTTCCTCCAGTGAGAGGTCCTTAATTAATAAAAGACCCTGTTGCATTTCTTGAGAAGCAATGGTGACTTCATGCCGTGAAAGGTACTACATTAATAAAACCCCCTGTTGCTTTTCCTGAGAAGCAATGGTGACTTCCTCCAGTGAGAGGTCATTAATCAATAAAAGTCCCTGTTGCTTTTCCTGAGAAGCAATGGTGACTTCTTCCAGTGAGAGGTCCTTAATTAATAAAAAAACCCTGTTGCTTTTCCTGATATGCAATGGTGACTTCCTCCAGTGAGAGGTCCTTAATTAATTAAAGACCCTGTTGCATTTCTTGGGAAGCAATAGTGACTTCCACCGGTGAGAGGTCCTTAACTAATAAAAGACCCTGTTGCTTTTTCCGAGAAGCAATGGTGACTTCGTCCAGTGAGATGTCCTTAATTAATAAAAGACTATGTTGCTTTTCCTGAGAGGCAATGGTGACTTCCTCCAGTGAGAGGTCCTTAATTAATTAAAGACCCTGTTGCATTTCTTGGGAAGCAATAGTGACTTCCACCGGTGAGAGGTCCTTAACTAATAAAAGACCCTATTGCTTTTCCTGAGAAACAATGGTGATTTCGTTCAGTGAGAGGTCCTTAATTAATAGAAGACCATGTTGCTTTTCCTGAGAAGCAATGGTGACTTCGTGCTGGGAAAGGTGCTTCAATAATAAAAGACCCTGTTGCTTTTCCTGAAAAGCAATGGTGACTTCCTCCAGTGAGAGGTCCTTAATTAATAAAAGACCCTGTTCCTTTTCCTGAGATGCAATGGTGACTTTGTTCAGTGAGAGGTCCTTAATTAATAAAAGACTCTGTTGCTTTTCCTGAGAAGCAATAGTGACTTCCTCCAGTGAGAGGTCCTTGATTAATAAAAGACTCTGTTGCTTTTCCTGAGAAGCAATGGCGACTTCGTGCTGTGAGAGGATCCTTGATTAATGAAAGACCGTTTTGCTTTTTCCTGAGAAGCAATGGTGACTTCGTCCATTGAGAGGTCCTTAATTAATTAAAGACCCTGTTACATTTCCTGGGAAGCAATGGTGACTTCTTCCAGTGAGAGGTCCTTAATTAATAAAAGACCCTGTTGCTTTTCCTGAGAAGCAATAGTTACTTCCTCCAGTGAGAGGTCCTTGATTATTAAAAGACTATGTTGCTTTTCCTGAGAAGCAATAGTGACTTCTTGCTGTGAAAGGTCCTTGATTAATAAAAGAACATGTTGCTTTTTCCTGAGAAGCAATGGTGACTTCGTCCAGTGAGAGGTCCTTAATTAATAAAAGACCCTGTTGCTTTTCCTGAGATGCAATGGGGACTTTGTCCAGTGAGAGGTCCTTAATTAATAAAAGACCCTGTTGCTTTTCCTGAGAAGCAATAGTGACTTCCTCCAGTGAGAGGTCCTTGATTAATAAAAGACTCTGTTGCTTTTCTTGAGAAGCAATGGCGACTTCTTGCTGTGAAAGGTCTTTGATTAATGAAAGACCCTGTTGCTTTTTCCTGAGAAGCAATGGTGACTTCGTCCAGTGAGAGGTCCTTGATTAATGAAAGACCCTGTTGCATTTCCTGAGAAACAATGGTGACTTCCTCCAGTGAGAGGTCCTTAATTAATAAAAGACCCTGTTGCTTTTCCTGAGAAGCAATAGTGACTTCCTCCAGTGAGAGGTCCTTGATTAATAAAAGACTCTGTTGCTTTTCCTGAGAAGCAATGGCGACTTCGTGCTGTGAAAGGTCCTTGATTAATGAAAAACCCTGTTGCTTTTTCCTGAGAAGCAATGGTGACTTCGTCCAGAGAGAGGTCCTTCATTAATAAAAGACCCTGTTGCTTTTCCTGAGATGCAATGGTGACTTTGTCCAGTGAGAGGTTCTTAATTAATAAAAGATCCCGTTGCTTTTCCTGAGAAGCAATGGTAACTTCCTCCAGTGAGAGGTCCTTAATCAATAAAAGACTCTGTTGCTTTTCTTGAAAAGCAATGGCGACTTCATGCTGTGAAAGGTCCTTGAATAATGAAAGACCGTGTTTCTTTTCCTGAGAAGCAATGTTGCCTTCGTCAAGTGAGAAGTTTAAACTGATAAAAGACCCTTTTCCTTTTCTTGAGAAGCAATGGTTACTTCGTCCATTGTGAGGTCCTTAATTGATGAAAGACCCTTTTGCTTTTCCTGAGAACAATGGTGATTTCGTTCAGTGAAAGGTTCTTATTTAATAAAAGACCTTGTTGCTTTTCCTGAAAAGCAATGGTGACTTCTTGCTGTGAAAGGTTCTTCATTAATAAAAGACCCTGTTGCTTTTCCTGAGAAGCAATGGTGACTTCCTCCAGTGAGAGGTCCTTAATTACTGAAAGACCCTGTTGCTTTTCCTGAGAAGCAATGGTGACTTCTTCCAGTGAGAGGTCCTTAATTGATAAAAGACCCTGTTGCTTTTCCTGAGAAGCAATGGTGACTTCGTGCTCTGAAAGGTGCTTCATTAACAAAAGACCCTGTTGCTCTTCCTGTGAAGCAATGGTGACTTCCTCCAGTGAGAGGTCCTCAATTAATAAAAGACCCTGTTGTTTTTCCTGAGAAGCAATGGTGACTTTTTGCTGTGAAAGGTGCTTCATTAATGAAAGACCGTGTTGCTTTTCCTGGAAAGCAATGGTGACTTCATCCAGTGAGAGGTCCTTCATTAATAAAAGACACTGTTGCTTTTCCTGAGAAGCAATGGTGTCTTCCTACAGAGAGGTCCTTAATTAATAAAAGACCCTGTTGCTTTTCCTGAGAAGCAATTATGACCTCGTCCAGTGAGAGGTCCTTTATTAAAAAAAGGACCCTGTTGCTTTTCCTGAGAAGCAATGGTGACTTCGTCCTGTGAAAGGTCATTCATTAATAAAAGACCATGTTGCTTTTCCTGAGAAGCAATGGTGACTTTTTGCTGTGAAAGGTGCTTCATTAATGAAAGACTGTGTTGCTTTTCCTGAGAAGCAATGGTGACTTCGTCCAGTGAGAGGTCCTTCATTAATAAAAGACCCTGTTGCTTCTCCTGAGAAGCAATGGTGTCTTCCTCCAGTGAGAGGTCCTTATTTAATAAAAGACCCTGTTGCTTTTCCTGAGAAGCAATGGTGACTTCGTCCTGTGAGAGATCCTAAAATTACTAAAAGACTCGGATATTTTTCCTGAGAGGCAATTATGACCTCGTCCAGTGAGAGGTCCTTTATTAAAAAAAGGACCCTGTTGCTTTTCCTTTGGAGCAATGGTGACTTCGTCCTGTGAGAGGTCTTTAATTGATAAAAGACCGTGTTACTTTTCCTGAGTAACAATGGTGACTTCGTCCAGTGAAAGGTCATTCATTAATAAAAGACCATGTTGCTTTTCCTGAGAAGCAATGGTGACTTTTTGCTGTGAAAGGTGCTTCATTAATGAAAGACTGTGTTGCTTTTCCTGAGAAGCAATGGTGACTTCGTCCAGTGAGAGGTCCTTCATTAATAAAAGACCCTGTTGCTTCTCCTGAGAAGCAATGGTGTCTTCCTCCAGTGAGAGGTCCTTATTTAATAAAAGACCCTGTTGCTTTTCCTGAGAAGCAATGGTGACTTCGTCCTGTGAGAGATCCTAAAATTACTAAAAGACTCGGATATTTTTCCTGAGAGGCAATTATGACCTCGTCCAGTGAGAGGTCCTTTATTAAAAAAAGGACCCTGTTGCTTTTCCTTTGGAGCAATGGTGACTTCGTCCTGTGAGAGGTCTTTAATTGATAAAAGACCGTGTTACTTTTCCTGAGTAACAATGGTGACTTCGTCCTGTGAGAGGCCCTTAATTGATAAAAGACCGTGTTACTTTTCCTGAGAAGCAATGGTGACTTCGTCCTGTGAGAGATCCTAAAATTACTAAAAGACTCGGATGTTTTTCCTGAGAAGCAATTGTGACCTCGTCCAGTGAGAGGTCCTTTATTAAAAAAAGACACTGTTGCTTTTCCTAAGAAGGAATGGTGACCTCGATCTGTAAAAAGTCCTTAATTAATAAAAGACCCGGTTGTTTTTCCTGAGAAGCAATGGTGAATTCGTCCAGTGAGAGGTCCTTAATTAATAAAAAACCCTGTTTTTTTTCGTGAGAAGCAATGGTGACTTCATCCAGTCAGAGGTCATTAATTACTAAAAAACCCCAATTCTTTTCCTGCCAAGCAATGGTGACTTCCTCACGTGAGAGGTTCTTCATTAACTAAAGACCCTGTTGCTTTTCCTGAGACGCAATAGTGACTTCGTCCAGTTAGAGGTCCTTAATTAATAAAAGACCCTGTCACTTTTCCTGAGAAGCAATGGTGACTTCGTCCAGTGAGAGGTCCTTCATTAATAAAAGACCCTGTTTCTTTTCCTGAGAAGCAATGGTGATTTCATCCTGTGAAAGGTCCATAATTGCTAAAAGACCCTGTAGCTTTTCCTGAGAAGCAATTGGGACTTCGTCCTGTGAACGGTCCTTAATTAATAAGAGACCCTGTTGCTTTTCCTGCAAAGATATGGTGACTTCGTTCAGTCAAAGGTCTTTAATTAATAAAAGACCTTGTTGCTTTTCCTGTGAAGCAATGGTAACTTCGTACAATGAGAGGACCTTAATTAATAAAAGACCCTGTTGCTTTTCCTAAAAAGCAATTGTGAGTTTGTCCTGTGAAAAGTCCTTAAATAATAGAAGACCCTGTTGTTTTCCCTGGGAAGCAATGGTGAGTTCGACCTGTGAGAGGGCCTTAATTACTAAAAGACCCTGTTTCTTCCCCTGCCAAGGAATGGTGACTTCCTCCTGTAAGAGGGTCCTTAATTAGTAAAACTGTCTGTTGATTTTCCTGAGAAAAATGCTGACTTCGTCCTGTGAGAGATCCCTAATTAATAAAAGACCCTGTTGCTTTTCCTGAGAAGCAGTGGGGACTTCCTCCAGTGAGAGGTCCTTAATTAATAAAAGACCCTGTTGCTTTTCCTGAGAAGCAATGGTGACTTCTTCCAGTGAGAGGTCCTTAATTAATAAAAAACCCTGTTGCTTTTCCTGAGATGCAATGGTGACTTCCTCCAGTGAGAGGTCCTTAATTAATAAAAGACCCTGTTGCATTTCTTGAGAAGCAATGGTGATTTCATGCTGTGAAAGGTGCTACATTAATAAAAGACCCTGTTGCTTTTCCTGAGAAGCAATGGTGACTTCCTCCAGTGAGAGGTCATTAATTAATAAGAGACCCTGTTGCTTTTCCTGAGAAGCAATGGTGACTTCTTCCAGTGAGAGGTCCTTAATTAATAAAAAACACTGTTGCTTTTCCTGAGAAGCAATGGTGACATCCTCCAGTGAGAGGTCCTTAATTAATAAAAGACCATGTTGCTTTTCCTGAGAGGCAATGGTGAATTCCTCCAGTGAGAGGTCCTTAATTATTAAAAGACCTTGTTGCTTTTCCTGAAAAGCAATGGTGACTTCCTCCAGTGAGAGGTCCTTAATTAATAAAAGACCTTGTTGCTTTTCCTGAGATGCAATGGTGACTTCCTCCAGTGAGAGGTCCTTAATTAATGAAAGACCGTGTTGCTTTTCCTGAGATGCAATGGTGACTTCCTCCAGTGAGAGGTCTTTACTTAATAAAAGACTCTGTTACATTTCCTGAGAAGCAATGGTGACTTTCTCCAGTGAGAGGTCCTTAATTAATAAAAGACCCTATTGCTTTTCCTGAGAAATAATGGTGATTTTTTTCAGTGAGAGGTCCTTAATTAATAAAAGAACATGTTGCTTTTCCTGAGAAGCAATGGTGACTTCGTGCTGTGAAAGGTCCTTAATTAATAAAAGACTCTGTTGCTTTTCCTGAGAAGCAATGGTGACTTCCTACAGTGAGAGGTGCTTAATTAATAAAAGACTCTGGTGCTTTTCCTGAAAAGCAATGGTGACTTCCTCCAGTGAGAGGTCCTTAATTAATAAAAGACCCCGTTGCATTTCCTGAGAAGCAATGGTGACTTCTTGCAGTGAGAGGTCCTTAATTAATAAAAGACCCTGTTGCTTTTCCTGAGATGCAATGGTGACTTTGTTCAGTGAGAGGTCCTTAATTAATAAAAGACCCTGTTGCTTTTCCTGAGAAGCAATAGTGACTTCCTCCAGTGAGAGGTCCTTGATTAATAAAAGACTCTGTTGCTTTTCCTGAGAAGCAATGGCGACTTCTTCCTGTGAAAGGTCCTTGATTAATGAAAGACCCTGTTGCTTTTTCCTGAGAAGCAATGGTGACTTCGTCCAGTGAGAGGTCCTTAATTAATTAAAGACCTTGTTGCATTTCCTGAGAAGCAATGGTGACTTTTTCCAGTGAGAGGTCCTTAATTAATAAAAGACCCTGTTGCTTTTCCTGAGAAGTAATAGTGACTTTCTCCAGTGAGAGGTCCTTGATTAATAAAAGACTCTGTTGCTTTTCCTGAGATGCAATGGCGACTCTGTGCTGTGAAAGGTCTTTGATTAATGAAAGACCCTGTTGCTTTTTCCTGAGAAGCAATGGTGACTTCTTCCAGTGAGAGGTCCTTAATTAATAAAAGACCCTGTTGCTTTTCCTGAGATGCAATGGTAACTTTGTCCAGTGAGAGGTCCTTAATTAATAAATGACCCTGTTGCTTTTCCTGAAAAGCAATAGTGACTTCCTCCAGTGAGAGGTCCTTGATTAATAAAAGACTCTGTTGCTTTTCCTGAGAAGCAATGGCGACTTTGTGCTGTGAAAGGTCCTTGATTAATGAAAGGCCCTGTTGCTTTTTCCTGAGAAGCAATAGTGACTTCGTCCAGTGAGAGGTCCTTGATTAATGAAAGACCCTGTTGCATTTCCTGAGAAGCAATGGTGACTTCTTCCAGTGAGAGGTCCTTAATTGATAAAAGACCCTGTTGCATTTCCTGAGAAGCAATAGTGACTTCCTCCAGTGAGAGGTCCTTGATTAATAAAAGACTCTGTTGCTTTTCCTGAGAAGCAATGGCGACTTTGTGCTGTGAAAGGTCCTTGATTAATGAAAGACCCTGTTGCTTTTTCCTGAGAAGCAATGGTGACTTCGTCCAGTGAGAGGTCCTTGATTAATGAAAGACCCTGTTACATTTCCTGAGAAGCAATGGTGACTTCTTCCAGTGAGAGGTCCTTAATTAATAAAAGACCCTGTTGCTTTTCCTGAGAAGCAATAGTGACTTCCTCCAGTGAGAGGTCCTTGATTAATAAAAGACTCTGTTGCTTTTCCTGAGAAGCAATGGCTACTTCGTGCTGTGAAAGGTCCTTGATTAATGAAAGACCCTGTTGCTTTTTCCTGAGAAGCAATGGTGACTTTGTCCAGTGAGAGGTCCTTAATTAATAAAAGACCCTGTTGCTTTTCCTGAGATGCAATGGTAACTTTGTCTAGTGAGATGTCCTTAATTAATAAAAGACCCTGTTGCTTTTCCTGAGAAGCAATGGTGACTTCCTCCAGTGAGAGGTCCTTAATCAGTAAAGGACTCTGTTGCTTTTCTGAGAAGCAATGGCGACTTCATGCTGTGAAAGGTCCTTGAATAATGAAAGACGGTGTTGCTTTTCCTGAGAAGCAATGGTGCCTTCGTCAAGTGAGAAGTTTTAAACTGATAAAAGACCCTGTTGCTTTTCCTGAGAAGCAATGGTTACTTCGTCCATTGTAAGGTCCTTAATTGATGAAAAACCCTGTTGCTCTTCCTGAGAAGCAATGGTGACTTCTTGATGTGAAAGGTTCTTCATTAATAAAAGACCCTGTTGCTTTTCCCTGAGAAGCAATGGTGACTTCCTCCAGTGAGAGGTCCTTAATTAATAAAAGACCCTGTTGCTTTTCCTGAGAAGCAATGGTGACTTCTTCCAGTGAGAGGTCCTTAATTGATAAAAGACCCTGTTGCTTTTCCTGAGAAGCAATGGTGACTTTGTGCTGTGAAAGGTGCTTCATTAACAAAAGACCCTGTTGCTTTCCCTGAGAAGCAATGGTGACGTCCTCCATTGAGAGGTCCTCAATTAATAAAAGACCCTGTTGTTTTTCCTGAGAAGCAATGGTGACTTCGTCCAGTGAGAGGTCCTTAATTAATAAAAGACCCTGTTGCTTTTCCTGAGATGCAATGGTAACTTTGTCCAGTGAGAGGTCCTTAATTAATAAAAGACCCTGTTGCTTTTCCTGAGAAGCAATGGCGACTTTGTGCTGTGAAAGGTCCTTGATTAATGAAAGACCCTGTTGCTTTTTCCTGAGAAGCAATGGTGACTTCGTCCAGTGAGAGGTCCTTGATTAATGAAAGACCCTGTTGCATTTCCTGAGAAGCAATGGTGACTTCTTCCAGTGAGAGGTCCTTAATTAATAAAAGACCCTGTTGCATTTCCTGAGAAGCAATAGTGACTTCCTCCAGTGAGAGGTCCTTGATTAATAAAAGACTCTGTTGCTTTTCCTGAGAAGCAATGGCGACTTTGTGCTGTGAAAGGTCCTTGATTAATGAAAGACCCTGTTGCTTTTTCCTGAGAAGCAATGGTGACTTCGTCCAGTGAGAGGTCCTTGATTAATGAAAGACCCTGTTACATTTCCTGAGAAGCAATGGTGACTTCTTCCAGTGAGAGGTCCTTAATTAATAAAAGACCCTGTTGCTTTTCCTGAGAAGCAATAGTGACTTCCTCCAGTGAGAGGTCCTTGATTAATAAAAGACTCTGTTGCTTTTCCTGAGAAGCAATGGCTACTTCGTGCTGTGAAAGGTCCTTGATTAATGAAAGACCCTGTTGCTTTTTCCTGAGATGCAATGGTGACTTTGTCCAGTGAGAGGTCCTTAATTAATAAAAGACCCTGTTGCTTTTCCTGAGATGCAATGGTAACTTTGTCTAGTGAGATGTCCTTAAATAATAAAAGACCCTGTTGCTTTTCCTGAGAAGCAATGGTAAATTCCTCCAGTGAGAGGTCCTTAATCAATAAAGGACTCTGTTGCTTTTCTTGAAAAGCAATGGCGACTTCATGCTGTGAAAGGTCCTTGAATAATGAAAGACCGTGTTGCTTTTCCTGAGAAGCAATGGTGCCTTCGTCAAGTGAGAAGTTTTAAACTGATAAAAGACCCTGTTGCTTTTCCTGAGAAGCAATGGTTACTTCGTCCATTGTAAGGTCCTTAATTGATGAAAAACCCTGTTGCTCTTCCTGAGAAGCAATGGTGACTTCTTGCTGTGACAGGTTCTTCATTAATAAAAGACCCTGTTGCTTTTCTGAGAAGCAATGGTGACTTCCTCCAGTGAGAGGTCCTTAATTAATAAAAGACCCTGTTGCTTTTCCTGAGAAGCAATGGTGACTTCGTCCAGTGAGAGGTCTTTAATTGATAAAAGACAGTGTTACTTTTCCTGAGTAACAATGGTGACTTCGTCCAGTGAAAGGTCCTTCATTAATAAAAGACCATGTTGCTTTTCCTGAGAAGCAATGGTGACTTCGTCCTGTGAGAGGTCCTTAATTGATAAAAGACCTTGTTGCTTTTCCTGAGAAGCAATGGTGACTTCGTCCTGTGAAAGATCCTAAAATTACTGAATGACTCGGATGTTTTTCCTGAGAAGCAATTGTGACCTCGACCAGTGAGAGTTCTTTTATTAAAAAAAGACACTGTTGCTTTTCCCAAGAAGGAATGGTGACCTCTATCTGTAAAAAGTCCTTAATTAATAAAAAAAAAACCGGTTGTTTTTCCTGAGAATCAACGGTGACTTCGTCCTGTGAGAGGACCTTGATTAGTAGAAGACCCTGTTGTTTTTCCTGAGAAGCAATGGTGACTTCTTCCAGTGGGAGGTCCTTAATTAATAAAAGACCCTATTCCTTTTCTGAAAAGCAATGCTGACTTCATCCAGTGAGAGGTCCTTAATTAATAAAAGTCCCTATTTCATTTTCTTGAGAAGGAATGCTGACTTCGTCCAGTGAGAGGACCTTAATTAATAAAAGTCCCTATTCCTTTTCCTGGGAAGCAATGCTAACTTCGTCCATTGAGAGGATCTTAATTAATAAAAGACCTCGTTGCTTTTCCTTAGAAGCAATTGTGAGTTCTCTTGTGAGAGGTCCTTAATTAATAAAAGACCCTGTTGCTTTTCCTGAGAAGCAATGGTGAATTCGTCCAGTGAGAGGTCCTTAATTAATAAAAGACCCTGTTTTTTTTCGTGAGAAGCAATGGTGACTTCTTCCAGTGAGAGGATCTTAATTAATAAAAGTCCCTATTCCTTTTCTTGAAAAGAATGCTGACTTCGTCCAGTGAGAGGACCTTAATTAATAAAAGTCCCTATTCCTTTTCCTGGAAGCAATGCTAACTTCGTCCATTGAGAGGTCTTAATTAATAAAAGACCTCGTTGCTTTTCCTTAGAAGCAATGTGAGTTCTCTTGTGAGAGGTCCTTAATTAATAAAAGACTCTGTTGCTTTTCCTGAGAAGCAATGGTGATTCGTCCAGTGAGAGGTCCTTAATTAATAAAAGACCCTGTTTTTTTTCCTGAGAAGCAATGGTGACTTCGTCCAGTGAGAGGTCCTTAATTACTAAAAGACCCCGTTTCTTCTCTTGCCAAGCAATGGTGACTTCCTCAGTGAAGAGTCCTTCATTAACTAAAGACCCTGTTGCTTTTCTGAGAAGCAATGGACCCCGTCCTATGAGAGGTCTTTAATTGATAAAAGACCCTGTTGCTTTTCCTGAGAAGCAATGGTGACTTCGTCCAGTGAGAGGTCTTAATTAATAAAAGACTGTCACTTTTCCTGAGAAGCAATGGTGACTTCGTCCAGTGAGAGGTCCTTCATTAATAAAAGACCCTGTTGCTTTTCCTGAGAAGCAATGTGACTTGTCCAGTGAGAGGTCTTTAATTAATAAAAGACCCTGTTTTTTCCTGAGAAGCAATGGTGATTCGTCCAGTGAGAGGTCCTTAATTAATAAAAGACCCTATTCCTTTTCTGAGAAGCAATGGTGACTTCATCCAGTGAGAGGACCTTAATTAATAAAAGACCCTGTTCCTTTTCCTGAGAAGCAATGGTGACTTCGTCCAGTGAGAGGTCCTTAATTAATAAAAGACCCTGTTGCTTTTCCTGAGAAGCAATGGTGACTTCGTCCAGTGAGAGGTCCTTAATTAATAAAAGACCTGTTGCTTTTCCTGAGAAGCAATGGTGAGTTCTCTTGTGAGAGGTCCTTAATTAATAAAAGACCCTGTTGCTTTTCCTGAGAAGCAATGGTGATTCGTCCAGTGAGAGGTCCTTAATTAATAAAAGACCCTGTTTTTTGTGAGAAGCAATGGTGACTTCGTCCAGTGAGGTCCTTAATTACTAAAAGACCCTGTTCTTTCTTGCCAAGCAATGGTGACTTCCTCAGTGAGAGGTCCTTCATTAATAAAGACCCTGTTGCTTTTCCTGAGAAGCAATGGTGACCGTCCTATGAGAGGTCTTTAATTGATAAAAGACCTGTTGCTTTTCCTGAGAAGCAATGGTGAGTTTGTCCTGTGAGAGGTCCTTAATTAATAAAAGACTGTGCTTTTCCTGAGAAGCAATGTGACTTTGTTCCAGTGAGAGGTCCTTTATTACTAAAAGACCCTGTTGCTTTTCCTGAGAAGCAATAGTGACTTCATCCAGTGAGAGGTCCTTTATTAATAAAAGACCCTGTTGCTTTTCCTGAGAAGCAATGGTGACTTCGTCCTGTGAAGGTCCTTAATTAATAAAGACCCTGTTGCTTTTCCTGAGAAGCAATGGTGACTTCGTCCAGTGAGAGGTCCTTTATTGTAAAAGACCCTGTTGCTTTTCCTGAGAAGCAATGGTGACTTCGCCCAGTGAGAGGCTTTAATTGATAAAAGACCCTGTTGCTTTTCCTGAGAAGCAATGTGACTTCGTAGTGAGAGGTCCTTTAATTAATAAAAGACCTGTTGCTTTTCCTAAGAAGCAATGGTGACTTCGTTCAGTGAGAGGTCCTTAATTAATAAAAGACCCTGTTGCTTTTCCTGAGAAGCAATGGTGACTTCGTCCTGTGAAGGTGCTTATTAATAAAAGACCCTGTTGCTTTTCCTGAGAAGCAATGGTGACTTCGTCCAGTGAGAGGTCCTTCATTAATAAAAGACCCTGTTGCTTTTCCTGAGAAGCAATGGTGACTTCGTCCTGTGAGAGGTGTTTAATTAATAAAAGACCCTGTTGCTTTTCCTGAGAAGCAATGGTGACTTCTCCAGTGAGAGGTCCTTAATTAATAAAAGACCCTGTTGCTTTTCCTGAGAAGCAATGGTGACTTCGTCCTGTGAGAGGTCCTTATTAATAAAAGACCCTGTTGCTTTTCCTGAAAAGCAATGGTGACTTCGTCCTGTGAGAGGTCCTTAATTAATAAAAGACCCTGTTGCTTTTCTGAGAAGCAATGGTGACTTCGTCTGTGAGAGGTCCTAATTACGAAAAGACTGTTTTTTCCTGAGAAGCAATGTGACTTCGTCCAGTGAGAGGTCCTTTATTAAAAAAAGACCCTGTTGCTTTTCCTGAGAAGCAATGGTGACTTCGTCCTGTGAGAGGTCCTTAATTAATAAAAGACCTGTTGCTTTTCCTGAGAACAATGGTGACTTCGTCCAGTGAGAGGTCCTTAATTAATAAAAGACCTGTTGCTTTTCCTGAGAAGCAATGGTGACTTCGTCCTGTGAGAGGTCCTTATTAATAAAAGACCCTGTTGCTTTTCCTGAGAAGCAATGGTGACTTCGTCCTGTGAGATCCTTAATTATAAAAGACCCTGTTGCTTTTCCTGAGAAGCAATGTGACTTGATCAGTGAGAGGTCCTTAATTAATAAAAGACCCTGTTTTTCCTGGGAAGCAATGGTGACTTCGTCCTGTAGAGGTCCTTAATTAATAAAAGACCCTGTTGCTTTTCCTGAGAAGCAATGGTGACTTCTTCCAGTGAGAGGTCCTTAATTAATAAAAGACCCTGTTGCTTTACGTGAGAAGCAATGTGACTTATCCAGTGAGAGACCTTAATTGATAAAAGACCCTATTGCTTTTCTTGAGAAGCAATGTTTGACTTCGTCCAGTGAGAGGTCCTTAATTGATAAAAGACCCTGTTGCTTTTCCTGAGAAGCAATGGTGATTTGTCCAGTGAGAGGTCCTTAATTGATAAAAGACCCTGTTTTTCGTGAGAAGCAATGTGACTTCGTCCAGTGAGAGGTCCTTAATTATAAAAGACCCTGTTGCTTTTCTGAAGCAATGGTGACTTAATCCAGTGAGAGGTCCTTAATTAATAAAAGACCCTGTTGCTTTTCTTAGAAGCAATGTGACCTCCTCAGTGAGAGGTCTTTAATTGATAAAAGACCCTGTTGCTTTTACGAGAAGCAATGTGACTTCGTCCAGTGAGAGGTCCTTAATTAATAAAAGACCCTGTTGCTTTTCCTGAGAAGCAATGTGACTTCGTCCAGTGAGAGGTCCTTAATTGATAAAAGACCCTGTTGCTTTTCCTGAGAAGCAATGGTGTTTTTTCCAGTGAGAGGTCCTTAATTGATAAAAGACCCTGTTGCTTTTACTGAGAAGCAATGGTGACTTCATCCAGTGAGAGGTCCTTAATTAATAAAAGACCCTGTTGCTTTACGTGAGAAGCAATGTTTACTTCATCCAGTGAGAGGTCCTTTAATTAATAAAAGACCTGTTGCTTTTCCTGAGAAGCAATGTGACTTCGTCCAGTGAGAGGTCCTTTAATTGATAAAAGACCCTGTTGCTTTTCCTGAAGCAATGGTGTCTTTCAGTGAGAGGTCCTTTAATTAATAAAAGACCCTGTTGCTTTACTGAGAAGCAATGGTGACTTCGTCCAGTGAGAGGTCTTTAATTAATAAAAGACCCTGTTGCTTTACTGAGAAGCAATGTGACTTCTTTGTGAGAGGTCCTTAATTAATAAAAGACCCTGTTTGCTTTTCCTGAGAAGCAATGACTTCGTCCAGTGAGAGGTCTTTAATTAATAAAAGACCCTGTTGCTTTTCGCCTGAGAAGCAATGGTTTTCATCCAGTGAGAGGTCCTTAATTGATAAAAGACCCTGTTGCTTTACGTGAGAAGCAATGTTTACTTCATCCAGTGAGAGGTCCTTAATTGATAAAAGACCCTGTTGCTTTACGTGAGAAGCAATGTTTACTTCATCCAGTGAGAGGTCCTTAATTGATAAAAGACCCTGTTGCTTTACGTGAGAAGCAATGTTTACTTCATCCAGTGAGAGGTCCTTAATTGATAAAAGACCCTGTTGCTTTACGTGAGAAGCAATGTTTACTTCATCCAGTGAGAGGTCCTTAATTGATAAAAGACCCTGTTGCTTTACGTGAGAAGCAATGTTTACTTCATCCAGTGAGAGGTCCTTAATTGATAAAAGACCCTGTTGCTTTACGTGAGAAGCAATGTTTACTTCATCCAGTGAGAGGTCCTTAATTGATAAAAGACCCTGTTGCTTTACGTGAGAAGCAATGTTTACTTCATCCAGTGAGAGGTCCTTAATTGATAAAAGACCCTGTTGCTTTACGTGAGAAGCAATGTTTTACTTCATCCAGTGAGAGGTCCTTAATTGATAAAAGACCCTGTTGCTTTACGTGAGAAGCAATGTTTACTTCATCCAGTGAGAGGTCCTTAATTGATAAAAGACCCTGTTGCTTTACGTGAGAAGCAATGTTTACTTCATCCAGTGAGAGGTCCTTAATTGATAAAAGACCCTGTTGCTTTACGTGAGAAGCAATGTTTACTTCATCCAGTGAGAGGTCCTTAATTGATAAAAGACCCTGTTGCTTTACGTGAGAAGCTATGTTTTCTTCATCCAGTGAGAGGTCCTTAATTGATAAAAGATCCTGTTGCTTTACGTGAGAAGCAATGTTTACTTCATCCAGTGAGAGGTCCATAATTTATAAAATACCTGTTTCTTCTCCTGGCAAGCAATGGTGACCTCCTCTGGTGAGAGGTCCTTAATTATAAAAGACCCTGTTGCTTTTCCCGAGAAGCAATGGTGACTTCGTCCAGTGAGAGGTCCTTAATTGATAAAAGACCTGTTGCTTTTCCTGAGATGCAATGGTGACTTCGTCCAGTGAGAGGTCCTTAATTGATAAAAGACCCTGTTGCTTTTCCTGAGAAACAATGGTGACTTCGTCCAGTGAGAGGTCCTTAATTAATAAAAGACCCTGTTGCTTTTCCTGAGAAGCAATGGTGGCTTCGTCCTGTGAGAGGTCCTTAATTGATAAAAACCCTGTTGCTTTTCCTGAGAAGCAATGGTGACTTCATCAAGTTAGAGGTCTTTAATTAATAAAAGACCCTATTCCTTTTCCTGAGAAGCAATGGTGACCTCTTCCCGTGAGAGGTCCTTAATTTCTAAAAGATCATGTTGCTTCCCCTGAGAAGCAATGGTGACTTTCTCCCGTGAAACGTCATTATTATAAAAGACCCAGTTACTTCCCCTGAGAAGCAATTTAGACTTCCTCCTGTGAGAGGTCCTTAATTACTAAAAGACCCTGTTGATTCCTCTGAGATACAGTTTAGACTTCCTCCTGTGAGGTCCTTGATTACTAAAAGACCCTATTGCTTCTTTTGAGAAGCAATGGCGATTTTCTCCCTCGAGAGGTTCTTAATTACTGAAAGACCCTGTTTCTCCCCCGGAGAAGCAATGGCAACTTCCTTTCATGAGAGGTCCGTAATTAATTAAGGACTATGTTGCTTCTCCTGAGAAGCAATGGTGCCTTCTTCTTGTGAGAGTGCCTTTAATTACTAAATGATCCTGTTGCTTCCCCTGAGAAGCAATGGTGACTTCCTTCCATGAGATATCTGTAATTACTTAAAGACTCTTTTGCTTCCCCTGAGAAACAATGGTGCCTTCTTTCTGTGAGAGGTCATTAATTACTAAAAGACCCTGTTGCTTACCCTGAGAAGTAACGGCATCTTCCTCCCATGAGAAGTCCTCCATAGATGGTCTTTCAGGTTTTCCCTCGAAAGATTGGCTTCTGAAGGAGTTGAAGCACAGCGCACTGCAGTAATGTCTTTTGTTAATATCATGTATGGCATAGGCTCATCCTCTTCCTGTACCAAGAAAAGGTTTCTCTTTTTAGGCCCTGTGTCCTAAGCCTCTTCTTCCTCCGTATTTTCTCGTGCATAGGTACTGCAGGTTGTCCCTCTCAAGGGTTAAACCTCACTCCCCAATCCTTTGTGGTAAGTTTGTGCACTGAACCTCCTCAATGAAGGGAGCATGCTCCCTTAGGACACCCTCACTACCGTGAGTAGTTGTTCTTTCTCAAGAGTACTTCTCCTTCAGCACGTTCTAACTGTTCGGAGTGAGCAGAGGAGTTCACTAGTGTTCTGTATGGTCTAGCTCTTCTGGGTGAGTAGGGGTGCACCTGTGCCCTTCTCTATTTAATACAGTAGGTTATTTATTACTCCTCCATGGCAACAAGACACAGTCAGCTGTCTGGTATTGAATAGGCACCTGAGGGGCCCACCGCTGCAGGGTTTTTTCTCGTTGAGGTGGGGATGTCAGTTTACCATCCCACATCCCTTCCCTCCAAGCTAACTTCATGCTCTTCAAGCAGTAGCACAGTAACATCCTTCCGTGCTCCCACCACCACTTTGGTGCCTGTACCTTGGTCTCAGACCGCGACTCATTCAGCCCCACTGGTGCCAGCCCCCTCTCAAATACCAATTTTTGTTTCTGGGGGTCAGAGATACGTAAAGACTGGGAATTTGAATTCTCACCATTCGATCCGAGACCTTTTAAGGAAGGATCTTGGCCTAGATCTTTTGCAAGTTTCTCAGAGTTGGCATAAACTTCGGCAGGGGAAACTCCTCCAGGAGTCACTTTATGTCGTGCACAAACAAGAATATGTGCACTGGCCGAGCCCGAGCCTTCAGCACGCTCCCATACCCCTACCCTTTGGAATCCCGACGAAACTTCTTTTCCTTTGACGTGTGTTTTTCTAGGAAACCCTTGGCCCTAGGGCTCCCTTTGTTCATGGGCAATCGAACACATCATCATCCTTCTGTGTTTCCCCTGCCTCGTCGGCGCCTGCACATAGACCTGGTGTTCCGACACCATCCTCCGCTATCAATGCCAGCTCCCTCTTGCAAACAAATGCGCATGCTTCCAGGTATCAAAACACCTAGAAACAAGAGCTGCCTGGGCAGGGCATTCCATTCCTTACTGGATCTAGGAAAGGTTTGGCCTAGTCCCAGTTTTACACCAACTGAGGTGTCGCAAGCTGAGGCAGGTCTCTCCGCCTTCTGGACATACTTTTGCCCTAGAACTAGTAGAGTAGATCTCAGAAATCTTATTTTAGAGCCCTACAGGCTCCCTCTAAATCTAGGCAGACTCTCCTCTTGGAAGTTTCCTGGTTCTCATTGTCCCCAAAGTTTTCACATTCACAGGAAATTCCTGACCCCCAGGGACTTCTATGAAGGAGGCACATAGCTTCCTACCTCCTTCTAAGACAAGTCACAGGGTTTGAAGGATTTGAACTCCCTCCCAAAGTATTGAGTGTCAATAGTAGTCTGTGACCCCAATCTCTTTAGCGAAGGATTCAGAGGGCATTGCTACATTTCAGTTCCTACTCCCAAGGAAATTCCTCACAGGCTTCGCTCCCCTTTCAAGGCTCTTTATGATGACCGTGACCCACCCCTGGCTCAGCCTAGTTTGAGCTGTGGGAGTGAGTGCTCTATACAGCAGCAATTCTGACTACTCAGAAGGTGCATGCTCTGAAACTCCTTCCACCGAGAAGGGTGTGCCAGATTCAATATTGCTTCAGGTTTTATCCAGCTCTCGTACAGTCAATGGCCTTGGTAAACATGCCTATTTCTCCCCCTAAGGGAAAGTACGACCGTAGGCTTGCTCTACTGCACCATACAGTCGCCCCCCCTCTCTCTCTCTAGTGACTGGTTTGGGATTGATTGATACTGCAGTGTTGAATTCACTATTTGTTTTGTTGTGATCAAATCTGTATCATTACAAAATTGTCATGTTATCGATTTAAAATACATGTGTCAGACAATGAATAATACAATGATTTGTATATTGATCGTTGTAGGCTCCTCTAAACTGCAGTTATTACTTTAACATACTATACTACATAATTGTGCACAACATTATACATACACGATGCGATTTTGTGGTAGTTTTGGAGATTGCTCTATAGTAAGTGTATTCTATGTGAATTCTCGTTAAGAACTACTTTATACATTCATGATGGAGATGTATAGGCACCACTTCGCAAGTGTTTATGCCCCGCATATAAATGGCTTGATTCTTTTTCTATGATGGGGTTCAACATATGTTAAGGTTAAAGCTTAATGTGCTTGGGATAAGTGCTTTCTTACTCTAGTTGTGAGCACATTTCTTTTGCTGGCTTTCAACTCTGTTTATTCTAGTTTCCTTTCTTTTGTAATCTCATTTCACATTATTTCACATATACTTATCCTACATTCGCTACTATGGCCAATACACACCACTAGGCCCTAGACCTAATTTAGCGATTCCTTCGTATAAGGCAGTAGCTGGTACACTAGGGAAGGTTAGGTTGCAAATGTCTTTGAGGAAGGAATCCTTAAGGGCTAGCAGTTTGTCGAGGTTACTTCCTCCTTCCTTCATAAGGCAAGGAAATATTATTACATCCTGGATGATCTCCCTTTCCACTGCCTTTAGCTACGGCAACGTCAGCCTTAACTCAGGGTCTGACAGTGGAAGAGTTGGCAGCACAACTGGGAGGTATTCTCAGCTGGAAAATCTAGTAAAGGCAACCCTTCAAACCTTCTGCTGAGTGGATCACTGGTCGGGTACTGTTGGCTCCCTGACCGACACTGAAGAGCTCTCAAACCCTGACATAAGCAGGGTTTCAAAGACATTTTCCTGTTTGGTGCCAGGGTAGCAGCGTTTTTGACGCATAATACAACCTACCAATGAACCAGCTGGGTCTTGAAGAACAGGATTCTGGTGTCCCCCAAGTATCAAAGAGGGAAATCCTACTCTCAAACACCATCCTTGTCCCCAGTGGACGATTTCGACATGGTTACGTAGAAATGGAAGGAAGCGGAGCCACATCTTTTACCTTAAGGGGACTGGCCTGCTAACGCCGTTTTTAAGGAAAGGACTATGACATTCATACCACTTAATAAGGTGACTTAGGACATCTCCAAACTGCATAGGATTTTTACCTCTGACCTTCGGTTTTGCGATGCCAGGGAGAATTATTCTGAAAATTAGTGTTTTTCAAATTCTATCTTCTCCCTTGATAATCAATATTAAGACCTGGGATTATTACCCTATATAGGCATGATCTAGACATCCAATAAAATTAGTTATTTTTAAAAAGTCATTTTTTTGCTAGATATGAATTTTTTCATTATGGTAAAAAATAAACCTAGAAATCGGGGAAAATATTAAGAAAAATAATATGAAAAAAATTGAAAAAAAGGGCAACATTTGATTGTTTTATAATATCTTTCTAAGTTATATACCAAATTTCAATGCTATATCTTTAAAACTAAGGGAGAAGATAGAATTTGCAGGTCAATAAGTATACTGTAATTTTGAGATATGGCGTTCAAAGTTTTTCTTTGTATTTTTACAAAGACAATATTAATAAATCCTGATTATTATGAATTTTATGTTTCTTTTGTATATTAATAAACGAATACAAAGTTATTTTTCATAATTTAATCATTAGTGAAGATCCTTTTGTTCAATATCTTGATTCTTTTGGCTCGTGTAAGGCAAGGCAGCCGCTCCTCCATCAACACCACTCTCTCTCTCTGCGTCACTACCGATATTACCCTCTTCTGAACTTTTAATAGAGCGAATTTTCTTCTTCCTTATGTTAGCAAGATATTAAAATTGTCTTTTCCTCTTTGAAATGATAAAATTCTTGCCAAAAACGAGAAAAACAAACGTAAAAATGAGTGAATGTCAGAGGTCAAACTCAGACATGTACTCTTTTGTGGTAGGATTGAAGGGCGAAGGGAGTAATTTACCGTGTAATATATCGTCTTGTGACTCGTGGAGGCTATACAGATGTCATTGTTCACAATTTCTTTTACCTTAAAATGTAATAATTATCAAAATTTACAATAACAAGAAATACTGCTTCTTGTGGGGAACAATGTTTTTGGTTTATTTAGTTACTTTCAGTAGTTACCCTGTAACTATGAAAGTAAGAGGAATTCTGAAAAAAACTATTTCGTATACGCAATAGCCATTGCCATACGAAGCTCAGTGAATTTTTTCAGGGTATTGTTTTTCTTCCTATACCCCCATATATTGGCATTCCGGCTGGGCCCCTATTAAGGCTTTCCGGCTGGGCCCCTTAAGGCCATACATCCCCGTCCCTTCCCTCCGGCACCAATTGTGCCAAGAGCTTTGGCTTTGAAGAGATTGGCATTCAGGAATTCCCTTGATCCTTCCAGCCTGGACATTACCAGGAAGAACAATTATTCCAAACAACCCTTCCAGGAAAAATGGGCAGCAAAAAAACGGGAGGTAGAGCTACTAGACTCTCTCCATGATACATCTGTCGAGAGGATGCCTGAGTTGGTGTTGGGAGTGCCACAGGGTCGAACCCTGGATAGTAAAGTGTCCTTTGAACAGGGTACTGTCACCAATCAAGTTTGTTATATTCACCCAGTGATCAGCGAAAGGCATCACCTTTTGGGTGGAGGTCTAGACCTCTCTTTCCCAAATGAGTTTGTCGTTCAAAGTCCATTGGAGACCACAATTTCGATCAGACAGGCAATCAGAGAGAGGACTTCATGATCACAGTGGACTTTTCAGGTACATACTCCCACATTCCAATCCATCCGGCATCAAGGGAAAACTTAGACCCCCTCTGCATAAAATATTATACCAATTTGAGCACCGGCTTCAACCTGTCAAACAGCATTCAGGTGTTCACCATAGTATTCACCTTAGTCTCAGCTGGGGCAAGTGTCAACGGAATCTGCCTCCTCGATCAATAGGATAATTGGTTGATTCCGACAGTCAGTGAAGACCTTACTCCTACACCAAGACTTGCTTTTCGAGTTTTGTCACAATCTGGGTGTCGTAGAAAATTAACTATGTAAGTCTTTCCAGATGCCCAAATGAAAAATATATCTGGGAATGTGCATTGATTTTAACATGGAAAAATCTTCCTATC
Organism: Palaemon carinicauda; assembly: GCF_036898095.1. Taxonomy (NCBI): domain Eukaryota; kingdom Metazoa; phylum Arthropoda; class Malacostraca; order Decapoda; family Palaemonidae; genus Palaemon; species Palaemon carinicauda. The sequence continues at coordinate 29,751,455 of NC_090745.1, forward strand.
GCAGAGCAGAATCGAAAGGTTTAAGGAAGTAGCCCAATTTTTTTCTCCAGTGGAATTCACTTCTAGCGCATCAGCAACGTCTGTTGGGGCTCCTGACGTCCTCGAACTGATTAATCCCTATCAGTCGCATTTGCATTTGGCCACTCCAGGGGCAGCTAAAGACCCTATGTTCTCAGTGCAGGTATCCTCTGAAAACACCTGTTTCGATAGGATCAGACCACGAGAAAGACTTGATACAGTGGATGCAAGACTCCAACCTCTGCCAAGGGGTAGATTTTCTTTCTTCAACCCCCAATTTTGATGTTTTTTTTGGATACATCATAACAGCACATGGCCTCTCGGCTATGGTCTGATCCCGATTGGCAATGCAACATTAACTTTGAAGCAAGAAAGATAGCTTTTTGGCCCTTGATCACTTCCAACATTTCTTGTTAGATCATTTTGTAGTGTTGAGGAGCGAGACACCACCGTAGTGCCATATTCAAACAAAGGGAGGTACCTTCTCATAACAGCTCTGTCATCTATTTGTCAAGATTCAGTGATGATCAGGGCGATCAGATTCACTTTCAGCCCGGTCTATTCCTGACAGTAACATCTTAGCGAATAACCTGAGCAGGGAGACTCAGATAGTCAATTCCAAATGGTTCTTGGCTCTGCTGACAGTGACCAGAGTCCAGGCTTTTGTGGGTTCAGCTCTTTAGACCTGTTCGTGACATCTCTCGATCACAAACTGCCAATATACTGTTCCTCTACAAAGTGAGATCGTCGTCCAACCTATGTGTGACATTAATAGGTCCTTTGTAGTAACACGCATAATGGTTCTCGGATCTTCTGCTACTGCTGAAGGACATTAGCCACACTCAGAGAAGTTTCTTTGCGCCCAGTGACGAAAAGGAGGTCTAGATACCTCAGTATGTCCTCTATCGCAGTCTATCAGGTGAAGTGAACCTTGTTCTGTGATTGATGTCAAAGAAGGGGTGTCTTCCCGTTCAGTGCTTTCATGCCCCTGTCTGAAGAGTTTTATTATATATATGAGAGGAAAAATTCTGTTCAGTCTCACTAGTAAAAGCTAAAGCTCAGACTTAAACCAGAATTTTAGGCTAAAAGGAGTTCGTTCCCTCTTCAGTGAATTATCAATGCTCATATGGAGTTTTGAACTAACTTACCCTCAGTTGGTAACAAGTGTTCTGACTTGGAACATGACCTAGGTCCTCCGTTTCCTGAAAGAATCTCCTTACGAGCTGCTGACTTGAGCATTGAGTCATGACTTGACCATTAAACGGTCTATCTTCTCACCCTAACCTTTGCAAGAGGATCAGTGAATTGCATGGTCTTTCCTATGACATTGCTTATTCAATAGTAATTTCTATGTGTTGCATATAGAAGTGACGGACGACATTCTCTGCTCAATACCTGCAAAACGTGACACACAGTTTCCTAGATTAGTTCTCTCTAGGTCCTATGGTGCCTGCTCAGTCAAGTGATTGCCTTCCTTAGCAGAGGTTTCGGTTTTAGTCTGGGGTGAAAATAAAGAAATGACTGGTCTTTTCTTTTCTTCATCATCCCGTCTTATGGGGTACAGCATCCAAGGCACTGCAAGCTGCTGGCTTTCATCAACTATAGGTAAGCCCTATTCTGCAAGTTGCCTAGATATTTCTTGTTTTTCACATTCTTACATATTCCCTCACATCCCCAATCTCCTAGCAAGGGGGAGTTGGGTGTTTTAGATCTCAATACATATAATGTCGCCCTGAGGTAATACAGAAACCTAAACATAGTCACAGAATGGTCCCTCACTCACTGACCATTACTGCACAGACCGTTGACCTCTCTGGTATGAAGACCAACATGTTCACGAGGTATCCGGATCCCCATCCTAATCTTCCTTAAGCTTGAATGTGGCAATCCCAGGGCAGGTTTTCAGCCAGTTGATCAGACTTCCACCCACCTTTAAGTGAGTCTCCTCATAAAAGAACGAGAGTTTGTATTCATGTCAGAATAAATGATAAATTTGGAATTAATTTGTATTTTCTCAACTAAGGAAACCCGAGTTCTTTATACATAATAGTCCCTCCATCACCTTCCCCCAGTAAGTCCTGCTTCTGGTCAAAATGTAGTTATCCAAGTCAGTATATAGAGTACTTTTCTGCTACATCCACACCACCCTGCTTATAGTCTGAACACCAGCTCAGGCTTATCAACCTCCTAGCAAAGGAGCTCCGGTTTGTATAGTCATGAAAAATACAAATTACTTCCAAATGTATTATAATTGTTACTGTTAGCTGTCAACAAAAGATGTTATCCTAGGATCATAAAAACATGGAAAGACAAGGGTTTAGATATGACCCGTAAATTTGTAAAGTTTATGGTCTATGCATGAAAATTTTTGTTTTGGATTTCAAGCGTTAATAATCATAAATGTGGTAGAGTTACAGAAGAGACTATACAGTACACCTTTTTCATCTTTAACTTAACAATCCAGATGAGGGATTTTAAAATAAATATTAAAACAGTGATATGTGGACTGTAAAGATTGATTCACACTATCGGTATGGTCACGCACCAGTCTCGGTTCACTCTTGGTTTGGTCTAGGTACTGCGGTGTTCACACTCTCGGTCCGATCAGTGTCTTGGCAAAATTATAGATATAAGGAAAAAGCATGATTGTATAAGAATATTGTTCAATTATACTAGTAAATGTATTTATGCAGTGATCATTAGCCTGTTATTGTACTTATTGATTTTATCCTATCATGACTGGAGCGAGAGCAGTGTAAAGGCTTCCATTTAAAATCATGTAAAAATAATTGACCGGACCGTGACTGAAGCGAGATTGGAGCGCGACCAAACAGATAGTGTGAATCAACCTTAATTCTGCAGATTCTTTCTTTGTGTTTCATGTTACTGAGCCCAATTGAAAATATACTTGTCTTTCATAGTAATATGCAAGTACCATAGTCAAATAACTTTTTTCTTCCAGAATCTGCAATAAAGAAGGTCTGCACAATGGAAGAGGAGCACAATATCAATGAAAACAGTGAAGATGTTCACTTCTATTTGAATGCTGAACCTTTCATTTTTTACTTGTTCACGTCTTTTGTAATTTCTATTGTCCTGACTTGTCTGTTGCAGTCCCTTGCAAAGAAATGCAGGGACTATAATTTGGAATCTCTACAAGATACATTCCTTTCTTCTTTCTTTGCAGTAATGACCCCTATCATGACACTTTTGGGAATCATTTTGGTGTTCAGTATGGAGATTTTAGGTTTAGATGCAGTCATTTTGTACTCCTCCACTGCTCCTGAAGAAATCTCAGTTTACAGCATTATAAGACTCTTGGAAATCCTGACTCACACTTTCTTCATGGTAAAAGCATTAATATTCTGGACAACTACTTTTTTTATTGAAAAGTTCCCAACTTATTGCAGTGTAGCTCTCTTTGTTCTTGATCTGATTTCCCTTTGCACTGGTTATGATTTTGCTGCATTTTATTACTTGATCATTCTTCAATGCTACTGCAAAGAAAATAAGGATTGCCTCTTACGACTAGCCAGGATTTTTCACTTTTGTGATTTGAATACTAAGTTTGTTTCGTTGATCCTTGACATGTGTGTGCAAATAATCTTGTTAGCAGGAACTTTACGGATCAGTGAGGAATGGTATACGAATCGAGAATACTCCTTACTTGAAGAAGAACTACCCGCAGATGAACTCACTCTTTTCTTACAGCTACTGCATTTTCATCACCCTCTCATCCATCGGTTTTGGAGATATGTATCCTTCTAGTATCCTAGGAAAATTGACTGTGATTTTTTTTCTCACTTGCCGTATGTCTTGGGCAACTAGAACAATGGCAGCACTACATGAAATAGTGAAGACTTATCAAGAAAAATGGTTCATGCGCTCTAGATTTCACATTATGGTTCTCTACAATGATAAGAATGATCTTGGAGCTCTTACCAAAGACCTCTTGAATGAACACGCTGGCACAATGAAGCCAATCTCGTTAGAGGTGCTAGAGTATGAAATGGATACCTATGACTTATTGTTAATGAAATCCAGTGATATGATATTTGCGATTCGGGACAATGACAGGACCACATGCGAGGCAGATAAGAAAGCTCTTGATATTGTTAGATCACTTAGAGGGCGCAGATGCAAGGTACCATTCACTGTGGAAATGAACTCATTTGAGTGCCAAGAGTTTATGAAAATGGTGTGTGGTTGGAAACACGCTAGTGATGTATGCTTATCCTTAGAATTTTTAACTGCTCACGTACTCTCATTGGGTGCTCATTCAAGACTTGCTCCATCTTTTATTAGGACTTCGATTATGAAGCAGCTGATTTTTGGTGATGGTAAAAATACAAAAGGCAAATACTTTGAAGAATTAGAAAAGGAGTATTTCAAGAATAACCGCCTTGTTCTTGCTGCTGTAGACGAGACTAATGAAATCAGATTTCTCCCAAAGATGATGGAAAATACATGGACTCGAGTATATTTGAATCAAGAATGCTGCAACGGAACGCATAAGAGCGGCAGACATAAAGAGTTCTTTTCTTTTGACAGCAGAAGACTTCAAGTTGAAACCAGCCCCATCTGTTCCACAGCATTCATCATGGGAGAATCCAGTGATGCATTTAAACAAGCACTCTTCTGTCACAATGTCACTGAGGTTGATGATGATCTCGATACAAATGTTATCATTCTTAATTCGGTCTATCCTCTAGAGGATTTGGAAGCAAAGGAAAAGTATGAAAAAGGGGAGAACCGCCTTGTTACAGAATTTGATCATGCCTACAGGCAATGTCATAGGATCAAGATGGTTGTGTTTGTGGCACATACGAGATGGAAACCCTCTTGAGAGACCTCATGGCAGCATCGATCTCAAGACGTTGCTTGTATGATGTTTGGATTAAGCTGATAACTGAAGATTACTTGCATGCTGACATCATTGAAGAGGACTGCACCTATGGGGATGTGTTCAAACATTTTGTAGTACTTGGAAAAGTCCTTCTAGGTGCAGAAGTTTGTCATCCTGAACAGGAGAGTGCCCGCTTACCTTCTATAAATCCATCTAAAGATTTAAAACTACATAAGAAGGACATAGTTCTCTACTTGCAAAGCCCTAATGACCACTCATCACATAATTAGATTATAGACTTAAAAAGGTAACAGTTCTCTGCCTGAATGGAATAATTTTCTGAAGTTTCAACATATGGGCAGTAATATTTGTTTGAAAGACTCACATAAGTTTCATTTCATTGTTTCTCACTGTCATCTTGTATGCTTTTGTTTGTTACGTGTCTCATTTTTTTCAGTGATAGGGGGAGTGACACACCTATCTAGACTAGGCTATGGCTGCACTGTTGATTCTATTATAAAAAGTACAGTTTTGAGAGTAATACAACATTCATGTTGCATAGTTGGATTTAAAAAGATTTCTTTTATAGCACAGCTGTATAATTGTAATTCCCTATGCCAAGATATCTGTCATTTTGTCTAATAACAGGACTACTCAAATTTTTTTGAAAATTCTATTGAAACCTCGATCCTGTGACTGCAGTAAGGGGTTGGTTGGTAGACATAAGAATGTAACTTTTAAATGTTACAGGCTTGAAGAATCGAAACATTATCAAACATTTTGATATCTCTGCAAAAAAAAGTATCACAGGTTGTGTTATTCCTCTTAAACTGTAAGAAATTTTTGTTGTTTGACAAAAGCCATATTTAGTCAATTAGAATATGTGCTCAATGTTTGATGTTGGCAGGAGTTTGCACGCTAAGTGCTTATTTTTTTTTTTTTATCACTATGAACCCATAATGATTAGCAATGATAGTAACAGTGGTGAAAGGAGTAAAAATAAAATAATGATTTTACTATGTTTTGCTGAATTCCAGTCAGCTGCCTCGTAATTACATACAATACATTAGGTTTTGTATAAAAGGTATATGAGTTGTTTGGGCACAGGAATCTAATTTTTTTTTTTGGTGGGGGGGGGTATACAACTTACCTATGCCATAATATATTTGTCATCTGTATTTTTTAATGTTATGCATATCATCTAAACTAAGAAATGTCAGTCCTTCTTGAGTAAGTTGTAATTTTCTAATGAAAGAAAATATGTTTATTTCAGTTATTCTAATTAAGTTGTAATTTCTAATAAAAGCAAATATGTTTATTCTTTCAGTTGTTTCTATTGTCTTTCCTGTTATGGAAATTTCATTACCTGGCCAACTGGCAAACTGATTAGAGAAAAAAAAAATCAAGACAGTAGTACAGGAACAATGTCCATTATTCAACACACCACTGCAGGTATAAGGAACATCATACTTTGAGCTTACAAATTCAATAATGAAGAATTTCTCAGATTATAGAACTAACAGCATTTATAGATATAAAAATCACCCTCTTAGGATAATCCTTTATATCCTACTTAGGGGAAGTCAGCAAGAATATATCGTCATTATGGGAAGACATATAGAACCCCTTACACAAAAGTCTCTTTTGACTTGTAAAGGATTTCTGATACAAGGTTCCTAATGTGAGCCATTGTTGATGAACTATCTAACATTACTTCAGCGTTCCTCCTAATGAACTAATTTTCAAAGGTCTATATAGCCTTCCTATCAATGGTGCTCCAGCATAAAAAGAGACCAAGTCTATATACCAGAGGGGATCTTGACGCCTTCAGAAAGGGACATAGCGCTCGAATCTAGGAGAATGCGGTAGTGTTTTCTGCACTTCCCCTTCACCAGTGACTCTTAAGCCTGAACCTCCTTGAATACAACTAACAGGTCCTGATATTAAAAACCAGTGAAAAAACATTGCAGTGTTACAAATATGGGAGGTAATTTTTCCTAACCATACAAACCTGAGATCTTTATTATGGATATATTGTTCTGGCGTAGCTGGAAACTAGCCATTAACTATATACGTAAGGTAAACAACCCACTAACTGGGATAGACCAGCCACCCTGCTCACACACTTGCCTAGTATACTGATACACTTTTGCTTGCAGGCAGGACTTTCAAGGGGGAGAGGTGATGGTGGGCCAAGAATGAGTAAAGAGCTCAGATTGTTAGGTAAAATACAAATTACTTCCAAATTTATCATTTGTTCTTACACAAATACAGTATAAACCTTGTGCTTTTAATGACGGAGACTCACCCTTAGGTGGGTGGAAGTCCAAAACCCAACTGGCTGGGAACTTGAGGTACGACTCTGAGTTCGTGAGAGGGGTACCCTTAACCGCCCCCCCTCTCTCTCTCTCTCTCTCTCTCTCTCTCTCTCTCTCTCTCTCTCTCTCTCTCTCTCTCTCTCTCTCTCTCTCTGGTAGGCTAGAGAGCTGACAGCCTCTGCAATCATGAGGAATGAGTGGAAACTAGTCTCTGTGCATGTGTACACAGTACAGAAGATGGTGCAGACAACCCCAAATCAATCTATCATGACATAACTCGTATGATTGGATATACAGTACAGTATTTTTTTAAACATTGTTATTATACTGTAGATGATCAAGCTATCAAAGACTAGAAATAAGAGCACCAAAGATATTACACACATCAAACAAATAAAAGATCAAGATGGTGTAGTACTTAGAAAGGAGGAAGACATTGTAAAGAGATGGAAAGAATATTTTAACAGCTGTTAAATGAAGAAAATAATAGATATTAAGAGAGGATGGACTGGTGAATTTTGGCATGGTAATAAGTTTCTCTAGGCAAGAGGTAATAGATGCACTGAGGAAGATGAAGAATGGGAAGGCAACTGGACCAGACATGATTCCTGTGGAGGCATGGAAAGCACTAGGAGATGAAGGAGTGGATATACTGTACGATCTCATGATAAAGATTTTTGAGCAGGAAAAGATACCAAATGAGTGGCGTGGGAGTATATTGGTCCCAATCTTCAAAGGGAAAGGTGATGTCCAAGAGTGTGGGAATTACAGAGGTATTAAATTGATGTCCCACACTTTGAAGATACTGGAAAGGATGATAGATGCCAGACTAAGAGAAGTAGAAATAGGTAAAGAGCAGATGGGATTCATGAAGGGGAGGGGAGCAACAGATGGTGTATTTTGTCTGAGGCAACTAATGGAGAAATTCCGGGAAAAGCAAAGAGACCTGCATGTGGTATTCATTGACCTTGAAAAGGCTTATGACCGAGTCCCAAGACAAGAGGTATGGAGGAGTCTGAGGGAGAGGAGGGTGCCAGAGAAGTAGGTTCGACTGACACAAGAGATGTACCGTAGCGTATTTGCTAGAGTGAGGAGCAGTGCTGGGGAGACAAAGGGTTTTGGGGTGAGAGTAGGATTACACCAAGGGTCAGCTCTGAGCCCATTTATCTTTAACATAGTGATGGACGTTTTAATAGAAGAGGTAAGGGAGGCAGTACCATATAACATATTTTATGCAGATGATATTGTTCTGTGCGCAGAGAGCAGGGAAGATCTGGAAATGAAATTGGAAAGGTGGAGGCAAGTACTGGAGGACAGAAGAATGAGAATAAGTAGATCTAAGACAGAATATATGTGTACCACCAGTGAGGGGGATGATAGAGAAAGTATTCATCTTAGGGGAGAACAGATAAAGAGAGTTGATAAGTTTAAGTATTTGGGATCCTTTGTTAACGCTGGAGGAGGTATGGAAGATGAAGTTAAACATCGGGTACAGGCAGGCTGGAACAACTGGAGAGCAGCCTCAGGAGTTCTTTGTGACAAAAGAATACCACTGATGTTAAAAGGAAAATTTCATAAGACTGGTAAGAACAGCAATGCTGTATGGAACGGAAACAGCAAGCATGAGGAAGACAGAGGAGAAGAAGATGGATGTGGCAAAAATGAGAATGCTTAGGTGAATGTCTGGGGTGACAAGAGAGGATCGGATAAAAAATGACTACATAAGGGGGTCGACAAAGGTAGTGGAAATATCAAAGAAAGTACAGGAAGGGAGGCTGAGATGGTATGGACACCTGATGAGTAGAGATGAGGACCACGTTGGGAGACATACTATGGAGATGGAGGTTCAGGGAAGAAGAAGAAGAGGGAGACCAAGAAAGAGATGGAGGGACTGTGTGAGAGGAGACTTACAGGAGAAGGGGATTGATGAGGCAGAAGCGCAGAGTACCAATAACCATGAGGAAGAAGAAGGAGCCATTAGTGTTTAAATTTAAACTTCAACTAAACAACTAACATGGAACACAGCTAGGTGCACCGTTACAGAAACTCAAAGGGATTGTTAGGTAATTTACTGTGAGGGCGCTTGGTTATACCTTTACCTTGTGTACTATATACCGGTACTTGACAGAGTTGAAACAGAATAATTACTATTATTCATAATAAAGATAAATCTAACTTCCCTGTCAATGAATACTTAACAGCATTTTGTGAATGCTCTATTGAAAAGATTCTCAAGATAGCGTGGTGAAAGATCGAACCTATTTCATAGAGCATTGGTCCTCAACTATGGGTCCGCAGACCACAAAGGGTTTGTGACCACAGAGAAGAGGGTCGATGAGAAGTTTTGGAAAATCACAGCAATAATAATAATGACAATAAACACATAATGACAAAACAATAACAATTGCTCAGTCACATTATTATCATCAATATCATTGGTTTTGTAATTTTGTGCAGTAATACGTAGACCTGATTGTGAATAAATGTCATGAAAGTTTGGCCAGTATTATTATTATTATTATTATTATTATTATTATTATTATTATTATTATTATTATTATTATTATTATTATTATTACCAGCTAAGCTACAACCCCAGTTGGAAAAGAAAGATGCTACAAGCCCAAGGGCTACAACAGGGAAAAATAGCCCAGTGAGGAATGGAAATAAGGAAATAAATAAATAATCTGAGAAATAATGAACAGTTAAAATGAAATATTTTAAAAACAGTAATAACATCAAAACAAATATTTCATATATAAACTATAAAAAGACTTATGTCAGCCTGTTCAACATAAAAACATGTGCTGCAAGTTTGAACTTTTGAAGTTTTTCTGATTCAACTACCCAATTAAGATCAGTCCACAACTTGGTCACAGTTGGAATAAAACTAGAATACTGTGCAGTATTGAGCCTCATGATGGCAAAGGCCTGACTATTAGAATCAACTGCCTGCCTAGTATTACGAACAGGATAGAATTGTCCAGGGAGATCTGAATGTAAAGGATGATCAGAATTAGGAAAAATCTTATTCAACATGCATAACGAACTTATTGAATGAATGTGCCAGAAATTTCCTGTCCAACAAATTAAGATGCGAATCAGCAGCTGAAGACCAGACAGGAGAACAATACTCGAAACAAGGTAGAATGAAAGAATTAAAACGCTTCTCCAGAAGAGATTGATCACCAAAAATCTTAAAAGATTTTCTCAATAAGCCCATTTTTTTTTTTTTTTTTTTTTTTTTTGCAATTGAAGAAGACAAATAGCTAATGTGTTTCTCAAAAGTATATCTTCTGTCGAAAATTACACCTAAAATCTCGAAATAGTCATACAGAGTTAAAGAAACATTATCAATGCTGATATCCGGATGTTGAAGAGCCACTGTCCTTGACCTACTTATAATCATTATTTGAATTTTGTTGGGATTCAACTTCATACCATATAATTTGCACCACGCACTAATTTTAGCTAGATCTCTATTAGGGGATTCAGCAACCCCGAATCTACTTTCAGAAGATGGAGTTGATGCAAATAGAATAGTATCATCTGCATAAGCAGCAAGCTTCTTTTCAAGGCCAAATCACATGTCATGTGTATATAGTATGAAAAGTAATGGGCCAAGAACACTACCTGAGGAACACCAGATATCACATTCCTATATGACTCTACCAACTTAGTTGGTAGAAATTACTGTGTACAAATTGGAAACTCTTATTCATCATATGAAGCCTTAAACAGAGGGGTACCCCAGGGGAGTGTACTTGGCCCAATCTTATTCTGTATCTATACTATTGGTCTATCGAAAATGCTACAAAGGCATGGCGTGAAGTTTAAACTATTTGCAGATGCCACACAATTTTACTTCTCCATAAATTATATACATGTCACTACTGAAACTCTAAACCGAATGCTTGATAGTGTTAGAGAATGGATGACATTTAAACAACTAAAATTAAATGAGAACAAAACTGAATTCATGG
>NC_090745.1:29767619-29797619 GCF_036898095.1 Palaemon carinicauda
CTGAAATGGGTTAGATACAACATTATACATGATTCTGATTATACCATGTGTGTAGACCCAAAAGGTATCTTTCCTTGGTTTTTTATAAGACTCTAGATATCTTAGCTCCTAAGTTATCTGTTATTTTGTGCATATTAGCAAGAAGAGGTGCTTTGACATCTTGTTGGAGAATTGGTAATGTTACACTAATATGTAGATGTGTTTTTAGTAGCTTAAGTCAAACTGATTACCGGCCACCGGCCAGTTACCATAACTCCGATATTATCTCAAGTTATTGCACTTCTTTTGGCAAATTGTCTTAATATATTTGCTAAAGGTAATAATCTCTTCCCCAGTTTACAATTTGGTTTTCGTAAAGTCCTTGTAGCATGTGAGTCCCTTCTTTCAATCTTCAATGGTGTACAGAAATCCCTTGATTGTGGTCCGTAAGTTTGTTGATTGGCCTTGATTTTAGTGCTGCCTTTGACCGTGTTAATCATGAAGCCCTTTGTGACGGCGCCGAGTAAGGGTGTGAACTCAAAGGCAGATTGGAAACGACTGAGTTATATTATTGTGGAACACTCTCCTTATATACAAAACCTCAAGGCAACAGGACATAACAAGTTCACAAGACAGACAATATTACAGAGGAAAAAACAGACATGAATTTTCATGTTCGTTTTAGTGCGAGGGAAGAGCGAAGATACAAGCATAATATATACAAAAGGAATTATGTACAATTGGTACACCTTCTTTGCAAACTCAAGGAGTTGGGAGTGGACGGGTCGTCTCTTAGTATCATTATTTTAATTTTCAAGTAATAGATTGCAAAGAGTTGTTGATGGACTCCATAGTGAGTATAGGAATGTGATATATGGTGTTCCTCAAGGTAATGTTCTTGGCCAATTACTGTTCATACTATATACACATGACATATTGTTTGGCCTAGAAAACAAGCTTGTTGCATATGCAGGTGATGCTATTCACTTTGCATCAATTCCATCTCCTGAATGTAGATCAGGGGTTGATGAATCCATTTATAAAGATCTAGCAAAAATTAGTGCATGGTATAAATTATGAGGCATGAAGATGAATCCTATCAAAACACAAAGTATGATTGTAAGTAGGTCAAGGACTGTGGCTCCTCAACATCCCAATCTCAGCATTGCTTATGTCTCTTTAACTTTGAATGATTCGTTTAGAATTTTTATTGTGATTCTTGACTGCAAATTTACTTTTAAGAAACATGTTAGGTCTGTGCATTCTTCAATTGCACAAAAAATTATCTTCTTGAGAGTCTTTTAAGATTTATGGTGATCAATCTATTCTAAAGAAGTCTTTTAATTCTTTCATTCTACCTTGGTTCGAGTAATGTTTTCCTGTCTGGTCTTCAACTGCTGATTCTCATCTTAATTTGTTGGACAGGAACTTACGGTTTATTACATTTCTTATTCCTGATCATGATATTAATCTCTTGCACCGTCGTTCAATTAGTTCATTATGCATGTTGCATAAAATTTTTCATAATTCTGACCATCCTTTACATTCAGATCTTCCCGGACAGTTCCATCTTGTTCATATTACTAGGCATGCAGTTAATTCTAATTGTCAGGTCTTCTCCACTATGAGGCTCAAAACTACACAGTGTTCTAGAAGTTTTATTTCACTTGTGACCAAGAAAATCAAACTATTGTTCTCTAGTCTTGGGTAGTGCTTTAGCCTCTGTACCATGGTCTTCCACTGTCTTGGGTTAGAGTTCTCTTCATCTTGTTTTGTTAAAGTTTTTATAGTTTATATAGGAAATATCTATCTTAATGTTACTGTTCTTAAAATATTCTATTTATCCTTGTTTCCTTTCCTCACTGGGTTGCTTTCCATGTTGGAGCCCCTAGGCTTATAGCATATCCTGCTTTTCCAACTAGGGCTGTAGCTTAGCAAGTAATAATAATAATAATAATAATAATAATAATAATAATAATTTTTAAAAATGGCAAAAACTTGAAAATTGACAAATTTTATCGCCCAACCACCAGGCCTGCTTCCGGATGCAACATGCTGCCAAAACGGAATTTATTTCTTATTGTTTTTAATTTGCTTTCATTCTTTCTTTATTCCACATTGTGAGCAAACCTAGGAATGAGATTTCTTTTTTTCTCAATATCTGTGCAGTTATTTAAGCCCACAGTTCATTTGTCAACATTTGTAACTGATACAGTGATAGGTGTATTAGTATTTTGATTCGATTTTAAGATGAGTAATCTTTGTGCAAACAATATTTCCCATAACCATTAACAAGTCTGAATGAAAAGGCATAGTGACAGTGTTGCAAGATGGGCTAGACTAAATATCCCTGTTTTGGTCTTTCAAAATTGGTTCATGGCTATTTCCTGAACTTGGGGTACTTTCAACAATAGGAATACAGTAGGCCTATAGCATAATAGAAATCTAGATACAAAACAAATATTTGTGAAGAAAAACTTACGAATTTTCTAAAAGAAAAAATTTCCTATTTCTTTGAAAACCAATTTTTTTTTCGTTAGTGTGAAGGAAGAAAAATAATATTTGATAATGAGCAAGGATGGATATTTTAGAAAATATCATATATAAAGTTATGAAAAATAGACGTACATAATGTGTTGAATGCATGCCGATAACATAATTTTAATTATTTGAGGAGTAAATTCCAAATAAATAGTAAAATTATCTAACATGAAAACTGATTCTGTTGTTTTCAAGTTTATTTATTGTCTAATAGGAATGTTTTGGGTCGGATTTAACGGATTTTGAGCGAAGCGAAAAATCTATTTTTGGGTGAGATAGCCATGACATCCTGATGGAAGGTTCCTTCAGTAGCTTCCTAGGGTATATTTAACTACAGTGGATATTCCCAGAGAATTAAACTAAAGGTTATCACAGAATTCTAACTTCTGGTGCGAGTACCCTAAAGGTTTCCCTCTAGGATATCGTATATCAACAGGGGACGCATGTATTAACACGCCACATAGCTATCTGCACCCCATATAGAGTTAACACTTCGATATGGAAAGGTGGAGAATAACTGGGGAGCCGTTCCAAGGTTACACTCATCCGTGGCTGCTTTTGGTACTCGAGACGTAAGCAAACGGGCGCCATTGCTAAATGACGTCACGTCCGTCCTCATCCTGAGCCCAGCTTCTTGTTAATCTCCATGATACAGCAGGACAGGGCGGGGCCTGAAAGGCTGGACTAGAATAGACGGGAGGGTCCATCAGGACGTCATGGCTACCTCACCCAAAAATAGATTTTTCGCTTCGCTCAAAATCCGTTTTTTGGGCTCAAGCCATGACGTCCTGATGGAAGTGTACCAGAGAATTAATGTATCGTGGAAATTTTCCCCCTTTTTATGCAAGAGCCAAGGGCTTCGAATAGAGGTATGTAACATGTCCTTACTAGAGACTCCGTGAAGAACTAGCTTCCTGCTCCCCTGGCAGAGAAGTCCTGGTGGACCATACTAATATCTCGAAGCGATCATTGAAGAGCTACTCACCCTGCGGAGAGTTCGTGCAGGACTCGGAGACAAGACATAAGGTTAATATTCTGGTAGGAATATTATCAAGCATAGGTAAGTGATTAACATTTACTACACTCCCTGGAGGAGAGATCAATCTGGTCTCGGAGGCAGGACAAAGGTTAATATTCAGGTAGGAATATTATCAAAGCATGAGTGAGTATATAATACAATTATATATATATATATATATATTATTCTTCGCCTTCAGAAAGAAAGGGGTAAATGAAACTATAGCAATCGTATATTTCTTAATAAATAATAGGAGCGGAGAGAGACGCACATGTAATAAAATAGACATTTTATTTCAAAGATTGCAGATTATAATAATAAATGTAAAGTTTATTTACAATAATAAAGAATAATGTACATAGAAAATAAAGACTTCAATCCTGAATCTGAAAAGAAATTTCACTTTTAGAAACACAAGTTCCAGAGGAACGTCAGTCTTTTTCAAAGAAAACTCATCATGCCCTAGAGCATGTGGCACTCATGTAAAGTCTATGACATTTCACCTTGGTAAGATCAGTCTATTAGAAACACTAAGTGTCCATGAAATCACTATGTATCACCACAGGGTCAACACAGGCACCCGGAGAGTTACAGTCCCAAGTAACTCGCTGTTCTATGCAGAGTTAAACTGCAGGTTTCATAACACTACCTGCGGCTACCACGAAATGTTTGACTTCGTGCACTTGCTTTTTGTAGTGCTTGAAGAAAACGCGCGATGATTTCCATCCTGTGAAGCTCTTGAGGCTTTCGAAATCCATACTCTGGAAGAAGTTCAGAGAAGACGCGACTTTTCTAGGATCATGACCTGCGAGTGTACTGTCAGAATCCGCTCTGCGAATGAAGTAGGTGATTTTCACTCTTAGTTGTTTCAGTGACAAGTTGCTACCCGATGTTTCTCCTTTGAAGAGTTGTCCTCCACCGAAGTCTGAAGTTCTTCGAAGATAGACCTTAAGACTCTCCACTGGGCATAGTGAGACATCTTCCTTCAGGGGGCAGATTCTCCAAGGGCCCCATCTCTTGGTGGGTAGTTCATTCTTAGCGAGAAACGTCGGATCGGGGAAGAGGGTAAGTTCTACTGTATCTGCGAATAGGATATGACCCTCTTCTCTTGATAATGCCACTATTTCACTGACTCGGGTTCCCGAGGCAAGAGCAAAAAGGAAGATAACTTTTTGAGTCAAGTCTTTTAGAGGGCACGAATCGTTGTCCAGGTTAGAGGCAAAATGGAGCACCTTGTCCAGGGGCAAGGAGATAGGTTTTGGCGGAGGTGCTGGGCGTAGTCTAGCGCATGCCTTTGGCAATTTATTGAAGATATCGCTGGACAGATCAATCTGGAAGGCGTACAGGAGTGGTCTAGTCAAAGCCGATTTGCAGGTGGAAATCGTGTTGGCTGCTAAGCCTTGTCCATGAAGGTGAATGAAGAAGGACATACAAAAATCAATGGTGATTTCCGTAGGATTTTTTGCCTTGACGAAAGAGACCCACTTTCTCCAGGAAGATTCCTATTGCCGTCTTGTAGATTCCGTCTTGTATTCCTCGAGGAAGTCTAAACGTTTCTTCGAGATTCCAAACCTTTTCTTTGTGGCTAAGGAGAGAAAATCATGAGATGAAGGTCCCTGACTTTCAGTGATGAAGCGAAGACAGTCGACTTCTGTACTTGTTGAGAGAGAACTGGGCCCGGTAGGGGGATCAGCGTGGGCTGCAGCTCCAGGACCAGAGGGTACCAATTGCTCCGGGGCCACTTGGGAGCCACTAGGGCCGCTGTCCCTTTGAAGGTTCTCAGTTTGGAGAGGACTTTCAGCAGAAGGTTGGGGGGAGGGAACAGGTATATCCTGGACCATATGTTCCAATCCAGTGACATGGCATCCACTGCTTCTGCCTTGGGGTCCTCGTACAGGGCCACATATCGAGGAAGTTGATTGTTGTCGCTCGTCGCGAAGAGATCGATCTGAAGTTCCGGGACTTGGTGAGAGATGAAGGAGAATGACCTTGCGTCTAGAGACCATTCCGACTCTATTGGGCTTGTCCTTGATAGAGCGTCCGCCGTCACATTGCGGAATCCTTGTAGGTGAACTGCAGACAGGTGCCATTTCTTCTTTTCTGCCAAACGAAAGATCGGAAGAAGTACCTGATTTATCTGGGGCGATCTCGAGCCCTGACGATTGAGACATCTTACTACCACCGAGTTGTCCAGAGTCAGACGAATGTGGATCGAGGGAGGTGGGGAGAGTTTCTTCAGGGTGAGAAGAACCGCCATGGCCTCCAAGATGTTGATGTGAAACGTCTTGAATAGGGGAGACCATGTTCCTTGAACCTGTCGTTGGTGGGAGTGACCTCCCCAACCCTCCAGTGAAGCGTCCGTGTGGATTTTGATCGATGGAGGCGGGTGTTGAAGAGGAATGGACCTTTTCAGGGCCTTTGCTTCCGACCATGGCTTTAAAAGTGAGCGAAGTCTGTTTGGAAGCCGTCTGTTGAGGTCTCTTCGAGCGATGGATGCGAAACGTCTCCAGACTCCCGCGGCATCCTTTAGCTGTGCGCGAAGCACTGGGTTTGTCACAGAGGCGAACTGTAGAGAGCCGAGAACTTGTTCCTGCTGTCGTCTTGAGATCCGTTTGGATTTTAGAAGTCTTCTGACACACCCTGCTATTTCCTTCCTTTTCTTCTATGGGATGGAAAGGCGGTGTGACTGAAGATCCCAATGGATTCCCAACCATTGGAACTTCTGAGCTGGAGTGAGGCGAGATTTCTCGATGTTTATCTTGAATCCCAGATGCTCTAGGAACTGGGTGACTTTGTTGCAGGCTCTTACACAATTTTCGGGCGATGTCGCCCAGACTAACCAGTCGTCTAGGTAGGCCATCACTTGGACGCCCTGAAGACGGAGTTGTTGGACGATGGCGTCTGCCAGCTTGGTGAAGATCCGTGGAGCCACGTTGAGCCCGAAGAGCATGGCCCTGAAGGCGTAACTTTTCCTTTGGAGTCGAAATCCTAGGTAGGAGGAAGCGTAATGATTCATTGGAATGTGCCAGTAGGCATCCGCCAGGTCTATGGAGACCGTGTAGGCCCTTTGAGGCAGAAGGGTCCTTGTTTGTTGCAGAGTCAGCATCTTGAATTTGTTGTTCGCAATGAACTTGTTGAGAGGGGATAAGTCTAGAATGACTCTGAGTTTGTCGGAGTCTTTCTTGGGAACGCAAAATAGTTTCCCTTGGAACCTGGTTGACTTTACCCTCCTGATCACCTTCTTGTTCAAGAGTTCTAGGACATATTCTTCCAGGAGGGGGGTTGACTGTTAGAAGAATTGCTGGAAGGCTGGGGGTGATTGAGTCCAGCTCCAGCCTAGTCCCTTCTTGACGATGCTGTGTGCCCAGGGATCGAAGGTCCAACGATCCTGGAATTGGCGGAGTCTTCCTCCCACCGGAAGCACTTCATTGATTCTGGTGTCCCGAGGGTTTGCCACCTCGGCCGCTAGCTCCCCTTCCTCCTCTGCCTCTGGAGGGACGGCAAGAAGAATCTCTGCCGGAGCCTCTGCTTGAGCCCCTACCTCTGGGACGAAAGGTAGTAGAGTGTTGCTCATACACAGGGGTGAAGACCGGTGACTGCGACACCACCGGTTGGGGGACCAACTGAAAGGTCTGTTGTGTCTGTGTGGCCACTTGGGGAGTAGCGGTACCCGGAAACTGTCGTCTCTGTTGACGTTGCTGGGGTTTCGGCTTCTGAGGTTTCCTCTTAGGCTGAGGGCCATCATCCTGAGAGGATTTCCTCTTTCTTGACATTCCCCACTTGTGGAGAAGGTTCCTATTCTCCGTGGCGGCTTTGTCTACAATCTCTTTCACCAGAGAAGATGGGAAGAGATACTTACCCCAGATATTGGAGGAAATCAGCCTCTGGGGTTCGTGTTTCACCGTCGCGTTGGCGAACACGAATTCACGACAGGCTCTGCGAGCCCTAGTGAAGCTATATAGGTCCTTTGTCACCGTTGCCAAGTGCGATTTGGCTAGGACCATATAAAAGTCCGGGACTCTAGTATCCCCGGCCATAAGTTCCAGCTGTACCTGGTGGGACAGCAACGCGGCAAGCTTCTCCTTCGTATCCTGTTCCCTACGAAGAAGGTGATCATTTAGCCTTGGGAGGTCCTCATTAAATTGACGACCGGCTACGTCAGGCTCTAGTTTTCCTACTGTGAAAGTTGACTGGATGTCTTTCCAGTGCCTATCATCGGGAGGAACAGTAATGGAGAAGGGTCTGCACTCCTCCAGTGCAGGGTAAGGTTTCCCTTTCTCCACTGCCTTTAAGACCGCTGTGAAGGCCTTTTCGATGAAGGGGAAGGTCGCAGCATTTGGCGCAACGAAGGTTGGATGCTTCTTGCTAAGCGCCGGCATCTTGGAGTTGGTGAAACCCCTACTCTTCACCGCCTGGGCTAACATAGTTTGGGCCTTCGCGAGATCAAACACGATAACCTCCTTCGGTTCGGTCTCTTCCTTTGAGGCTGGTTCGGACCTGAGCCGGACGTAACAGTCCGGATAAGCCTCGAAATTCGGGAAGAATTCCACTTCTTCCAGCAAGATAGAGCCAACCCTTTCACTGATGTAGATTTTGCCAGTTGTAATTGGCATATGCTCGGCATATCTCCATGGGTTAGCTTCCGAGCAAGTGGGGAGGTCCTTAACCAAAATCCGTTTCGGTTGTTTATGACTAACGAGAGTCGTCCGGAATTGCTCCTGGGTTTCTCGTAGCTTTCTTTCCATGAGGGCTTCAAGCATCTTGAAGACCTCCTGAGTGGCCGATGGAAGAGGGTCCGGGGTGGCAGAAGTCGAAGGAACAGGTTCCTCGGACGGTGCAGGAGTTGCTGCGGGAGTAGGAGCAGGAGTGACCTCGGTCTTCGAATCAGGGTATTCCACCTGATCTTCCTCGTAGTCGAGTTCCTCGCCCATGAGGTTCTTCTCCGTCTCTTCTGACACTTCCGACATACGTTCCATGTTATCGGAATCTAGATGGCACTCATGCATGGACTGGGCCATGACAACATCAGGTTCCACCACGATCTGGACGGTGGGGATCTGATCATGGGGGACCACAGAGTCTTTGGGTGCCTTTGGGAAAAGCAAGGCCCTCAAGTCTTCGTTAGGAAGATACGGTCCGGTGGCGTTCTTCTGGAAGCCACGCACCCATTTGCGTAGCTTCTCTCTAGCGTTGTCCCTTGCCTCCGCAGAAGGAGGATCGTCGAACGCCTCGACCAAACGACTCTTGCAGACTGTGCAGTTCTGCGGGTCCCAATACTTCAGGTCGCCTTTCTTGGCGGCGCAGGGGGCGTGGGTCCGGCACGCCTTGTGCCCGTAGAAGTCCGGGCGCTTCACCACGCAGAAGTTGCTCTCACACTTCATATACTCCGCCTGTAAAAGAAAGAGATCATGAGTACATGGAAAGCATAAGAATGACTTACATTACTCTAAAATTAAGATATCTTAATCTAAATTTTTAAACATTAAATTAATTACAAGGCATTTTAATGCTTGAGTATAATGAGCGGGAAAGGAAGTAGATAGACACATACTTGTGAATCCCGCCCAGTAGGTTACCGTAACCTTATCTGTAGGCAATTTCTTTTGTGGCCGAAGGTCACAATAAGGGAATCCATATGGATAAGCCGAGCTAAGCTTCTAACAGAAATTGCCCGCAGAGTGTAGCAGGGTCTAAGACCTCTCAGATCCCTGGAGTAGAAGGGGTATAGGAGAAACCCCTTATTAAATGTAGGTTCCGGCAATCGACTGCACTAAGATACACAGAGTATGCTGGAATATTGTAATGTGCAATCAAACAGCATAGCCACAATCTTGGATGGTAAGACAATACCTATATATAGAAGTGGCCAAGCCATCTGGCTGCAGTATTTTGACTGTCGGCATGTTGCCGGCAGGCATGGAAGGGGTGGATGTCCCTTAACGTCTCAGGAGGGTGCCGGCAGACCGACGGCACGCCGGAGGCCGGTCCTGCAGGGTGGAAGGCATCAAGACAGACACACTGAGTATCTAAAGTATAATACCATCGTGGCGACCGCCGGCCCAGCGGCGGGTCGTCGGCAGGGGGCGGCGACTCCGGCAGCCGAAGGCTGACGGCATGGTCAGCTTTGGATCAATTCATAAGATAGATATGTATATGGTTGTATACCTAGACCGCCGGCAATCAATGCCGGCATGCCGGTGGCCGACTCCGAAAGTCGGCCGGCTGTTACTAGGTAAGATGAGGGGTGGGACGTCGGCTGTATGTCGACGGAAGGCGGCAGCCTCTGGCACACGGAAGGCTAACGTCCTAGAGGGGGGAGGCATCTTATGAAAGAATGTCACCTGAGGTAGTGGCGGCTATCGCCGGCAGTAGAGGCGGCAAGGGACCGGCACCAGGATAGAAAGAGAGAAAGGTAAGGAGGGATGGAAGGGGTAAGATCCCATACCCCTCCGGCATCCCTCCGGAGAGAGTGCACTCATGATTGGAGTGGATACTCCTAGCATCCGGCGGCAGGGAGCCGGCAGTCGGCCGGGTGCCTGGGGTAACCCAAGAGAGGGTTAGAGGGCACACAAGAGGGGGGAATCCCCCGCCGGCCGGACCGCCGCCGGCAACCACCCCCATAGAACGCTATGAAGGGTATGTGTACCAGAGCGGCCAGCTCAGCAGGAGAACAATGTTAGCCCTACCACTCCACCCAAGGGAGGAGCCGTAGGACTAAGGACAGATGTGTGTAGGCAAGCCTACACCAAAGGGATAGGTGGGGAGGGGAAAGAAAGGGTCTTTCTATAGAGGAGACTCTGTATGAGAACGGCCACCAAGGTAAGGGAGAACGCTCCCTAACCTAGGTTAGGTAGCCCAGAATGAGAACGGTACAGGAGTACCGTCTCAAACTATAATAGGGCAGATTCAACCCCCAGGGCTTAACCTAGAGAAGGAGGGCTAACTCCTAAGCTAGGAAAGCTTGAAAGACACATCGCAAGTTGCAGGGAGGAAGGAGTAACCCAACCAGGTGCAACTGAGGAAGGGCAGAGCCCTTCCTTATTTCTCGGTCACGACCCTAAGGGAGGGTCATTCCCTTAGGGTAGGTAGAGAAGCGATAAATACTCTGTTGTAGACAAATTTCCCCTATATAGAAGGGGAAGCAAGACTACACAGAGGGAATGCCCGCAGGTAGGGGGATAGGGAGCATATAGGGGTTCCAACATTAGGTTTGGATGGAATGATACACAATCAACACAGTCCCCTATATGGTCCCCGAAGGCGAAAACACTTACATCACAGTTAATAGTATGTTTAATAATGCCACAATCTTCATAACTTAACCCAGGAACAATGGTATATATCATGCATGAAAACAAGCACTAGGCTGTCCAGCCTAGGGGCTAAGCTAGCGATCTAGTATGGGGTCGAACGGCGACCGAGTCTGACGAGCGCTAAAACACGATATAAGTATTTCCTAGCTATGAAGACTAAATAACTAATAATATTAATTAGTTAAATGACCGGAGAGGGCTGTTCTGGCTAACTAAATAAAGCATGCAACATGAACAGCGATGCCATAAAATGGCGCGTCCGGTATCGGCACAGCTCTGCCACAAAACACAATATTTTACGAAAAGTAGAAGTTACTTTACGGCTAGAGCTTATTTAAACAATACTGGGACCTGGTACTCAACTTTCCAGAAGAGGGCAAGGCTGAAGGTAGCGACATAACGGCGATGTAAGCCGATGAAAAAAGTACTCAGGGAAAATCCGACTTAAGCAAGGAGCTACAGGCAAAAGGATGAGGACGGACGTGACGTCATTTAGCAATGGCGCCCGTTATTTACGTCTCGAGTACCAAAAGCAGCCACGGATGAGTGTAACTGTGGAACGGCTCCCCAGTTATTCTCCACCTTTCCATATCGAAGTGTTAACTCTATATGGGGTGCAGATAGCTATGTGGTGTGTTAATACATGCGTCCCCTGTTGATATACGATATCCTAGAGGGAAACCTTTAGGGTACTCGCATCAGAAGTTAGAATTCTGTGATAACCTTTAGTTTAATTCTCTGGGAATATCCACTGTAGTTAAATATACCCTAGGAAGCTACTGAAGGAACCTTCCATCAGGACGTCATGGCTTGAGCCCAAAAAAAGCTTCATTAATCCTTTGTTTGCCGGGAGGGATATTAGTTAATCTGCAACAACATAACAGTTAAACTGTCGATCTACTCCCACTACCATCTGTTCAGAATTCGTGTCCTCATTAACAGAAACAATCTTTTTGCTATTTGTTATAGATTTTGTGTCTTCTCCCCATTTCATTTTACATATATCCTGCTTTTCATAAATATGAAACCTTCGAATAAAATTTCCCAATTGATTTTAGTATTTTTTTCCTTTTTTACCAGCTTGGACTCGAAATTTCTCAAAAACGGAAATTTTCCTCCAACTGGCCACATTGTGACTATCTGTCACCAAAGGGGCCCTCAAGTACTGGGACCCAGAGGCTTGTACTGTGTGTGACAAGTTGGTTAAAGAGGCTTTTGATGATCAAAAGTCTGCGGAGTCTAGGGATGCAGCTAGGATTACGCTGCGGAAATGGGTTAGAGGTTTTCAAAAGAATACCTCGGGCCCATACCTTCCTAATTAGTACTCTCATTAATAGAACCAACTTTTTTGGGCTTAGGCCATGTCGTGCTGATGGAAGTTCCTTCATTAGTAGCTTCCTAAGTTATATGTGACTACAGTGATATATCCCAGAGAATTTACCGAAGGTATCCAGAATTCTAACTCCTGGAGCGAGTATCCCTTAAATTTCTCCAAGGGATATCGCGTAAGGACGTAACTTGACACATCTCATAGCTATTTACACCCCAAATAGCCTTTCACTTCGAGAGGAAAAGTGGCAAGAAAATAAGAGAGTCGTTCAAAAGGTAAAACCATTCGACTCTCCTAAAGTACTGTCAATAGTTCGGCCATCCGCCACCCCACGGCGCCACCAAACCATTCTTTCGTTTGTAGCTTTGCTGACCAGTTTTCTCTGTGTTATTTCGCTATTTATGAAGCTTTTTCTGCATGATTATGGATTCCCCAGCCTCATCAGCTTCTGGAAAGTTAAGTAATATCTTTGAATTGTGTAAATGTAAGCTCTTGCCAGTTTTGCTTTTCTATTGATATCGTAATTAACGTAACAAGAGCTGTTGCCGGCCGGATGGCGTCATGACGCGATCGTTCTTTTGTTCATTTAGTTAGCAAGAAAGATATTCCCGGCATCCTTGCTTTAATAACTTTAGCTATTTAGTATTTTAGCTAGGGATTTTTATATTATGTCATTGTTGTCGTGAATTTGGCTATAATTTCGAGCCTCACGAGTGCTAGGCTTCTAGCCTAGGCACTGTCACACCTCATGCATGATATAACCTTCGTGGTAAAGTTGTATTGAAGCTCTGGCAATATTTTATACAATTAAGATATTACTATTTCTTTTCCTCTTCCATAATAGTATACCAGAGTTACGTAGAACGTTTCTCTAAGCTCTCTAGCTTAATAGCTTTAGTGCTTTAGTATACTTTATATGTCCCCATTACTCTTGTATTGTCTTTAGGGGTAAGATAGATATCATTGCCCCTTTAAGTCAATATTTTCTCTATGAGAAATAAGAGTAATTCCCTTTCCCTCTGATTAGCCTAGGCTATCCTCAGTTAATTTACTGTAACCTATGGTTGGGTAAATTTTCTGGGGCGTTTCGTTTCCTCTCCTTTTCTCTGAGCTGGCAACTGAGTAGCTTGTCAGCATTGAGTTTGGAATTGGGGACGGGACATCAGAGTAAGTCTGTGTTAGGCATCTGGCTATCTGGATTTATACCGGCAACTGAGTAGCTTGTCGGTATTCCAGTAGGGCTAGTTGCTGTTCAGGAGGCTTGCCTCCCTAGATCTTGTAGAGGTTATTGTTTTACAATTTCCTCTTTATGGTCTAGCAGACAGTCCTGTATTGGGGGTTTTTAACGGGAGGATAGGTTTCTTCCCTGTTTTAACCCCTGGTACGAGATTCTCTTCTCTTGAGTTCGTTTTCAGACGTTCTCTCATTGCCTAACCCAACCTGGGGAATTGACTTCCCCTAGTTGAGGCTTTTGCGAGGACAGAATCCTTCAAGTTAAGTAATACCTTAGGTTATTGCTTTACTTATGGACTATTCACCCCTTCCACGCTATCTCTTTCGTGTTGAATGATCCAACACCCTTCGGCCGTGGTTCTACATAGGCTCCTCTGGACGTCTGTAGACCTGGCATGAGTTTTTCTGTCAGTGCCTGGTTAGGTTACTGACAGATAACCTCATATCTTTGAGTGTTCCTTAGAGTCCTCCCTTGGACTGCCTTCCATATCCCTTAAGATGGGATATGGTTGAGTGGAAGCCCGAATTGATTTCCCTCTTCCACTGGCACACTCTTTCAGGATGTAGACGACATAGCTGATTCTTTGCCGTCTTCTATCCTTACCTTTCTCTCTTACTGGCTATCATGGGCTGTAGTCGGCAGTTATTTCTGCCTACAATGTGGGTTGGCTAGGCTAACAGTTCGCTGTTTCTCTTACCTCGGACATCGTTGATCGATGCCGCTGGTAAGTTTAGTAGGCCTGTCTGCCGGCAACTGAGTAGCTTGTCGGCAGCTGGCCAATACCTTCCACCCATAGTGTTATTTTATAGCCAGCAGTGTTTGGCAGGCCCGGCAGATGCCGGCCTGCTGGAATATGCTGATTAGCCCATCATGCCGACATTGTCGGCAGGTCGACACTATATTCATATTTTATTAATGGTAGCTGCCGGCAGGCTCGGCAGACGCCTGCCTGCCGGCATTTACCGACTGGCCCTACACGCCGACGATGTCGGCGGGGCCGGCGGGGTCGGCAGTGTCGGCGGGGCCGGCAGTGTCGGCGGGGCCGGCAGTGTCGGTGGGATCCGCAGTGTCGGCAAGGCCGGCAGTGTCGGCGGCATACTGCCGCCGGCAACTGCTGTATCCAGAAAAATATGATAACATTTTTCCAACCTACAAGTGGTTCTTGAGCAGCCATTTGTGAGACCATCATAGAGAGATGATTCTCTCTTATTTTAATGGTTATGTCCATTAAATTTATCCACTGTATTGAACATTATAAGAGGATGTGTCAAGGAGACACTATATATCTTGGATATTCCCTCTGTTATTTAATTCCTTGTGAATTTCATGGTTCAATACGGGAAGGGGTCATAGCAAATGGCTGGATGGGAAACACATGTGGGTGTCTTTCCTACTATAGCTTACCCTATCCAAGCTAAATATAATAAATGTATTATGTTGAAATTTGGGAATTTCACAGAAAACTCATTTGCTTTTCTTTTCTTTACAGGAGGAGCATCCCGAGTGCGGGAACAACTTTTGTAGGGTCCGCAGCAAGGACTTCTACGGACATGGCGTGTTTAGGTCTCACGCCCGCTGTTCTGTCACCAAAGGGGCCCTCAAGTACTGGGACCCAGAGGCTTGTACTGTGTGTGACAAGTTGGTTAAAGAGGCTTTTGATGATCAAAAGTCTGCGGAGTCTAGGGATGCAGCTAGGATTACGCTGCGGAAATAGGTTAGAGGTTTTCAAAAGAATACCTCGGGCCCATACCTTCCTAATGCTAGGATGAGGGACTGTCTCTTCCCCGGAGCTCGTGATGATTCCGTCATTCCCCAGACCAAACCTTCGATCCCCTTGGTGCAACTCCCGGTTCAGAAACCTGGAGATCCTGACGTGGCGGATGCTTTGGATAGCATCCACCTGGACGACAATATGTCTGTCGTTTTCGAGGAGACTGAGAAGAATCTCCTCGTAGAAGAGTTAGAACAGGAGGCAGTTGTTCCTCCTACTAACGAGGTTGAGAATGCTGAAGCGGTGTCGGTTTCTTCAGCGGCTGTGGTGGAACCAGCTCCATCAACCTCTTCGCAACCGCCTCATCTGGAGGCACTTACGACCACCTTGCAATCTCTGATGTCGATGGTGTACGACTTGCAGAAGAAGTCGTTAGAGAAAGAGACTACTTTTCGGTCAGAGATCGAGCAATTGGTTTCCTTGCGCTTAGCCCTGAAGAAACTAAATGTGAAGGACCTCCCGGTGTTCTCCGATGTTAACCCGTGGAGGTACGCGGCGCACATGCCTATGTCAGCAGGCAAGATTTTCCTTTCGGAGAAACTGGGTACCGTCCCAGTGGAGGAGGTAGAGTTCTGGCCCAGCAGGGCATCCTACCCGAATTGTTATGTCCGGCTCAGAACTGAACCGGCATCCAAAGAAGAGACGGAGCCCAAGGAAGTAATTGTCCTTGAGCTCGCTAAAGCACAGGCTTTGTTTTCCACAAAGCTAAAGGAGAGGGCATTCACTTGTTCAAAGGTGCCGGCATTAAGCAAAAAACATCCGTCGTTTATTGCTGACCCTCAACGTGCTTTTCCCTTTATGGATAAAGGGTTTAAAGCAGCTCTGAAGGCCGTGAGGGCAGGAAAGTCCTGCCCCACACTGGAAGAAAGGAAGCTTTTCTCCCTCGCTTTCCCTTCAGATGACAAGGACTGGAAGGACGTTCACATTACCTTCTCAGCCGGGAAGCTGGAGGCCGATATCGCTGGACGTCAGTTCAACGAGGACCTCCCAAAGCTGTCAGAGTTTCTCTTGAAGAGAGAACACGAGACAAGGGAGCGCTTGGCAGCGTCCATGTCTTTACCAACGGGGCTAGAAACAATGGCTAGCATCCTGGATTCTCCAGATATGTATATGGTATTTGCCAAGGCGCACTTGGCTACGGTTACAAAGGACCTATACAACTTTATCAGAGCCAGGACGGCTTGTCGGGAGTTCGTGTTTGCTTCTGCCTCTGTGAAACACGAACCGAGGAAGCTGATAGCTTCTAAAATCTGGGGAAAAGACCTCTTTCCTAATGATGTGGTGAAGGAGGTCGTCGACAAGGCTGCTTCGGAGAATAGGAATCTCCTCTCTAAATGGGGCTTGTCCTCAAAGAGAAAATCTTCCACTGACAGGGGTCCCCAGCCGTAGAACAAGTCAAAGCGGCCTCGCCTGTCCTCTCAGCCAAGACAGCAACAGCTTCCCATGGCCACGGTGCCCCAGACGGTGGCACAACCTACCACCACCTTTCAACTGGTGCCCCAAACACTGGCGACTCAGTCATCAGTGTTCACCCCAGCTTATGAAAGGCAGTCGGCTTCTTCTAAGCCAAAGTTTAGGGGATCCTTTCGAGGCTCCTCTAGACGCCCCTTCAGAGGAAGAGGCAACAAAGGTGGTCGTGGCCAAGGTGGAAAGTGTTCCACCCAGCACTCAAAGTGAGATGCTGCCGGTAGGAGGGAGACTGCTACACTTTCAGGATCGGTGGACCTTCGATCCTTGGGCCCACAGCCTGATCAAGATAGGACTGGGGTGGGGTTGGACCTCAACTCCACCAAGCTTTCCTCAGTTCTTCCAGCCTTCAACCCCAGTTCTGGAAGAATACGTTCAGGAACTACTGGGCAAGAGAGTAATAAAGAAAGCAAAGTCCATCAAATTCCAAGGAAGGCTATTCTGTGTTCCGAAGAAGGATTCGGAAAAGCTCAGAGTCATTCTGGACTTATCACCACTCAACAAGTTCATTGTGAACTACAAGTTCAGAATGCTGACGCTTCAGCACATAAGGACCCTTCTGCCCAAAAGGGCATTCACAGTCTCCATAGACATGACGGACGCATACTGGCATGTGCCAATCAACCGTCAAGTTTCCCCCTACCTGGGATTCAAGCTCCAGAAAAGAAAATACGTTTTCAGAGCCATGCCTTTCGGTTTGAATATTGCTCCAAGAATATTCACAAAGCTTGCAAATGCAGTTGTTCAACAACTACGCCTAAAAGGGGTTCTGGTGATGGCTTACCTGGACGACTGGCTGGTGTGGGCAGCATCCAAAGAAGAATTCTTGCAAGCCTCCAGAAAAGTGATTCAATTCCTAGAGTACCTAGGGTTTAAGATCAAGCTGAAAAAGTCTCGGCTGTCTCCAGCTCAAAAGTTCCAGTGGTTGGGAATCCACTGGGACTTACAGTCACATTGCCTCTCCTTGCCAAAGGCAAAGAGAAAGGAGATTGCAGGGGCCGTCAAAAATCTGCTTCGGTCACGAAAGATTTCAAGAAGACAACAGGAGAGAGTGTTGGGGTCTCTCCAGTTTGCCTCTTTGACGGACCCACTTTTGAGAGCACAGTTAAAAAATGCCTCGGGGATCTGGAGAAAATACGCTTACAACGATCGAAGAGATCTACTAAGACCGTTACCAAATCGTCTTCGATCGATTCTCAAGCCATGGTCGGAGACAAAGAACTTAAGAAGGAAAGTATCCTTGCAACCACCTCCTCCTACAGTCACCGTCCACACGGATGCTTCGAAAGAAGGATGGGGGGGTCATTCTCATCTTCGGAAAGTGCAAGGAACTTGGTCTCCTCTGTTCAAGACCTTCCACATCAACTATCTGGAAGCCATGACAGTGTTTCTTTCCCTGAAGAAACTGAAACTTCGTCGATCAATCCACATTCGCCTGGTCCTAGACAGCGAAGTAGTGATGAGATGCATAAATCGTCAAGGATCAAGATCTCCTCAGTTGAATCAGGTGATAATAGCCATCCTTCATCTGTCCAAGAAGATGAAATGGCACTTATCAGCAGTCCACCTTCAAGGATTCCGCAATGTGACGGCGGACGCTCTATCCAGGTTCGACCCGATAGAGTCTGAATGGTCCCTAGACGCAGGATCATTCTCTTTCATATTGAGCAAAGTCCCAGGATTGCAAGTAGATCTCTTCGCAACGAGCGACAACAAGAAGTTAGCCCGGTATGTAGCCCCGTACGAGGATCCTCTAGCGGAAGCGACGGACGCGATGTCTCTGGATTGGAACAGATGGTCCAGGATCTACCTGTTCCCACCAACCAACCTGTTGTTGAAAGCCCTCGACAAATTGAGATCCTTTCGCGGGCAGGCAGCGATAGTGGCCCACAAGTGGCCAGGCAGTGTCTGGTTTCCATTGATAACAGAACTACGCCTGAAGCTGATCCCGTTGCCAGAACCAGTTCTGACTCAGCTAGTACAGAAATCGACTGTCTACGCTTAATCAGAGAAAACCCAGAACCTTCATCTCATGATTTTCTCGCCTTAGCGGTCAAGAAGAGGTTTGGGATTTCCGAAGACAGCATTAATTTCTTAGAAGAATATAAGTCAAAGTCAACTAGAAGACAATACGAATCTTCCTGGAAGAAATGGGTGGCGTTTGTTAAGGCGAAGAAACCTCAAGAGATTTCTACGGATTTCTGCCTGTCCTTTTTCATCCATCTTCACGGACAAGGACTAGCGGCTAATAAGATCTCGACGTGTAAATCTGCCTTAGCTAGACCGATTCTATATGCCTTCCAAGTGGATTTCTCAAGCGAAATCTTCACCAAGATTCCGAAAGCCTGCGCAATACTTCGGCCTGCAGCTCCTCCAAAGCCTATTTCATGGTCTTTGGATAAGGTTCTTCATCTGGCCTCTACCTTGAACAATGAAGAATGCTCGCTGAAAGACTTGACTCAGAAAGTGATATTTCTATTTGCACTAGCTTCAGGAGCCAGAGTCAGTGAAATAGTGGCCCTCTCAAGGGATGATGGTCACGTTCAGTTTACACCGAACGGAGAACTAAATCTCTTTCCGGATCCGACTTTTCTCGCCAAGAATGAGCTACCCACTAAAAGATGGGGTCCCTGGAGAATCTGCACTCTGAAGGAAGAAGCATCCCTCTGTCCAGTGGAATGCCTAAAGGTCTATCTTCGTAGAACTTCAGACTTTGGGGGAGGTCAGCTTTTTAGCGGAGAAACTTCGGGTTCAACGTTATCCTTGAAACAGATAAGGGCGAAAATCACTTACTTTATTCGCAGAGCGTATCCTTACAGTACACCCGCAGGTCATGATCCGAGGAAGGTTGCCTCGTCTCTTAACTTCTTTCAAACTATGTCGTTTGATAACCTACGTCCTTACACTGGTTGGAAGTCTTCCAGAGTTTTTTTTAAGCACTATGCAAAGCAATTGCAAGAAATCAAATTTCATGTTGTAGAAATAGTTGATTGGAGACAGGTAATTACATTCATTGGAAATAGTCGAATTGACTAGTTAAGTCGTTCTTACTTTTCTGTTTTGTTTTGGTGTTCGGACATGGACGATAAGTAAACTGAATGATTGCCTTTTGTTAATATTAAATGTAAATGTTTAACTTTCCCTTTTTTTTGTATTCTAATTGAATTAACTAATTAAATGTTAAATGTATTCCTTATAAGGAAACAGTTTTGATTTCCCTTCTTTATTTTTCAACGAATGTTCGAGAGCGTTCGAACTAAGGAAAGAAAACGGGAGTCGTTTTCAAGTTGAATCTGACTGGAAGCGTCAGTTGAGCTTAAATCGTTATACCCGGAAGACGATCGCATTCCTTGGAACGAGTGTTCCTTCCATCCATTAAAAAGTGAACTTTTAGTTCGAAGAGTTTTCAAGAATCAAGATTATTGCAACGCTATTACTGTGCAGGTAAGTTGATTAATAAAGACTTACCCCTAATTTGATGCCATTTAGAGATAATTCTAACAATGTGGTGGCTGCAGGCAGTGTAATAAAGCCTGTAGTTTGATTACTACGAAGGACAGTGCACTAATTGGGACTGTTAGTGAAGGGTGTGCATGATAGACTTAGGTATATCATGTTGTTTTTTAGTGTTGACATAAACATTATAAACTGTCTTCCATAGTTAAGTGAACTTAGAACCATAATACTTTGACATGAGTGCCAGCATATTTATGCTTAATGTCTTTTAGTAGTAACATATATATTGAAATTTCCTAATTTCACGGAGTGGCATTGTTTTCTCTTTCAGATAAAACTTTTTACCTTGTTATTACTGTTATGCTTGTTATGTCTATGTCTAGCATAAACATTTTGCTTAATCATAATTTCTGTGTTTCTTGTAAATAAACTATAGAAGGAATCTTTGCGTCTCTCTCGCCTTAAGATTATACATTGTATTCAGAGTATTTCTTATTCTCTTATGGACTATGTGGGACAGAGTTTCCCTTACCATGCAATCAGGTGAGTTTGGTTGTGCTAGGTTTGTCTACTGTATTACGTTTCCTACGTGAACATAAACTCGTCTGTCTGATCCAGACCTGGGAGGTACAGTACTCTATTCAGAACTCTAGTACAAACTACGCTTTACGTATATACGACACGATATACTTTCTGCTTGCTTGTTGTTCTTTGAACTCACAATCTCGGGTTTTTTCCTAGAGTCTATGTAGACTCTTCCCTGTAGGGGACAGGAAGAGCTGCATATGGTATGCTCAGTTAATTGATGTATTACGGTAACATCAAGTGTGTTTGGTCGTGGCGACCGGTTAGGAAATGGTCAATTCGAGATAACAGCACTATTAAATCCACAGATACATTATTGCTCTGGTAAACTTCCATCAGCACGACATGGCCTAAGCCCAAAAAACGGATTTTGAGCGAAGCGAAAAATCTATTTTTGGGTGAAAGAGCCATGTCGTCCTGATGGACCCACCCTCCTTTAGTAAAAGGATGTTAATCCCTCCCTTTTGGTACTGTATCTGTAAAACTTACAAAGCTACGGAGAATGGTTTGGTGGCGCCGTGGGGTGGCGGATAGCCGAACCATTGACAGTACTTTAGGAGAGTCGAATGGTTTTACCTTTTGAACGACTCTCTTATTTTCTTGCCACTTTTCCTCTCGAAGTGAAAGGCTATTTGGGGTGTAAATAGCTATGAGATGTGTCAAGTTACGTCCTTACGTGAAATCCCTTGGAGAAATTTAAGGGATACTCGCTCCAGGAGTTAGAATTCTTGATACCTTCGGTAAATTCTCTGGGATATATCACTGTAGTCACATATAACTTAGGAAGCTACTAATGAAGGAACTTCCATCAGGACGACATGGCTCTTTCATCCAAAAATAGATTTTTCGCTTCGCTCAAAATCTGTTTTCTACTATTTGTTAGAGATTTTGTAGCTTCTCCCATTTAAGTATCGTGCTTTTCATAAATGCGAAACCGAGTAAAATTTCTCTGTTGATTTCGAAGTATTCTTCTCATTTTCCTAAAACATGGAAATTTTCTTTTATTCTGTTTTAATGTTAATGTTTTAAAATATTTTATTTTAATTGTTCATTACTTATGTCGTTTTTTTTTTTTCATTTCCTTATTTCCCTACTAGGATCTTATCGATACACTATACTATAACATCGGCTGTTATTACCTGGCCTTACTAATCGAGAAAGTTATTGACTGCTAGCTGAAGATAACGCTATCCTCGGGTAGCTATCTCCAGATAGAAAGATTTCAGTTGTCCAAGGCTCACACAACTGCGCCTTGTTTAACTTGTGCACTCAATCACAAACTCTCGACCACAGTCACAAACTACTCCTTTGTTACGCCTCTCTACACCTCAGCGTATGCACACTCGATCCTACACCATCTCAACCTCGTGTGGCTAACATAACATTTTGATGAGATGAAAACCAATTCGTTTATAAAGTCTAATAATCGTAAAGCGAATTGCCATTCAGTTAAATGAAGCATTTCTGTCATTACATTATAACCACCATATGGCATCGTTTTCTTTTTATTTTTGAAATACAAAGTCGGAAATATGACTGTTTTGTTCACAGGTAACCTACAGCTCGACCTTCGACAAATTATAGACTATTCCAGCACTCTGTCGAGTGTAGGAATATAGAGCCACACACACACACACACACACACATACATATATTGTGGCGGGATGTCACAAGAACATCCCCCACACCCTTGATCACACTGAACTGACAAATGTCTCCTCTGCACAAACTTTCCCCTTGCGTTATCAACTGGACTCTTAGACAGAAGGGAAATGAAAACAAACCATAAGCTTAATACTATATTTCTTTGAACTAAAACTCTGCATTCAAAATAATCTTAACCCTTAAAAACTATAATCCTTAAAACTAGATTAATACATAGTAACACCATTCAAGAAAAACTAATAACACTTAAAAGCTAAATAGATAACGACAACAACCTTCCATTAAACACAAATACACTAACAAAACTTAAAATTAAAATTAAACCCACACCAACAACAAATTAAATATGTATTTATAAATATTATGGGACACGAACACTGTCGTCCACACAAAGCGGAACTGTCTTTCACAGCACACTACCACAGCTCTGTGGTTAACCGACTACACTGTGTGGCAATTTACCACATCTGCCTCCCTATTTGGGGTCATAGTTATCATCATATCTTTGTCGTCCTCATCATCAGCAGCAGCAATCGAAAACAGCAGTCCAAACAAAATCCTCTACCACAGGCCAGGTCACCAACAGTTGTGCAGTCCAAACAAAATCCTCTGCCACAGGCCAGGTCACCAACAGTTGTGCAGTCCAAACAAAATCCTCTACCACAGGCCAGGTCACCAACAGTTGTGCAGTCCAAATAAAATCCTCTGTTACAGACCTGGTCAGCAACAATAAATCCACTTAGAATTAAAAAGAAAAAGAAAAAAAAAACACCCCAAAGGAGGAATTGTGGCCTGCAAATGAAAAAAGAAAAACTTACGAACACTCCTAGCTAACTAAACTATCTCACTATAATCAAAAATAAATAATAAACTATCATTCAGAATCACTCCTAGTAAAGATAAATAAAATGTACTTAGTGTCGAAATAATTAAAACATTTCCACGCTGGTCGAAAAAAATAATAAGGATAATCCAGCATTCACACACACAACTGCCTCTAGCTGCAGTCAAATCAAAAAGCCATTCACCACTGTCGTAACCTAACTAAAAACATAAACAAACAATATCATTTATACCAACAGTCTTTCTCACAACAAACAATCAATACACTAACTACATCTCTCTCTCTCTCTCTCTCCCTCTCTCTCTCTCTCTCTCTCTCTCTCTCTCTGGATTTGGCAAACAAAAAATGAATAAAAATAAAACAAAATTCAATCCTCCACAATATATGTATATATATATATATATATATATATATATATATATATATATATATATATATATATATATATATATAGATTTCTACCTCATACTGAGATCAAAACCTAACCCCTTCAAATGAAAGGCAAGGTCACTACCAATCATGCCACCAGAAGGTCTAAAAGAAGTCGGAACCTAGTCCTTTTTTACATTTCAGGATTTACCTGGTGAGACATCAGTCTCATACTAATGCGTTTTCCCCCTCTCCCCGACCGACCATGTGACACAATTGATAGATTTTTATTTGAATTACCCCTAATGAGTCAATTTGGATGAAAATCAACACAATATTGTGCTCAAATAGAAATAAATTTCTACCTCATACTAGGATCGAACCCTAGCCCCTTCAAATTAAAGGTAAGGTCGCTATCAATCATGACATCAGAGGCTCTAAAAGAAGATATTACCTACCTGGTGGAACATCAGTCTCCCACCAGCGAATTTTCCCTGATTTCTCAACTGATGCCTTCACTCCTACGATCAGACAACCTCATCACCGCTTGTCACCTTTTTTTTTTTTTTTTTGCTTGTGCTTGTGTCTGAGTTAGGGCATTAATTGTCACTTGCGTGTGAATTATTTGTGGTATAGAGTGTGTGCCTACTGACTCTGTCAACCTTGATGCATTCCTGTCCACCCATAAAGGTTGCCCTTGTGGAACGTTTATGAGCAGGATAGATGTGGATTCCCACCCGGTATGTCTGGCGTGTAGAAGAAATAGATGTTTATTAGAATCTCCAGGTGAGTATTGTAGGGAGTGGTCATACTCCCAAAGGAATAGATATAATTCTCGTAGGAAGTAGCAAGCCAAGAAAGACCGTTCACCTCCTTCTGCCTCGTTAAGTGGTGAGAAGAAACGCAAGGTAAGTGCAACGTTGAACATTCTCCCCCATCTCCGTATTTAAACATGATGATGTTACTGTACGTGATGTCTTCGCTGTGCAGGAGGTTAACCACCCCCTCGCAGCCTAGGCAGGCCGATGGGTCCATTTTGACACGTGAGCATATTCCTCCACGTCATGATAATCCTAAGAAAATGGCTATTCTATCCTTCGGATAGTAGAGGATGTAATAAAGCATACAGAGTCCCACCAGAGTTTTATAAACTTTTGCCCCTACACAGATAAGAATCCTATGTATTATGCTAGAGACAATACCTTTAAGTGTCCGGATAGACACAGTTCTTTCACCCAGTCTGATGATCATGACTATCAGGATAGGCATTCTTTGGAATGCTATTCTTTTCCAGGAAATTCTTTTCAGGTACTATACAGGAATCGGATTCTGGGCTCGGAAAATAAGCCCACATTTCCAAGAATCACCCCTACTTCAGATACAGAAGACGACCACATAAACAGGGTCCTCGCTATAGTCGTTCAAAAGAACAGAGTACTGAGTAATCTTTCGCCTCATAGAACGAGTTCTGAGAGAGATTTTAACTCCTCTGTCTCTCGGCCTAGACATAGAAACAACTGCTCTTACGGTGTAGTGATCTAGACTCCTCCCACTCTTTCTCCGCTTCCTCTTCCCGTTATCACTTAAGGGAAAGGAAGGTTGTTGGAGGAAGGATAAAGAGCTCTATCAAATCAGAAAATCATCAAGAGGACATTATCATGATTGATGATTCTCCTGAGAATATGTGGTGCGTGCAAGTACAACCTCTGCTGATGTATCCCTAGTTGAGGCCCCAGTACTGAGTTTGGAAGCCTCTCATTTTATTAGGGTCATGCACCTAATCTGCCACTTAGGGGGTTTGGATAAGCCTCTGTTAGCACAAACTGCTACTAGACAATTCATCATTGATGATATCTTCCCGCTATCTCAGAATTCCAGACTTAGGTTTGATGTGAAACTTTCCAGCCAAACGAAAGACACTCTAGAGTTTTTGAACTCCCAAGTCTCTGGTGCGGAAAACTTGTTAAAAGCGATTAGGTCTTCGAAACTTCCACCCTTACCTCTGCCACACCAGAGACGTTTTTATGTTAAGTCTGGTGCTTTTCAGAGCCCTCTACCCATCAATCCAGATGTGGCCAACTTAGTCCCTTCAGTTTCGACTGAAAGAATGCTGAATTTACTAGCCCCGATCTCAGGTCCTGAACTGGCACATATATGGAGTTAGCTGCCATGGCAGCCGTTCAGACCTGTTCGTGGATAGACCAATGGTCTGGGGCACTCTCTCAATTTTTTGTTTTGAGGAATTTCAGGAAAAAGACCACAGGGGACCAGTTCAAGGAACTCTCCAGATCTGGCAACAAGGCCATAGTGGTTCTCCTCCACCAGATTGTTTTCCTATGGGGAACTGTGTTCAGAAGAGGCGAGACGCTGTCTTAGCAAGATGCTCTAGACAGCTGTCCCCTAAAGATGACACAGTCCTAAGGAACTCTGACCTTATTTGTCCCCCAGCTTACCACCAATGGGGGAAGGGGATGCCTGCAAAGCAACTGGCAAAGGTGGCATGACTTAAGGGGGCTGACCCTTGGATGGTAAAAGTCCTCCATTCAGGGTACCAGATCTCCTTCACAGACTGTCCACCTCCTCTGACCAGGAATCAGATCCTACCATACTATATGAAAGAATCATCTAGAGATCTACTCCTGGCAGAGGAAGTTGCCAAGCTGCTATGCAAGAATGTGGTAGAGGAAGCTGGTGGGAGGTTGGAAACCAGTCATAAACCTCTTCCTATTGAACCTCTCTATTCTTCTGGTCATCAGGAAGAATGACTAACTTCTGACCAATGACCTGAAGGATGCTTACTTTCAGGTACCCATTCATATGGCCTCGAGGAAGTACCTAAGGTTTTTCTTTCGAGACAAACTATTCCAGTTAAAAGTGCTGTGCTTCAGCCTGTCTACAGCCCCACAAGTCTTCACCAAAGTCTTTGTCCTCGCCTTATCCTGGGCTCATGCCATGAGTATCAGGCTGTTGACGACATAGATACATGTTGCTGGATCTTTGCCAGGAATCGGGGATTCAGTGGAACCTCCAGAAGTCTAGCCTCATTCCCAACCAATAAATCACGTAACTCGGCATGGACATAGACTCGGTGTAAGCCAAGGCCTTCCCTGCTGCAGACAAGATTGATAAGGTTTTGCTAGTAATTTTCCTGAAAGGAGACCTGTCCGTATGTGGCAGAAGTTATTAGGTCACCTCTCCTCGTTAGAGAAACTTTCCAAACAAGGAGGTGTAGCCTCTCGTCTGCTATGCAATCTAGCAGTAGAAACCCTCAACTGGACACAGTCACAGGTGATCTCTCTTGGTGAGATTTATCCCCTCGAAGAGAAACGTTATTGTAGACCAGCTGAGCTGTCGAGGGATGACAGTTGGTTCACAATGGTCTTTTTCTTCCTCTAGTGGTGAAGAGACTTGTGACTTTGTGGGGTTCCCCATCTCTGGACATGTTCACCAACCACCTGAGTCACAATTTACAATAGAGTATACAGCAGTCTCCGTACAAAATGTTTTTTTTTTTTTTTTTTTTTTTTTTTTTTTTTTTTTTTTTTTTTTTTTTTTTTTTTTTTTTTTTTTAAACATCTAGCAATGCTTCGTAGTCTTCGCAAATTATTAATTATTTTTTCAAGAATTAAATATTCTAGACTTTTAACATGCATGGTAGATTTGAAATAGGTCTGTATATAATTTAAGTCATGAATTTCGACAGCACTTTTCAGAACTGGTGTAACTACAGTATAGGCTAACCAACCACTTTCTCAGTACACTCATCGATGTTAGTATTTACTATGGTTAACATTACGTCCATAATACTAGAACTTTTTATAGTATTACATCAGATATGGCATAGAAACTATCAGAATTTTCTTTGCCCCCTTAATGATCCTGATATCCTCATTTCTTACGTTGCCAATTCTCGTTAATCATTTTTGCGTATGGTTAAGTAACAATCTGAATTACCACAAAATAGGCATATTTTGTATTTTGTTTTAAAAAAATCTCTAAATTTATCAGCTAATTTTTTATCACTATAACCATCTAGGAGGCTTTTTTTTTTATTCGCATTTCCCTTTAGACCATTTAGAAGAATATAACTTGTGTATGTGCCAGTGTTTTTTCTTCTGTTTATAATTGTTTTCTCCTCGATAATTAGTTATACTTACTAATATTTTGTATTCCATGCACTTTCAGGTTAGCAGACTCCAATTTCCATCCTTACGTCTTTTTCCTCTCTCCTTTTCTCTAAAGTCCCTTCATCGAATTAGTTTAAGAGTTTTTTTTTCCATTTACAGACATACCATCATTATTTTGTCTTATAATTTACAATGGAGTTGAATATTTTGTCATATGCCTTTCCCATCACAAGTAGCTGTTTAGCAATCCGGAATTGGATGGATAATGCATGTTGGATTTGGGTTGACAGTGTAATAATAGTGTATTTTTTTTTCTTTGAAGCCAAGCCTAACAGAAGATTGCAAACTCCTTTTCTCTAGATGTCAAATCTCATTTATACCATATTTTCAAGTAACTTGCACACATGCCATGTCAGCATTATTGGCCCGTAACTGGTCGGATGGCGAACAATTTAAAATGGTTTCTTAATTGGGACAACAATGACAATCTTCAAGGAAGAAGTAAGAATGAACCCTTACCATATTTTTGGAATATCTTCAAAAAATAAAAAAAAAATACTATTTAAGTATTAAAGAAATATGATTACCACCAAGGTATGTTGAAACTATGATAGAACTTGTCTTAACCCATATAAGAAAAACACAACATTATAGGATTAAGATTAAGAAACTGAGTGTTTAAAATTTCAAGGCACAGTGTAAAATCCGGACGTCGGACGTCGGATGCCGTCCGGGAGAATAGAAAACCGCTTGTATCACCAGTAAAGGCGCCATAATACACCACTTTTTTTACACTGGTAATTTTCACTGATACTTTCTGTTATTTCCTGAATAAATGTTCGAGACAAGTGCAATCAGGATATCATTGTTGTAAATTTCTTGAAATTTTTTGTGTTTGTGATGAAACTTTTTACATTTACCTTTACATTAATTTTAATATTTACCTTTTCTTAATTGTTTTATTATTTATTTCAATTGAGTATATTTGCTTATATTTATGGTTATGTGAAATAATATGGTGTAGGGTGGTGGATTAGTTGGTTAGACTGTCAACTGCCTTCCCGTGGCTCTGACTGGGCAACAGGCACAGGCTATTATAAAACGAATAAAAACAAATTGATTGATAAAATTTCAGTACATTTCAAGTGAAATAGGCTTCATTTCTTACATGTAGTATCCTGTGTCTGGCTAAAGTTGGCAACATTTTAATTGGTTAGTGGATCATACTAAACCTATTGGCAACTAAATGCAGGGTAAAGGGAGTGGTAGGCCCTTTCTCCTTATGTTACAT
Source organism: Palaemon carinicauda (assembly GCF_036898095.1). Classification (NCBI taxonomy): domain Eukaryota; kingdom Metazoa; phylum Arthropoda; class Malacostraca; order Decapoda; family Palaemonidae; genus Palaemon; species Palaemon carinicauda. The sequence goes on from NC_090745.1 coordinate 29,796,610, forward strand.
TACAGCCGGGTAAATTCTTATCTGTGACTGCTGATTGGCGACGTCCGGCTTTTATCCTAACAGGGTAAAATAGCGGGCAGTTAAATAGTGTAATGTTGACGTCCGATTGCGATTATTCTTAATAACATGAAAATAAACCAATATTTTTCGAACATTTATTCGGAAAATAACAGAAAGTACCAGTGAACATTACCAGTCACAAAAAAAAAAAAGAGGTGTATTTTCGCGTCTTTCCTGGTGATACAAGCGATTTTCTATTCTCCCGGACGGCATCCGACGTCCGACGTCCAACGTCCGACGTCCGGATTTTACACTGTGCCCATGGTAAATTCTGGCACTGGCTCCAGCTTGGTAGAATTAATGGTGTCAAATTGAAGCCTGAAACAACAAAGGTGAAATTAGTATTGAGATGTTGACCTTTTGCATCACCAAATTACAACAAAAACGTTTTGGAAGCTGATTGATAAAACGTATAACTTTCAAAGTACCATTGGTCAAAATATGTGGAAACCCAAAAGGAAGGATATATCTAACAGTGATGATGTCAGAAAATTATGCTGTCTAGTATTATAATCATAAACTTCTAGTCAACTAACCAGACTACATGTAGCCTACATCTAAGCCTATGTCATGCATCTAAGATATGTAAAAACATGTGAAAAGACGGTTTAGTAATAAAATGGGTCAAATGTCATTATTGTTTGTATGAAAAATATCTTGTGTGAATTTGACCCATTTTCAAACAGCAGACCTTAAATCAGAGGAACCCTCTCACCTTGTGCGTTTCCTTAGCGTGAAATGTCTGGCGTCTCTTTGGCTGATTTGTCGTCTGCAGTGATTGATATTTGTATGTGACGTTATAAAATCTCGGATTTTATGTATGAGTTCAACTGGGTAGAGGTACAATACCTATACTAATTTTAGATAAATCAAGATAAAGACATTACAACTGATATGGAAACTAATTCAAAACATTATCAGTTTAGTAATAAAATAGATAATGGATCTTG